>NC_084977.1:1675274-2275274 GCF_963691925.1 Scomber scombrus | reverse complement strand
GAGATTCACTGAACTGTTTAACTACAAACGTAAGTCATATACTGCATGTATTACCTGTAAGATCCTGAACTGTCCTTGAATGCAAATTTGGTGGAACGTGATGAATCTTGAGCAAAAGGAAAAGTTCCTACAAGAAGAGAAACATACAAAGTTATTTGGCTTTTAATTTAGCAAAGTGTGTGCCTGAGCTGGTGTGTATGGCTCACTCTAACAGCCTTTACTGTTACAGCCCCAACACTCTGGAACTCACTGCCAAAGCTTTTGGAAATGTTTGAATTGCTCTATGTCTTGAGTTTTAATTGATCTTGATTGATTTAATTGATTGATTATTATTTTACTGTTTTACTTCTGTACATTTTATTATTTATATTATTTCATTCACCGTGAACTATTATTCTGTGCCTCTGTCTTTACCTCTGTGCTCCTCATTGCTTTACTTTATCTGCCTTGTTTGGTTTTTATTTCTTCTGTAAAGCACATTATTATTGTTAAGAAAAGTGCTATTTATATCAAATCTATCATTATTATTTTTATTATTACTATTATTATTATTATTATTACATGGCTCAGTCTGTCTGTACATGTTAATTACAGACTACTTTAGAAGAAATGAATTCAGCTGAAAGTGTGTGACAATAAGCATCTGTAGAGAATGTGGGGTGATTCTGAGAATGACTTGCTGGTCAGTGATTTCAATCCAGTCTGAAACATGTATGTGAACAGGTATGTGGGTAATTCTTCACCCTATCCCAGTAATAATTACAACCAAAATGACCTACTGTTTTTCACTGAAGACCCTGATCCTCTTGTGATTTGAATCCTGTCCAGAGGGACATCTTTGTATTTAAAAATGGTTCTCTTTGTATCCGTTTGAAAAGCTGCTTGTCCTCTTTTATTTTTTTAAATCAGCACAGTTTGACTGTAAAAAAATATTTTTGCTAATTTGATGGATGGACACATGCCAACACCATTATATAAGCCTATTTGGGAACCAATATGATAATAAAACAATTAGAAGAGCAAGTTTTCATAAAGCTACAAGTACTGCTGTTCTCTTTCAGCACCATTTTTAACTACATTTGTTTACATTTTTGCAGTCTCCATTAAAAGTTGAATTAGCTATAAGTAGTTCCAGTTTGCATTGTAGCCTCTTTTTTCCTCTGGTTTTTAATAGGCTGCTGTGGTTCAGGAGGTAGAGAGGGTCGTCTTCTTATTGTAAGGTTGGTGGTTTGAACCCCGGCTCCTCAAAGTGAGTGTGGAATGTAGTGTAAAAGCACTTTGAGTGGTTGGGGTGCTGTGTAAGTGCAGTCCATTTACCATACCAAAGAGTTTTATAGGTAATGGACATCAGAGATAATGATAACCCCGGGAAGTGTGAGTCACACTGAATGATGTCAATGTGTGTTTCATTACCATTTGTTAGAGTTAGAAAGGGGAAGATTTGTGACTCTTTGTCACCTCATGCAGTATCTTTAGATAAATGAGACGTGCTTCTCTCTGAAGCATCCTGTGAAGCAATATTCGTTTCTGGTCATCACATCTGTCAGTCAGCTGTAACATCTGTAGAGACTTCTGATGGAGCTCACTGTATCACTGACAGAGCAGCAGTGTTTTCTCTCAGTAATCCATTACCTGTTTGACAAACACCTGCATTCTATATTTATACTATGTACTGTGTCCTGCTCATACAAATAAACCTTTTCTACTGGCAGAATGTGTTTATATTATTCATAATTATTTAATTCTTTGTGTCTGTATTCAGTGCTTTCTCTATGACTGTACAGGCCTGGACAGAACCCCCAGGCTAGCCAAAAAAGTATTCTTTATAAATGCCAAAAATAACACCAAATATCCATTCATTTGGAAATCAATAGCCTTTGGGGGCGTCTCTGTGGAACACTGCTCCTAAATGTTAGTCAGCCTCTGTGTTGTTACATGAGAAACTCATGGTAGTGTAGCTCATTTTAAGGAATAGGAGAGTGTGTAATGTGTATGTGTAACAAGTGCGAGTGGCAGAAAAGTGACAGTGAATGTGAGTGCAGAAGAGGAAGAGTTTAGCAGTAAGTTGTAATCTGGAAGTAAAGGTACAGTACAGACTGCAGTGTGTGAAAAAGTGAAGTGGGTTAGCGTCAAAGTTAGCAACAATGGATTAGCCTTACAGGACCAGCCAATACCCCATGAATCTGATTCTATTTGCACATGCTTGATTGTTGGGTTGTTGTGTGGGTTTTCAATTGTCACTATGTGTAAATACACTGTGAGGGAACCTGTCATTTTGCTGTGTTGTGTTTTTTGCTTGTGTTACACTGAATTTGGTGTGTCCTGGTGGTTTCGGGGTTGATAGTGCTGTCATCTTCTTTGTAGAGTTATCCTTGTGTATTAAGTTTAAATTGTCAGACACACTCGGACTGACACCCCCGGCACCAGCCAGTGACCTCTACAACAGGCCACTACTGATAAATGAATGTGTGCGAAAACCACATCCTGTCATTTCCTCATGGTTAAAATGGAGTCTGGAACCATAGGATTAATAACAGAGGAACACAATGAATATTTAGTCCTCAACCTAACCTGTGATTTGAGTCTGAATAGGGCATAAGACCGTATTTCTGCCTGATCTTCACATCTGTATCTGAATGTTATCTGGATTATGGTGTCCAATCACAGGCCTTTGCATGTACACCTGCCATTAATAAGAGCTCTTGTTATCTCTATACTGCCTGCACTATGATTGGATCTCAATATGCAAATTAAGTAGACAGAGCTGGTGGATGTGATGTAGTCTAGCCAACCTGATTGCAGCGTCTCCTGTGTGTGTTACACCTGCATGACATGAACGTCTATTATTCCTGATCCAGGTAAGATATCCAGATACAGACAGTAAGATAACAGCAGGTGGACATGGGCTCTAAAAGATGATTGTCACATTACCTGTGAAGTGTCTCCCTGTCTGAACCAGTGTGTGTTTGGGTGTAGGTCTGCTACTCTTGGACATGTAGGTTCTGGACTGGGCTAACATGGTCAGCTCAGGTCTCACAGTCACTCCTCTGGGCTGCTGTATCACCTGCAAGCATTCAGTGTCATTCACACACATGGTGTCAGCTATACAAACAACAAGCAGCTCTTCACTTCTAGTTCAGCCTTTAACCAACCTTGTTAAATGAATTCAGATATCTGTGAATGGATCAATCACATTTCTTTACATTACAATAAAGACAAACAGCTTTCTAGGGAAAAAAACATGCTTTTATATTGTTAAATGTACACTGCTCACAACAGCAAAACGTGTGTTTACCTGCTGGCTGGCCTTGAGGGTTTGTCCTGTGTCAGTGTTGGATTGCTTCATGTAGGGATTGCGAGTAGAAGTTGAAGCCTGTTGGATAAATAACTGGGGGTCTGCAGTAAGGCGGCGCACTGAAGGAAGACTTTTCTAGTAGCAACAGGAAAAAATGTCTGTCAAATTCATTTCTGCAACCAGACAGCAAACAATATTTAGTCTGATTTAGTCAAAAGAGCCCTGATAAAACTATTTGACCCAAACTCAGGAGCAGGTACGCTCAGTACATGATTCATTTGCTTTGGTGAAAATGATGCAACACATAACACACATAGAGTACAAATGACCAAATGTTAACTAGGCCTGGGTATCGGTGCTTAATAAATTCCTACCAAGTAGTATGGAAACGTCTCCCGTCAACTATATCTGAGATGACTCTGTGTTTCATTGTACGTGGGTTGAAAAAAGAGAAAAAACACAGGAAAACATGTACAGAGAACAACTACATCATTCATTTGTCTGCATTAAAAACACAGTATAGCACATCAATAAAATCCTGAGGAAGTCCCAATTCTGTGTATTTGAACCTCTGTTCACCTTGAGAAAAGGCACCAAGCAGGGTTGTGGTGTCGACTTCAACTCCTTATAGAGCTGCTCTGTAAACTCCTCTGCTTCTAACTTCCCTTCCTACACGGTTAGAAGAAAAGTACAATTAGATATTATCTGGAACATTAAGTTAAAAAAAAAAAAAAAGAAACTGAACTGTGATGTTTTTTAAGACCATAAATTAAGATGTTTTAATATATTTTAATTGTTTGTAATGAGATATTTTAAAGAGAAATTACAAACTGCAGCAATGACTTGTTTGATGACAAACTAAAGTACTGAGCCACAGTGAAAGCAGCTTGTGATGATGATGATGATGATGATGAAGAGAGGAGACGTACCAGCAGACTCCTGACCAGTCCTCTCACGTTGTTCGCCATGTTGGCCGACCTGGAGTCACTGGATGCCAGCTTGATCAGAGTCACCAGGAAGTTTTTGCACTTCTTCACACTTTCAAGAGTCTCCTGTTGATGGAAGGTCAGGCAACAAGCAATGATGATAAAAGTCAACTTGTTTTTTCCCTCTTTGCTCCTTTTTTTATTCTTTTATCAGTTGATTTACATTCTACATCCTATACATATACACTCATACACAAGAGTATTCAGTATGTTTTGTGTGTCATCTCTGTACACTGTATACCTGCCTAATTTTGGTCCTTTTGCACCAATAAAAAGGGAGACTGAGTCATTTTTTAATCAAGCTTCTCAGGAGTAGAAATCTCTTAAGTGGCCAAAAATTCTCAGTGATGCATTTTCCACAACTAGACATTCTGGGTATGTTCAGGTGGTGTAATGTGGGGTCAATTTATTATATGGACTGGATGCATGAACCATTATTACAAAGAAACACTCATCTCCCCCTTACTACATAAGTGAACTGTGCAGGAGGATTGCTGTTTTACTTTGGCTCATTTAACACTCTGTAACTCTTTTAAAATAAAGCATAAAGTGATACATTTGTGTGTATTTTAACAAAGGAGAAGCAGAAGTAACACAAAAGACTTGCTATGAACAGTAAATAATAATATATAAGGCTACATGAAGAATGATAACCTGGTCAAGTGCTGCAGTTTCAGACAATTCCTAGTAAAGCGAAATGTATCCAGAGGCAGCAGGTCAAAGCTGGACCTGGTTACACTTACCTGACTAAATGTGGGTGGAGGCTCCTTTTTGGTGTCTGTGACAACAGTCTGAAAGTGACTCTGCCCCCCCTGATCAGTCACAGTACTGAGGGTCTGCACCACAGCTGGTTTAGGAGCGACACCGATCACCTGAACAACACACAGGACAAACTGTCAACTCTAAAGTACACATAACAGTGTATGAAACTCATAAACACACTTTCTCTTTATTCTATCATCATTATCATTATGTATGACAGGTTGTTTCTAACGCTTCTCATGACTAAACACTTGATGAGCTTCATGTTCTGGTACCTTCACCACAGCTGCCTTCTGTACTGATGCTGGCTGGAAACTGGGAGAAGCTGCCATTCTGATCACTGTCACCTTCTTGTTGCTTTTACTGGCAGCTGCTGCAGATACCTGTTCCACACACCACAGATAGTTAATGACCACATTTAACTTCTCCACTGCCTACACAACAGTCTGTACACTCTGCACACCAAAAAAAAACACTCAGTGCTGTATTTTCATGACGTTGTTTGAATTTTTCAAACTAGGGCTGGGCAACATATTGATATTATATCAATATCGTGATATGAGACTAGATATTCATCTTAGAATTTGGTTATTGTAATATCGTGATATATCATAGGTGTTATCTCCTGATGTTAAAGGCAGCGTTACAGTAAAATGATGTCATTTTCTGAACTGTTCTAGCTGTACTATTATTTGCCTTTTACCCACTTTATCATTATGCTGCCCTGCCTAGGTGTAACTGACTGGCTAGTTTGGCATATTGTAATGTCTTGATATGGCATAAGAGTCTTTTCCTGGTTTTTAAGGCAGCGTTACAGTACAATGAGGAACTTACCAGATTGTTCTAGTTGTTCTATTATCTGCTTTTATCCACTTATAATCATCATACACATTACTAATAATAATAATAAATTTTATTTGTAAAGCACTTTTCATAAAGTAATCTCAAAGTGCTACAGAAACCAAAAAACAAAATAAACAAAAGACTAAGAGAAAAATCAGACACGATTAAAATCAGACACGATTAAAATCAGACACGATACAGTATTTGATTTTATCCATATCACCCAGCCCTATCTCAACGTTCTTCAGATGGATTCCAGGCAGGAACCTTTGTTGCCCCATCCCTCTCTCCCCTTGTTTCCTGTCTCCCTCTTTACTAATGACCTGCCTACATTCAAATGTGCGTTATATTATTTCATTTACAGTGGATTTACAAAGCAACCAGATCCTTTATCTTCTCTGTGTTTAGATTTTATTTAACAGGGATTTTTAGTCTATTAAAAAAGTCTCATAATTACAAAGTGAAAAGACAAGACGATTTAAAGTAAAATACAAAAAACACCTGATTTACTGTACATACAGGTGTGGTCACACTTAAAGCAACACTCTGACAGTAATGCATTTCAAGTAGAGCTCAACCAATACTGGATTTTAAGGGCCAATGCCGATGCTGATATTAGGGAGCAAAAAAATACAGATAAATATATTGGACAATAATGTTATATGTACAGAAAATATACATAAAACACACATTTTTTAGCAATGATACCTCTAATGTGGTTATCAAACAGTTGCGACAAAGATACATATCTTAGGAGGCTGTGATATTTTAACGTTCAACAATAAACTTTATTTTGTAAAATGATGTCAGTGCTCTGAAACAGTAAACTACACTGGGATTTTAATCATTATAATTAAAAACAGTGCAGCGACATATTAGGCAAGCTCTAATTTCAAGTAAATGTCCCTGCAAATAATATTTTTAGAAAGCTTTTAATTGATCCCTAGTCTGGTCATTTTTGTGACTGTAATTTGAGGTTGTGTTGCATTAGGTCATATTAGTAGTATATGTGTCTAATAACTTTAATACATCACAATATTTGTCTCTTGCCTCGCTGTATTTTACTATGTAACACTTCTGAGCTTCCTTCATTTATCTACTGTAGATACCAGATGCTTGTTTCACAGCTTCACCCAAAAAATGTAGCATCTACACTTCTAAATACAGTCTATTACAGACACTGAATCAGCTTACTGTCAAATAAATTGGAAAAACAAGGTTCCACATTCCTCCACTTCAGAATTAAATGAAAGCAGCAGCAGAAACACACCTGGGGGGTCAGGATTCTGGCCGCTTGACCACTGCCAACTCTTGGTCCATGCTGAGCCTGTGCCAAAGCCTGCTGGGATACCAGCATCAGCTGACCCCTGTCACTGGAAATCAGCATCATACCTGCCACAACCAGCACCAAGTCACTTATTATAGGGTTTCATTTATGACTTATCCTGAAAAGTACAATTATTGAGCAAAGGACATGCAAGGGTGGAGCAAACATCAACAGTCAGTAACACATACTGTCAGGTGAATATAATAACCGGTTTTCAAGCTGAAGCTAAACTTGAACATTTAAAATCAGGAGAGAACGTGGACTGCTCACCTGGTGGTATCTGGATATTAGCTGGCAGCTGTGTGGAAGCAGTCTGCTGCAGCCGAGGGGCCACAGTCACTGGCTGTGGATTGGCTGGCCTCGGCACAGTTATCATCACCGTCCTTCCTGGAGTTGTGCTCGGGTTCATGGAGGCCACCTGGCTCACAGCTGCTTTGGCTGCCTGTGGTTGCCCATTGACACTCACCCTTCCAGGGGTAGCCATCGTAGCTACTACCTTGACAGAGGGAGAGGACGTCTGAGGGCCTGGGGCCGTGACTGTGGAGGGGGCAGGATGGTGGCCAAGGCCAGCCGGGAGGTCTTTGGGTGCAGCCATCAGGGGTCCACACTTAACTGGAACCTGTAATATCTTTATATGAACAGGAGCGTCTCCTTCCCCTGTTGTCCTACAGGACTCCAGCTTTTGGGCTTCAGCAACCACTTTATTTGTAGCCATAATTATATCTGAATGGAGGAAAAATGGTATTTTACACATAGGGTGGATTAGGGTAATGTGGGATATTGACTAATGTGGGACAACTGTTTGTATGTTATTCTAAAGCTAACTACAATATGCAAACTGTGTAAGTTTATTGTTTATTGCTGCTAACATTACAGCGAATGTAGTAACGTTAACCAGTCATACGCTTTTACGTGTTTACGTCAAAAACACTTTTAAAAGTCCACAAAGTAAACACAAATTGGGCTTTTCCATTATACAGTTCTAGCATTACTCGGATCAACTCGACTCGGTTTTTTTTCTTATTTTTTTTTTTTTCTTGGTTAAAGGTGAGCAGAGTCCCACTTACCTCTGACGTTACTCAGCAATTTAGCTAACAATGTAGTAACTCTAAACAATGACACTTAGCACACTTAGCAGCTGTGATTTGAGCTCCATACATGCTAACCAGTGACAGGCTAACTACAGGTCAGTTATCGTCCTGTCACGTTCACTGCGGCTCACGAGCTCACCTGCGTGGAGCCGCGTGCGTGCCGCCAGAAGCCTTCATACTGGAGGCGTGCTGCGTTTGGGGCACACGGAAAAGATGGATGCATCGTAATTAGAATAAAAAAATAAAAAACAGAAAACAGAAGAAAACAAATTATGAATAATGTTACAGTATTTGTGTGTTCAATATGTGTCAAAATGAGTCTTAAGTTTAAAAATACAGCTGGTATAACCACAAAGTAAAGTCTAGCAGTAACTCTCCAGCAGGAGACGTAAATGCGTCGTTTTACCCAGAGCCATCAACGGCTCTGGTTTTACCATTCAGCACTTAGAAAAACATGTCGGTAATGAAGAGGTACTTTTACCTGCAGAATATATAAGTTTAGATTAATTTTACAATTTTTATATGCAACTTTACTATTAACCCTCTATGGCATGGTGTTGCCAGGCAACAAAGCACTTTTTTGGTTATTATAGCATCCATTAACATTTTTTTTTTAGAATGTTTAAATTACAATGTCACAAGACATGTCCTCATCCAATAAAATGTGGGGTAGAAGTGGGTTTGACCCATCAGTGGGGGTTGGAGCAATCATTTTAAGGTTCCAAAGTTGCATGGGATGCAGTACCAGCAATTGGTATCATAAATAGCCTTTTACGTGTTTAAATTGAAACAACTTTAAAAAATAAAAATATGTACATGTGTATGAATATGTAGATACGTATATTTGGTTGTTTGAAGTGAGGACAGTGAGCTTGATGAGAATGACAGTGAGGAAGATGGACCCCAGAATCAGGTTTGAGATACAGTTAGGGGGTCAGGAGTCACTGAAGGATCAGCCAGTCAAGTGACATGTGATTTGAGTGGGTGAGTGACTGTGCATGTGTGTAGATGACGATGTGTGTGCATGTGCGTGAGGGTGTATGTGTCAGGAGGGTGAAGACATATTATAATTGAAATATTATAATTGTATTTTGCTAAAAGAAAAATGCTGGGAGTGCAACCAAGCTCAGTAAAATCACATTAAATACAGAAATAGCCTACATACGATACAGACAAACCCATTTTTGGGGTGGGGGGCATATTTTATGATTTATATATCAACAAGGACTCCCAAACTCCCAAAAGCTGGTTAAAATGACGTGTCAAAAAACATACTGACCAATTAAAATTGAAATCAAATTTTAATGTTTGGAACTATTCAAATCCCCACATTCCGATTCATGATTTTACAGATTAAAATACCACCTCATTTTCTTCTCTCTATATATTTGTTTACTTGCCTGTGCAAATGACAATAAAGTCTTAACGTTTTAATATACATAATTAAGACAGGAATTGGGATACAAAGAGAAAATAGATTTTCTTTTTCCTTTATATTTCCCTCTTAATCAGATTTATAATGATTAAGTGATTCTTCAGTGATTCTAATGATGTCTATAGCCATGATCTCCTTGATAATGACAATTATTTAGGACTATGCTGTTTTCAGGTTCAATACATTTCTATACATCTCATTTTTTCAAATTGAATGCCTTCCCCTTTTCTCTTAGAAATTGTTCAAGAGCATTTATATTTTCCACTCATAAGGAAACCTACTGTATGTGAGGAATTGAAGTTAAAAAAAGAAATCATGGAATCAATTTATGAACTAAAATGTATTCTAAACTTTTGACTCATCAGAGTAGCCACCTTTGGCAGCTGAACACACTCGTGGCATTCTTTCTACAATGGAAATAAAATATTCTGCACAAAGTTCTTCCCAACTGTGTTGCAGAAGTTCCCATAAATGTGTGGCACTTGTAGGTTGCTTTGCTTTCACTCTTCTTTTCAGTTCATCCCAAACCTGCTCGATGGGGTTTAAGTCTGGAGACTGTGCTGGCCACTCCATGTTTTCAAGTTTACCATCTTGTTCTTTTTTCCTACGGTAGTTGTGGCATAGCGTGGATGTATGTTTTGGGTCATTATCTTGCTGTAGGATGAACCCCTGACCAACTACGTGCATACCAGAGGGTTCTGCATGGTGCTGCAGAATGCTGTGGTAGCCGACCCTGGATCCAGAAAAACAGCCCCAGATCATCATGCTTCCTCCTCCATGTTTGACAGTTAATGTCACACACTGAGGAACCATCCTTTCTACTCCATGTTTAACAGTTGATGTCACACACTGAGGAACCATCCTTTCTACTCCATGTTTAACAGTTAATGTCACACACTGAGGAACCATCATTTCTACTCCATGTTTAACAGTTAATGTCACACACTGAGGAACCATCCTTTCTACTCGACGGCGTACAAAACTCCTGTGTGATGAACAGAATATTTTAAATTTTGATTCATCAGTCCATAACAGCTTCTTCCAGTCTTCAGTAGTCCATTGGTGGTGTTTCATGGCCCAGGCAAGTCTCTTCTTCTTATTCTGACGTCTTAGCAATGGCTTTCTTGCTCCAACTCGATCTGTCAAACCTGCAACTGGAAGTCTTCCCTTCACAGTTGAAACTGAGACTTGCTTACTACGACCACTATGAAGCTGTGCTTGAAGCTGTTGACTCTCAGAAACTTGTCTTCTGACTCTGTTGTGGCTTTGGGTCTGCCAGACCTCTAATGTGAGAGTTTCCCCCAGTTTCTTTTGATGGTGAAGTTAAACTGTACTCACTGACACCTTGACTTTCTTCACAATTTCTCTGTAGGAAAGACCTACATTTTAAGTGTTATGATGGTCTGTCTCTCTTCCATTGATAATTGCCTTTAGCAACACACTATTTTCTGCAGAACAATACTGTTCAAATAATGCTCACAAGGGTATGGTACCACAGTGTGTTCCAACACTACTTTTATGCAGACAGAGGGGGTTGTAAGTAATCAAGAAGAGTTGGGACATCTGTAGGAATTGGTAGCACCAACTTTCAAGGCTTGATCAAGTTAACCCATTTCTTGTTCTGAAAAAGGCTATTTTGTATTATTCTGAAATGTACATTATTTTTTAGTTTTGGGTAACCTTACCTTTTTTTGAACCTCTGACAGTTTACCACTTACCTTTGTACCATTTCAAGCTATTCATTGGACTTGAACTGCTTGAATTTCAATAAAAAAATGGAAAAATTGGGATGTTCTAATAATTTTGACCGGTAGTGTATGTATATATATATATATATGTATGTATATATATATATATATTTTTTTTCTTTCTATCAGACCCTGTGAATATTTGGAGTTGTGACTAAAATTTCCCAGTTTGATTTTGTCAGTAGACACACACACCTGCCTCTGTTAGCATCTGGAATATGCCATTATTATGTGTTGTTGGAATAAATATGTCAGTATGCTTCACGTGAAGTTCTTGTCTGGATACTGGAGGGCTCTGCATCTGTTTTTCCTAAATTTGCAAAAAGAGACATTTTCAAAACCCCAACTTCACACAGCAAAAGGCCAAGTGTGCAAATTCTCTCAAGCGCTCTTTTTTCCCTTCCTTTAAACAACCACCTCTCTCTGATGTTTGTGTTAATGCAACACCATGAATGCCTCGGAGAAGAGTTTGTATGATTCATCGCATCAAGATCACAAAGGCACCCGACAGACAGAGTTACTAGAGAGAGAGAGGTGGGAGACAGTGAGATGCAGCCACTTTCCAGTGTGGCCATTCAGAGCAGTATACTGTTCTCACACAACACTAACCATCAAGCTGGGTCTATCAGAGCTTTAAAACATCTGCCTGCAGCTGCTGGAAACCTGCTGATCTAAGTGGAGTTTGCTGAACAGCTTAAAGAGGCTGCAGGGAAATGTAGTCTGGTAATAATGGGCTGAGGTCTCACCAGCATTAGTGACCCCTTTCACATTAGTCGTGATCACTTGGTAAAATAAGATTATTGAATAGAGCAGCTACATTTCCTTTGCATTACTACCAAGCATGTTGAATGTGATTACTGTACTTTTCCTCCCTGTCAGGTTATATACTATGAGACACTTAAAAGTTGCATGAATGAGGAAATCCATCCCATCCTATCCACTTTCCTTTTTGTCAGTTAAGTTCTTGTTATTTGGCCAGCTGTGGCTCAGGAAGTAGAGCGGTCGTCCAAGTCGTCCAGTTCAAGTCCTGGTTCCTCCGGTCCACTTAACCCCTAATTGCTCCCGATGGCTGCACCAACAGTGTATGAATGTGTATGAATGTTAGTTTCCTCCTGATGAGCAGGTTAATACCCTGTGTGGTAGCTCCTGTCATCAGTGTATGAATGTGTGTGAATGGATGAATGTGACATGTAGTGTAAAAGTGCTTTGAGTGGACAGAAAGACTAGAAAAGCTGTATATAAGTACAGTCCATTTATTTGCAGTATCAACTTCAAAAACATTGAACCACTTTAACTGGTCAGTGGTCGCATCGCAAGTTGCAGTTAATATACAGAAAATAAATGTATTTTGTTGTTTTGCAGATCAGAAAATGTAAAATAGAACACATTCTTATATATACTTCTCCATTTTTGTACCATCACATCTAGAATTAGCTTCAATGTTTCTACCTCTTAATAAAATTGTTGTAGATTACATTGTGGGACGATCATTTCCATCATCACACTCATAATAAATTAAACAGGCTGCTGCTCAGCCTGTAATAATTGTTGTTTTCTGGGACTATGGAGGAGCTCTATCAAAAAATAACCAGATCTGATGATGTCATCAGATGGTGATGTCACTAGAGGGTGATGTCACTCTGCATTACAAACTGGTGGTGTACAGTTTGAAAGATGGAGGTGTTAAAAGAGAATCTAAAATAAAACAAAGATTTTAGTAATTGCATCATGGGAAATGTAGTATCAAGCAAGGAGCTAAAAAGTTAGGATATGTGGACCCATTCTTACTACCCATCTCTTGTGAATCCCTTAAATACACAAACTTTATTTCTGTGTGAACATTTTGTGACTCAGCTGTCAGAACTTTATTAAACTGATGAGTTCATGATGTCTCTACCTTCGTCCTCCTAGCAGCTGTAAGACTAACTCCTCGTCCTCAGCCAGAGAGAGACCAGTGTCCAGAGCTGTGTGCTCATCATCCTGCTGTCTGACTTTCTTCCTCTTCCCTGCTGGGAGCGTTTCCTCTTCCTCATCGCTGCTTTCGCTGCTGTGGTGTCGTTTACCTAACCTGGCTTCATCCACCTCCTCCTCCTCCTCCTCTTCCTCAGACCGCTGTTTGTCAGGGTCCGGCAGGGTGCTGGGGTCAAACTCGTCTTCGCTGCTATTGGCCAGGTACGCCACCACCTCGTCCTCCTCCTCTTCGTCAGATTTCTGCTTGTGCTGCTTGCTCGCCTCCCTCCTGGCTGCCTTCTCCTTCAGCCTCTTCTCCGTGTGTTTGGCCTTCACCTTGCGGCGGTACTCCTGCTTATCAAACTCCTGGTCTTCTCGTTTCAGCCTCTCCCGAGCCTTCTCCACATTGATACCTGAAACCTCCTCCTCCTCCTCCTCGTCCGCCTTTTTGCCGGTTGCCGAGCGCTGGACTGGCGGCCATAGCTGCACGGCGTCTCCTTTTTCGCTGAAGGTCACTTTGGTGTTGACCTGGAAGTTTCTCTTCAGGACTTTTTTAGCCTCTGTGAACTTTGTCTCTTTTTCTGTTCTCTTTATGTCCTCCTCCTCCTCTTCCTCTTCCTCAGGCATCTCCTCTCCCCCTGTCAGATTAAAGACGTCCTTTCTTTTCACCGTCAGCAGGTCCACGTCTCTTAGATCATCATCATCCTCACTGTCACTTGGACCTAGCAGCTGTGTCTTGGACTGCTCCTCCTCTTCCTCCTCCTCATCATCATCATCATCTGAATCTTCTGACTCTGAGCTCTGGCTCTCCTGTTGAGGACGCTCTCCTCTCAGCTGGGACTTAAAGCTCTTCAGCTCCTGCTCCTCCTCGGACCGCTCCTCCTCTTGCTGCTCTACCTTCTCACCCCTCTGTGCCTGAGCTTTGTTTAAGAAGCGCACTCTGGGGGCCACGGCCAGACCCAGAGAGACGGCGTACTCGTGGAGTTTCACCTTAAAGACATCAAATACGTCTTTGTTCTTCATCAGGTAGACGGAGCGCAGGTAGGAGACAAAACATCTCTGGGCTCGCTCCTTCTGATCCTTCTCCTGAGCCAGGAAGGCCTCCAGCTTCTGCTGAACGCTCTGCAGCTTCTCCGGGTTCACCTGGAATCAGTCACAACATAATAGTTAATACAGGTGTTCTGTTCTTCTATGAACAACACTCACAGCTGTGTGTATCTGTTGCAGTTAAACTAGCCTGCAGAGTTTCTCACCACTACTGATGCTTAAGAGTTGGTCATAGAATACCGGCATTGGATATGAGGAGAAAATACTCCACAGTGATGTAATGGCGCCCACTGGTGGCTGCACACACCAGTTGATTTATCCAGTATGCAATTAGCAGTCATATCTTGGAAACATATATGACACACATGTTAAAGTGAGAAATATAACAAAGGTTCAGGCTAGTATGACATAAAGTGCACTAATAGACTTCCACTAATCAATGAGATATAATTAACTCATATTAAATATAAAGCATTGCTTAGGAGATAATATAGAATTATGCTACATATTATAACACATTAATTATGTCTTTGGTTGCAGCAGCTTTAATGTGCACGAGTGCTGAGCGCTGCCTCGTGTCCTCCTGTCCTCACACATTTGTTTTTGGTGAAGAACTAAAATAAATGTATGGTCTATTCAAACTGTTCATATTACTAGAACCAGGTACATCAGTGTTCCTCTCTATTCTTTCAACCAAAATAATCATCACGTCCCGCATTGATGACATATGTCCATGCCGGAGACCCGTCGGGACACATTAGCATTTATACTACAGAAGATATAAAAGACCACCTCAACAAGTGGTTTGAGTGATGGGATAACAATGTGTCTCAGAGGTCATTCACACTTGTATTTAGCGCCGTTCTCTTGTGATTGGATCAGAGTGTGAGTGGCATCACAAACATTCCCGCTGGTGGTTTCATATTTCATTAATTGACAGTTGGTGGTAGCAACATGTCAATCGACCGATATAAAGGTTCAAACAAAGGCAAAGAAAGAGACTGGATGTAAACAATGCAGGTGCTCACTCATGTCTACATATCAGGGTGCTGGTCTATGTGTTAAGTGCCTTGAGATGACTTTTGTTGTGATTTGCACACATTTGGTTTCATCCAGCCATTAATGAGGAAGCCATTATTTATGATGTCCATTTAAGACTAGTAATCACATTACTTATTTACTTACTACTACTAAGCTGCAGTGAATATGAGCTGCTTTGGGAATGATGACACCTGATGACACCATGCTATGTAGAGAAAAGTCCTACCTGAATCTCTCAAATCAGTCAGCACTATTTATCTGAGATGTTAAAACTGACATGCAGTGATATTTTCCACTACTTAGGAAACCTGTTCAGGTGTTCAGGAATACTGTTGGATTTTACATTTTTTGAAGCTACAAGCATGATCATAGATTGTTCTCATTCTCACTCACTTTATAGACAATAATCAGTTTTATAGCCATGCCTTTCCTCAGTGTTGTGATGTGTGTTTTAGTCCTGTGACGACTCACCGCGATCTTATTGATGGGCACCTTCTTCTCCTGCAGCTGGCCGACCATGCCCTTCTCCTCAGAGGGCAGCAGCAGCAGCAGGGCCTCTCCCCCCTCCTTGTACCTGGCTGTCCTCCCCACCCTGTGGATGTAGGTGTCTGCGTCCTCGGGACAGTCGTACTGCAGCACCCAGTTAACGGCGGGGAAGTCCAGACCTCTGGCTGCGATGTCTGTGGCGAACAGCACGGCGTTCTGCTTTCTGAGGAAGTCGTTGTAGACCTCCACCCTCTTCATCTGCTGCTGCTTGCCGTGCAGGGCCAGGATGGGCATGCCGGGCCTGAGGCGGCAAAAGATTCGGAAAAGATACTGCACCTCCTTACAGCAGGCGAAGAAGACTATCACCTTCTTCTTCAGGTGGCTCCTGATGAAGGAGAAGAGCATGTTGACCTTCTGATGGAGCTCACACACCACGTAGCTCTGCTCCAGGGTGGCAGGGGTGCTGAATTTGGCCTTCTCGTGAACCCACACATACTCTGGGTCTTTGAGGCTGAGTCGAGCCAGGTCTTTGACAGACTTGGTCTGCGTGGCGGAGAACAGCAGCGTCTGTCGTGTGGTAGGGAGGTTCTCCACGATGGCGTTGAGCGTATCGGCGAAGCCCATGTCTAGGATGCGATCTGCTTCATCCAGCACCAGCATGTGGAGGTCAGAGGCGTGGAAGGCGGCTGTCTCATCCATGTGCTGCAGCAGGCGGCCCGGGGTGCAGATGACTATGTTGGTGCGGTGGATCTTCTCTGCCTCTGTCTTCAGATCCTTGCCACCGATCACCAGTCCTGCAGAGAACTCGTGGTTCTTACCCACCTTACGGAGGACTTCAAAGGTCTGGTAGGCGAGCTCTCTGGTTGGGGAGATGATGAGAGCACCGAGGCCGTCCATGGAGCTCCACTGCTGCCGGTACAGACACTCCAACACAGGGATCAGGAAGGCTAGAGTCTTCCCTGAGCCGGTCTTAGCCGCTCCCAGCACATCCTTCCCCTGCAGGGCGGAGGCCAGGGTCTGCCTCTGGATCTCAGTGGGCTGTCTGTACTGACACGCTTGTAGCGCCTGCAGGGTTTTCTTAGAGATGGGGAAGTCTGAAAACTTGATGGCTTCTTTGCTGTTGATGAGTGAGTACCTGCTCACGAGCCTCTCGATGTCCTCGCGCTCTACCTGCCATTGCGGTTTGTGAATCTGCGCTCTGCTTTTCTTCACTTTAGCTTTGGTCTTGTTGTATTTTTTCTTCCATTTCTCAAAGTCTTTGACGGGATCAGAGGAGCCTTTCAGCTTAGCGGGTTTGGGTTTCTTACCAGCAGAGTTGGAGGGTTTTTTCTCCATCATTCACACATGAAGTTTACAGCTGGACATAAACACATGGAGGACAGCTACCCGTCGCTTTCAAGATGACGTAAACACATGGTAGTTATCAGTGGTTGTCAAACAGCTTAGAGATGTATTACTGCCACCTACTGGACTGGAGGGGGATCACAACACTCATGTCATGATCGGCAATACACTTAAATGAGCCGATTCTTTTCTTTCCCCCAGTTTGTCAAAATTGTTGAGTTAAAACCATAAACAGTGACAACTATGTAATTCACGTTAGAATATATACCGGCCATTTTTGTCATAATCAGAAATTAAGACTTTGCCATTAAAACGGTTTTTCAAAATAAAAACACCGGCCGAGCGTTCAGACCATAAGTCACATCCACATGTTTTTAATTGTTTTAAATTTAAAAACAATTTTTTTTTTTTAAATAAACGTTATTTCACAAAATACAACTAATACATGAAACAATGACAGAGAGATGAATATCGACAATACATATTCATACAAGTACAAATATAATATATAACATGTCTTCACTTAAATATATATATAACTAAATGAATAAACAAACAAACAGACAAAGGATGAAAATAAAATAGGCAAGAAAAAAACACATTTTATATGCATTACTATAAACTATACAACAATTTACAGTACAGAAAAGGGTTAAGTTCTAGTTTCAAGGGAGTTCAACAAATATATTTTTATAATGTTCTGTAAATCTTTTACTTTTCTTATTATTTATCAAAGAAATCGATTTGACAATTGAATTGATTTCTACAGAAAACATGAGAAATGACGGTTAAGAATCTAAGGCAGCACATAATAGGCAGCAGTTCTAGAGACAGTCCGTATATTAGTCATTATCAGTCCATCATGAAATGATATGTAAGTGCATACAGTAAAGTGCATGAGTGTGCTCCAGTTCTTTCTTCTATTATGGTAAAGTGACAGTGTATGGCAGTGTATCTTCCAGGTTATTATACAGTCTATATCTTTCTAGTATAGCGCCAGTGCATTGTGGGATAATAATGAGGTGATACTGTGAGGTTTAAGAGGTCGGAGGTCATCATTCATACAGTCCTGGGAAATAAGCTATTTCTGAGCCTTGTGGTCCATTACAAGGGTGGGTGGGGTCGCAGATGCTGTTGCTCTCTCTCTGCACACACGGTTTCTGGTAGATGTACTTGATGGTGGGTAACTGGGTGCCGTTGGTGCGTTCAGTCCTTGATCCTTTTCAACCTCTTCTAAAAGCAAAGGCGTTGTTGGGTCTCTTTAATCAGGGAGGAGGTAGGCTATTGAGGTTCTGTGTCAGGTTTTCAGACACTCATGGACACAATTCTTAAATCACTCCAGAGGTAAAGATAGTGTTTTGCAAAAATGAGAAGACTGGATAATATACAGGTGGCAAGGTGCGCACGTGCCATGAATTAGTCTGTAATTTCGCAAGTAAGAACATTTCTACGCAGATATTAGTGAATACGGCTAATTGAAACTCAAGAACCTGTCATCCTGACAACTTAAGAGACTCAGGACCGCTGCTTTAATGTATAAACATGTACTGTATTTTAAAGTCTCATCCTGAAAAGTAACTTTCAGGTACTCCTTCATATTTCTTTATTGAACAGACTATAAGCAATCAGTCATCCAAGTCCATTAAAAACAAAACAAACAAAACAAACAAAACATTATCATACTGTACAAACAAAAAAAACCATGTATCTAATGTATCTATAAAGAAAACACAATATTTTCGATAGAAAGAAGGTTAATCACACAAGCAAACAAACAAACAAACAAACAAACAAACAAACAAACAAGTAAATAAGTAAGTTAATAAATAAATAAACAAATAACAGACACTTATTTTATAAAACAATTCTAAAAAACTAAATATCGATTACAGATATACTTTTCTTATTTTTTATACAACATAAAGACTCAAAATATTTTATATCAGTTAAGAAAACTCTCGCGCCACTTCATTGTATGTACGTGAAACGGGCGGGTTCTACCCGGAAGTTGTTGTAAACAAATATTGTTATAGGTTCTTATCCATAGATGATATATATATCTATGTTCTTATCTACGCCAGATTAATGCGTTTTATTTTGAAGGCTCATACCGGAAGCGGTAAGTGTAGTCACCGTACAGAAGCTAACAGTGCTCTACGATAAACATGAAGCTGCTCTGTACACTAGCTACATGATAAACAAGTATTAGGACACATTTCTTTGCACTAACCGAACACAATATCGGTCGTCGGAGGGCTGCTAACATCCCGCAGGCCTTATGCTACTCACGGCATGGCAGAGAGACAGGACAATGAGGTAAACATGAGCTTCACTCTGTCACACTAATAGAATATGCATGTATGTGTTTACAACAACAGTCACAAGTTGAGGAAGTCCTGTTGAAAGAGCTGCTGACACCGGTGGACCATAACAAGCCTTTACTGTTCACTGTCAGGCTCAACTCAGGCTCAACTCAGGCTCAGCTCAGGTCCAGCTGCTCTCAGGTTGGAGGGTTGGAGGTGTATTTGTGGCCTGTCAGCATGGTCAGTGATATGAAACACAGTCAATAATCCATGTAGACAGTGCACTACTTCAGCACCAAACTATGTCAATGATTCAGTGGATTTTCTTTCTAATTAGATATATCAAAACAGCTGACCTGCTCCACACTTGTGCCATAAAATGTTATGGTAATACATAACTGTCACATTATTTCTAAAAGTAACATTTTTAGGCTTCTTTCAGGATTGGAGGTGTGAAGTGAGGTCTCATATTCATTAAAAGGTTGAAGTCATATTCTTGGAGATGTAATAAGATTTAAACTGCCTTTAACTACAGTGTGTGTTATACTTATAGTTGTATTATTAGACCGTGATGTAGGTAAGATAAACCTGCAATACAGTGGGGGGTAAAGTAGCAGGGCAAGGGTATAAATGTATATAAACAAATATATAAATGTGCAATATGCAGAAGTTCCTGACATTATATACATGTGTGCAATGTTCCTGGGATCACGGCCTCAGTCTTATTAATATCCTTTAAAACACAATATCTACAAATCAATCGTTATAATTTTAGAGATATATTATTTTTGTGCACATTATTATTACTATTATTCCCAGTACTTTATTCACTATCAAGAATAACCTGCCATCCATTGATGTGTCTGTTACCAGCTGAGAAATGATGCTGCTGTATCACAGTCATTGTTGTAGGTTTTTGTTTAAAGGGAGCAGAACTCTTTATTCTACTTCCATGTGTTGTGTTTGTCATCCTGAGGTGGAGGAGGCTGACCAGATCTACCTTTTGATGAAGGAGGAGTATCGCATCTCCAGGAATGTGCGTCTGGCCTGGTTCCTTGGTAAACTTAACCAAGTCATCTGGCCCGCCTCTAAGCCTGAACTGGTGAGTTAACTCTGTCTCTTCCTTGTCCTTTTTGTTTGAATAGAGGCCTGAGAACATCAACAATTCTTTGTATACAGTTTGTTCTTAAGTTTATACTACTGAAAGTTGTGTGTGAGAAACCACCAAAGTAAAGCTGCAGTGATTCCTCGATTATTTGTCTTTTTCAATTGATTGGCAACTAAATTCTCAAATGTGAATATTTTCTGGTTTTCTTCAGTAAACTGAATTTCTTTGAGTTGGTCAGAAAAACAAGACATTTGAGGACATCACATTGGGCTTTGGGAAACATTGATTAACATTTTCTGGCATTTTATTGATCAAAAAACGAATCTATTAGTTGACAAAATAATCAACAGTGTAATCAATAATGAAAATAAATGATCTGAAAAAACCCCCCCTGAAACCTTTCAAATTTGACAAAGGTGCTTTAACATGAATATAAGATTTGCTTTAAAATAATATAAAGGTAAACAAATTTGACTTTTTAAAGCGTCTGTAAACTGTCTCATAGTCAGAGAAATCTCAGACTCTCATAAATATTTGAAATGATTTGTTACTGACGCCATGTTTGTCTCTCGTTTCATTCGCAGCTGAACTCAGAGAATGAATTAGACTTACTGAGCATCTTACCTAAAGGATGGCAGCCAGATTTCTCCCCCACCATGTACCCCTACATGTTGATGCCGTCCACCCGGGCCACCTTCCTGGCCCGGAGGTACCGCTTCATCATCGAGCTGGACCTCAGCCCCTCCACAGGGATTGTGGTAAGACTTTAAACGCAGTTAACCGGTTGATAGCTTAGCTTAACTCAGGCATTCATATTCTCTGTAGGTTGAACTGTAATCATCAGGTCAATATTTAATTAAACCTGTTTGATAATCAGCATCTTAGATTTGTCAAACATGCAAACTAGTAAACATGACATTAGCATTCACTACTGTGTTAGTGCAGTCTCACAGAGCTGCTATGATGGCTGTACACTCTGTCTGGTTTCATTTCAAATATTAAACTCAATATAAAACTCAGTAATTAATTGGGGATGGAACCTTTTTTTCAATCAAAGCCATTCATTAAAGCTATTATGCAGAAGTACATAATTGCTAATGCATAACACTATGGGACTCTTGGTTAATACTGCCACAGCTGTTATGCATCCTAATTCAACAGTAACGTCCTCTGTGTGATGAAGCATGATATGTTTTAAAAGTGACTGAGTGCAGAGAAGAATCCTCAGTTTGATTTAAATGTTTTCACCACAGGATGACAGCACAGGAGAGATGATCTTCGATGAAGTTTTTCACGCCTTGTCGAGGTGTTTGGCTGGTCTGGCTCAACCATTCAAAGTCCCTGGAACCGATCAACTTTTCCAACCCAAGATCTTCGTCACCATCCTGGCATATTCATCAATTATAGGCCTCAGTTCCCATCAGGTTAGGTTACATTTCATCGTGTTTTTTTTTTTTATGTTGACCACACTGATTGGTGTGGTCAGAAAGTGTACTCTGTTGCACCTGTAACCACACCCAGCAGTGATGTCACAGGGTCCTGGAGTACACTTTCAGGGATGTTAAGTTACTATTTTATGTCTTTTTAAGAATTACACTTACTTGAATTTATTTCACAGACACCCCTGCTTAACATCCTTATCTAAATGTAAGCATTTAAATGAACCATCTAGCTTTATGTTAGCCATGCTTTTCTGTGAATGGTAGGCAATTCTTCTTATGATTCTATTCTAAGCTATTGCAGATTTCTAACACTGACATATGTTTTATTTCTTGCCAAGTGTTGCATAAAGCTGCTGTAGATGTAGTTCACATCTTTCTAACAGGCTTTATTCTCTGTGCAGGTGTTGGTACAGGGCTGTCAGCTTGAAAGAACAGACCTTGGTGAGTTCCTGCATCACATCTATCAGCAGCTCAGAGCAGTGGAGAGCAACATCGCAGAAGTCCTACATCAGCAGCACGAACAGGCAAGTACATATGATATATCTTTATGACCTAATTAATAAGTCATGTGAAACTTGCTCATTTGAATCATTTCGTATTAATATCAATATTATCAGTATCGGAGTATCAGCCTGTCCATTATCTTAAAGAACAGGGCTGGCAGTGTTCTGGATTTTTCTTATTATCAACAAATTGTATGAAAACACCACACTAATAATGAACTGATCTACTAACAAGTATTCTGTATATGTATCAAAATGTGATGTCATTGAGCTCCATTGTTATACAAAAACTATTAAAAACACATCAATGGGCGCGCAGGTGGTTGAGTGGTTAGAGCGCATGCCATATACGAAGCCGCCCCCGGTTCGAATCCCGATCGGAGGTCCTTTGCTGCATGTCAGCCCCCCCCCCCTCCCATTTTTCCGGTCTACTGCTAAATAAAGGGGTCTATGGAAAAAAAACCAAAACAACACATCAATGAGCTACACAATTATATACTGGCCGACATGTTCCTTCATCACCATGAATACACACACACTTCATTTCAATTCAATCCCACACACACTCCGTCCTGCTGTTAGAAATACTCAGTAGAAACCCAAATGTGGATTATTCCACCTCTGGAAATAGTCCCCAACAAATACACCATTTCTTCCTGTTTGAGTAACTGTTGTTCAAAGTTACAGTGATCAGCTGTTTTAGGAAATTACTGAACCCTTTAAAAAAAAAAAAAAAAGCCTTTAACTTATCATAATAAATAGAGAAATTATAAGCCACTGCTGATGAGTCTTATGGATACACCTTTGAGTTCTGGGTTGAAAGAAATACAATTTGAGCCCCCAGTAGGAGTAATCAGCCTAATTCAATGGAATGTCCTGTCATGTAGATTATGATGGGAGCTGACTACTTGATAACCCAAGAGGTATACCGAAGTGATCTAATGAATTCAGATTACCTTTCTAGTGAATGATGCTGCTTGTCTTTTATTCTAATGTCAGAAAGTATAAAAGCTCCAGTTTTAGGATTCAAAACAACTCTATTTGTTGTATTGTGGAATTTTAATTACATTTATCCAAAGTGTTTTGTCTTTTCAAATACTTATATCTGAGGCCTGTTGCTTTTTTAACCATGTGCTGCACAACTGATCCCTTCCGGTTTGTGAAATACAGTGGATAAGCAAGCAAAACCAGTCACCTCAAAGGTTCAGGTTACAGGAAGCTCCAGGTTTCTGAGGCCTGGAAAAACACCAACAGAGGAGAAAGTTAATTTATTTTACAGCACTTATTAATATTGACCAGACATGCCAGGTTTTCAAGTCCATCTCATCAAAACAGAGGGAGGCACCACCTTGTGGCTCAATTTGGTATTACAAATCATTGCGTTTTAGAGGGCACTTCTGATTAAACCATCTTTATGGCAAAGATACTTCAAGACTGCCTCCTCTTTGTGAACCTTGTAAATACATGAAGATGTGCCAGAACCTATACTTGTCATGTTTAAGAAGGCATAAAGGAGTGTAACATCAAACTTTGTAGTGTGTTAGTGTTAAATGTTTATGTAAATGTTGTTGTTTTTTTGTCCTCCACCTTTAGTCCGTGGAGCCGGTCCAAAGCTCAGGTCTCCATAATACCAACCTGGACGAGCAGCCCCCCAGGAAGCAGGGAGTATCCATGGTGTCAGCTGATATGGGACTGGTCAGCATGGTACGACAGGGCATCTTGGCTCTTCAGTTGCTGCCACCAAACTCCAGTGCTGGTAAGTGTGTCTTTAGTAGTGACATGTCATTTAGCTTGTTGACCGAGGTTAGGAGTTCTTCATAGTGCTACTTCCACTTTTCAACTACATCCCCGATATCTTCACCGTCTGATTTCTTCCTCATGACAACCTCACTGGTTTTGTCCACCAACAGGGTTTAAATTTACCACAGTGAAACTACAGAGCACCTTCTGGCTATAGCTATTTGCTGCTGCTTTTATATGAAAGTGTTTGAAAAGCTTTCATTATGACTTCAACCTCTCCCAGATGTGTGAAGAAAGATATGTTCAGAGGTGACTTTTAACCATACTCTACTAGGCAATCCTAGCAAACCTTCATTATGGTTTTGGGTCTACCAGGAACGGTGGAATTTTTCAACCTGGACACTATTTTCCCATATTTTTGTGTCATTGTGATAAATGGGGACAACAATTTTCAAAATCAGTCCAGTATTGAGTTAGAGTGCTTCTGCCGGCAGCCACAAAACAGGCTGCAATGTACTTTAACTAAAAGGGTTTTGGTCACTGACAGGCACAGATTGGTATTATAAGTGTCTGACAACATTTCGGAGCATACAGAGAAATAAAAAAATGTTCTTTATCTTTTATTTGATCCAGTCCGTTTGTTACTGTGTCTAACCAAATATCGCTCAAGGAGAAGTATCGCGACAGTCAGCTAAATATTCAGCCATGACATTTGAAAAGCTACACTTTCTGTACTCCAACACAACAAACTCCTCCTAACACACCTCTCTTAACCTCTGTCATAGACTTATTATTTGAACTCCTGTCTGTTCCAGGTATTATTATAATCACAGATGGAGTGACGAGTGTTCCTGATGTAGCAGTGTGTGAAACCTTGCTGAACCAGCTCAGGAGTGGAACCATTGCCTGCTCCTTTGTGCAGGTATGAATGTCCATGTCAATATGTTCAATAACTCCACAAAAGATCTATCACGATGGAAGGAATCTGGGACAAAACTGATACCTTAATCTTGATCCAAAACGGCTCCGGCATCTTGTCTGTCTCTCACCAGGTGGGTGGAGCTTACTCCTATGACTGCAGCTTTGGTTACATCCCCAACGTGGAGCTCATGAAGTTCATCTCACTAGCCACCTTTGGCTCATATCTGCCGAGCTGTCCTGAACTGGACCTGGACAGCCAAGAGATGAATGCCTACCACAAGGCCTTCTTAACATACTCCTTCCTCAAGACCCCTGAGTCCATGAACTCAGAGTACTTCTGTGGTGAGACAACAACACATTCTAATTCATAACATCTGTAGGTTGTTACTTGACAGACATAAACCCCTTGATTTAAACATGGCCACAACAATTTAAACAATGCAACCCAGTTTTAATTTAAGAACATTACATTTTATACATTATTACAAAAGCCTTTGTTATAGAATTTGTAATTTCCAGCATAACTTATCATTTATGATCACTCCTGATTTCAGACATTTTCATTTTTAACATTTTATCACATTTACTTTGTGAATTTGTTGTGAGATTACTAAAGATAATGAGTTGGATCCGTCCTAAAATGAGTATCTAAAGTTTCAGTTTCTTCTCCTCAGAGTCCAAACTTTGTTTAAAATAAAATAAAAAATAAATATTAGTACATAAAATCCATGTTTGGAAACCATACAAATATAATTTATTTGCAAAGTAAACAATGATATGTATATACTAATATTTAATAATTTTGAATTAGTTATTTATTGAACATGCTGGTACCTATTCTACAGATACCAGTTACCTTCCTACCTATTAATGATTATTAATTACCATAATTTTAAGCTGAATGAATCATTTGTCAAATATGACTTGCATACATCAGCTGACGGGGAAAAAAAGGAGACTTTGTTTAATAAACCACATATGTATGATTTTACTTTTGAACATGTTCCTTATTTATCCTTTTTTGACTTTATTTTTAACACTCTCTGCCATCATAATTAGTTTTCGTGTGGACATCAGTGACATCATTTTCCTCAATGCAAATACCATACAGCATAAATGTCTTGGTATTAATGATGATGATTATGAAGATGGTGAAAATGAAATACATTTGCATTCATATTTGGGAATTCCTGTTTTGTAGTTTCCCAGCACAAGCTGTTCAATGAGCACCTGGTGTCAGCCAGTGGTAACCCAGCCCTGGTCATGAGGAGGAAGAAACACACAGAGAAGGAAGTCCATGCTCATTTAATCAGTGTGGTGTCTGTACGACTGAGAGAGGGCTACACCATCAGAGAGATCAGCCTCACCAAAGGTAAACCTCCACCTATGTCCAATTTCTTCAACATCATAATGCAGCATTGGGCCTTTATTCTTGTTAAGAATGAAGCATCTGGTGTCCTTTTGTCTGCTCTCCAGGTGGGACTCAGCTGGAGGTGAAGCTGGTGTTGCTATGGAAACACAACATGCATATCGAGTACCTGGCAGCAGCCTCCTGGCCGCTGGACCTCGCCAAACGAACCACCAGGGTGGAGGTGACCATGGAGGGAAGCTACGACATCCTGCACGACATCAGCTGCACCCAGAGGAAACCCATCACCAGCCCGTACCGCACCTCCGTCATCCGCCGCTTCTGGAACACACTACAGAGGTACTACACCTGTCTGCTACAGTTCATCTAGAAACACTTCAAGTCATCATGACGTATCTGTGAGTTGATGTCTGAGGTGTTTGTGTTCTTTTAACCCTGGATGTATCTGACTACATGTTCCAGTATCAACCAGACTGATCAGATGTTGGTGCACCTCCAGTCGTTCAATTCAATTCCTGAGAACTACATGATTCCCGAGAGCACCAAAAATGGAGTTCCTCTGTTCTACATCCCTCCTGGCTCTACTACGCCGGTACTGTCTCCACTTCTACCTGATTATTGTTTTTAAACCCGGCCGGCTGGTCCAAGAGGACAAAACATTCTGCAAGATATAATATATTTAATAAAATCTTTGCTCTTTGCTTTCGGATTATAGATTATTGCATACAATATTCAGACTTCTTTTTTTAAATGTAGCATCCCAACTGAAGCAGATTTTTCTGTTGCTGTTATTTTTCCATAAATTAAAATTGTGTAGCTTTTCCTGCAGAGTCAACTTTTAGTGTAATAATGTTTTTTGTCATTTGAATTTTACACTTTTTTTTTTTAAACACAGAAAATGTCCGGCTGTTAAGATAATGATGCCCACACACATAAAGTACCCGTTATGCTACTGTATATAATAATGATAATAGAAATAATTTATTTGTTTAGCTGATTTAATACAAAGATTGCAGCTCAAAATACTTTACATGCAAATGACCAAGTCAAATAAAAGATCAATAATGTCACACTTTATTCCATTTGAAACATACAAAAGCTATAATGTATGCTTTTGCTTGACTTGAAAGCATAAGATTAGCATTTTATGATGGCATTTGTAATCATTTTTTTTAACATAAAGTAAAAGTGAAAAGGGGAAATGAATGTAGGGAAACCAGTTTCAGTATTAAACCAGAATATTTTCTTATGGGGAAATAAGGATTATGATTCTCTTTATAAGTAATGTTTATTACACTCAACAGTCATCAACAAAAAACAATATTTTGATTTTTGCAATCTTCTCAGACACTAAAGACATTTTGCTTTAATTAGGCCTCATCATCACTAAAAGTTATATACCATTTCAGATGTAGTATTACAGCCAAACTGCCTTTTATCTGGCCCTCTTTTATGAAGCTGTTGATGAAAATCAACATAAATCATACACAGAAGTAAGCATAAAACATGTAAAATGACATATTTATGCAACTAAAATCATCCCGAACTCGAGTGACATGCAAGAAACCCAATGATCCACTGCAAAACTAATCCAAGGGAGAGTAAGAAAGTTTGCCAACTTCAAGACTTGAATTAAGCAGTCTTAAAAGTAGCATTAGAAGCTTACTAAAAAAACTACTGTAAAGCAAATCAACTGAGTGGACTTTACTTGAGGCTCCTCTCTAAAATCAAGTGTGTAATTCTATGAAGAAGCCAGACAGCTACTGTAACCATACACATGAAACAGCAGACCAAGGGGAAAGGTTTGATATTTATGTTCATAACAAAAAATAAAGATGTAATGTGATAACTCTCTCTGCAGGTTCTGTCCTTGCAGCACAGTGGATCCAAAGACTCCTCTCAGTCCCAGTTCGCCTCCTACTGGAAGCCCATCCTCTCAATGGACGCCAACTTCTGGCAGAGATGGCTGCACATGCACCGCATCGCCATCATCCTGGAGCATGACATGTGAGACATCTGGGGCTGTATTTTCATTTTCAGCTTTATATTTTATTTTATTGGATTGGACTAGAAACTACAAACTAGAAATGAATTAACCTTTTAAAAATCTATCTGTGTGTTTGGTTCATTCTTTCATTAAATGTTTGATTTAATCTCCACAGGCCTGTGCCAAAACATCTGCACACAGCTGGAAACAATGGACGCTACAGCACCATCCAGTGTCGCATCTCACACTCTGCTCTCACATCTCTGCTGAGGGACTGGAGCAGCTTTGTGCTGGTGGAGGGTTACTCGTATGTAAAACTCATATACAGGTGAGACTGCTTCACTGTGAAGAAGAAGAAGCAACTCTGCAGGGTGAAACAAATCCAAACCGGCACTTTTCTCTCTTTAAATTTCATCTCTCTGTCAAAATGTATTTATTTCTTAATTTCTTAGCTTCACAGTGAGATTTCATGTCTTCACAGTTCTTCCGACCAGCCTCCCACATCCTTCTACCTGGTCCGCCTCATCTCAAAGACGCCCTGCATGGTGCTGCGTCTGGGTTTCCCCATTGGAACACCGGCCCATGTTAGAAACAAGGTACAAGAGTCACACACAGTGTACAGGGTGGATATAAAACCATGTGTTCATTGACATCTGAGGAGCTGATCTGCCTCTGTGTGTAGAAGAAGAAGAAGAAGAAGGTGAAAACAGTACAGCTGCATACAAGAAAAGGAAGTCAGTCTCTAGGTGTAGACTGTCAGAGAGGTGTAGCTTCCTTCCTGTGGGCCATGTAGTGTGCTGATAATGAAAACATAAACAATAACCTGAAAACACATTATTAAATATCACCAGGTTTATTTGATTGTAATGTTTCTTAAAAACAATAATAATGGCAATACTGATTTCATATATTTCATAAATGTTTGGATATTCAAAAATGACCCAAGTGTAAACAATAATTCATTTATTTATTTATTTGAATTGTTTATTGAAGGGGAACAGTGCTCAATAAGTGTATTGCACCAGATATAGAAACAGCTCATTTTCATCTGTAATTTAAATGATTTTGTTTTAATTAAACTTTTAGTTCGGTTTCATTTTATTTTAATAATTTGAAGAAATGTGTTTCATTATAATAATAATAACAACAACAACAACAACGAAGACGACAACAATAATAATGATAACTTTATTTGTATAGCACTTTTCATACAGGAAATGCATGTCAAAGTGCTTTACAACAAAATAAACATTAATGTAATAGAAGGTGGAAAATAAAAATAGTAAAAATAATAAAATAGTACATTTAAATGTAGCTGAAACTTCAAACATTTTAAAAGAAGTGTAGTAGAGATGACTGAGAGAAAAGCTAGTTATTTTAAAAATGTTTACATAATAATATATGTTTAATATATGCTTTATGTTAAACATAATAATCATACAATCATAGTAACAAGCCATTGTAATTGTGTCTATGACCAGAAGAACCAGCTGTAGGGCTTGTCCAGTGTTTACATGTTGGAGCAGAACAATATTCTGAGAGATAATGAACTGTATTTTTGCTTTTCTTCAGATTGTGGATGAGCTGCGAGAACAGATCCTCAAACTTCGCTTCCCTCACCGCGTTCAAAACAAAGAGGCCACCCCCAAGACCAAGAGGAAGGTTGTTGGACATCCATCACCATCCAAATCTCCCTCCATCCCTGCTCCTAAACCTGCTCTGTCTGACAGACCCTGTGTGGTGGTGCTCAACAAGCCTCTGGAGAAGCTGCTCATAAGGTCAGTGCATGTGATAAAGTCACCATTACTGCATACCAAACACTTCACCCAATAGGATCCAATTCCTGGGTTTTCTCTCTAAAATCTGCTCCTGTTGAGCAGGAAAAATACCTGCAAGAACTACACATTTGTAGCTTGTGTGTGTGTGTGTGTGTGTGTGTGCGTGTGCGTGTACGCCTGTTTATTGGAGACTATGTACCGAAACAAAGACACCTGCTCCAAACCTCATTAAAGATGACATATTATACTCCTATTCAACTAGTTAATGTAGGTCTCTGAAGTTTTTTTAAAACTTTTTTGCTAAGAATACCACTGAGATGATGTATTCCATCATGCCACTATACTCTTCTGTTTCAGTGGTTTATGCAAATGAGCTGCTGCTCTTCACACCCCACTCCACAACTGGGTGTTGCTTTCCAGCTGTGATATAGTGTGAGATTATATGATCACAGTAAGAGAGACAGAGGAATGTTGGAAGCATTTACACTCATACTGGAACAACAACAGAGCTGCTGCAGCAGCGTCACTAATATTAGTATTTCAGTAACACTAAGAGTATCTGTGGACCAGAATGGCTCACTACAGCTTTATGGTTTAGGCAAGTTAGCTGCTGGGTGCTAATCAAAGTTACATAATGTTGCTAAGTAAAGGGAGTCCTGCTGTTTGACTATTACTTTGTCACATGTGTATCATAACCTTTATGACATGTCTATCAGTATGGTTACATAATGTTACATCTGCCACATTTGAGCATCAACATTAGTCCATAATTAACATTAAAATGAGTGCCAAAAGTTTTCATAGAAATAGGGTTTTCCCTTTTTTTTTTGTGTCACAAATTGAGACTAAAATATCCATTCATGTATAGCTTTGAATGTGATGAAGGCAGAGTCTGTAATGAGTTAAATGAAGCCTAACTAATGATATTGTTCACATGTCACTGAATGGCTTTTTTTAATGACCTTTCAAATCAGACACTGTTCTTCTACCTCAAGATCTAATGTACTTTTAAAATGAAGTATTGTTTTACCACCACATAAATGAATGAGTATGGAAGAAAAACAAATGAATAATAGGATATTATATGATTAGTTTTCTGCAGTTCTTTGGATTAAAATCAAATTGTATTTATGGGTAATGTGGGTATAATCCCAGGAAGTAATCATTTAAAGATCATGGGAAATCTTTCAGTTCTAGAACCAAATGAAGACAGCTTGATGAGTCCAGCAGTGGTATGAAAGGAGAGCTGTATCCTTTGTGTACTAAAACAATGTGAATGAAACACACTGCAGGTATGAGAAGCTGCCGCTGGACTTCAGGACTCCCTTCATCTTCAACATGGAGAACTTTCCGCAGCCTTCCAACAGCACGGTGCCCCTCAGCATGGCAGCCAATCGCACTGCCTCATCCACCCTGGCCTCCCTGTCCCGTTACTTCCTGCACCAGCGCTGGGTGTGGGCCGTGCAGAGCAGCCAAGGCCCGGCTGTGGCTATGCAGGCTGTGGCTCACATCCTGTCCATGCTGTCTGAGTGAGTTCACACTTTATCTCATGCACATGTTATTCATTAAAAAAAACTATTCATCTGCACAAATCATTAGAATAACTATTTTTGCTCTGGATAAATATTGGATTCATTCATTCTAATGAATAACTGATTTCTGAAAATAATACGTATATGGTGATGTTCTCATTTTTGATATATGATTTTTATGATAACTTATATAATCATTTTAATTTAACAATACTTTTCATGTTTAAATAGTCGTCAGGGCCTTTATTTGGAGACTGACTTGCATTACATCTTAATTTTCCTTGTTTTATAGCTAAATGTCGTCATATTTTATAAACAACTGTTTAATTAGTTGTTAATGCAAACTCAGCACTTCCTCCACAGCACACATTCCATCAGTTACAACACAATCTCTGTTTTTAACACAAGGACTGCTTAGCCTACATTCACCAATCATTTACAACTTCCTACAGATTTTTTCACATTAAAAGCCTTCAAGCAGTTAGTTATTATATCCCTCATGCTGTAATGTCTCTTGGTCTGTGAGATGTTTTGATAGTACACTGCTCTGCTCACTTTATCGCTTTATCTTTTGTATATATCTATATATTTAAAAAAAAAACATATATATATTTTATTTTTTTGTACTATGATCACCAGGACCTGAGTATGGTATTTCATTCTCTTTCATGTATCTACATGGCTGGAATAAAAAAACCTTAATCCAAAATCTTTGAAATGGCATGATCCCTCATTTCCTGTAAGACTTTCAGTGTAAAACATCTGCAGGAAGTGTTGATCTTCATTGATTGAAGTTATTGGGAATAATTAGTGGAAAAAAAAGTGGCGAGCACTATATAACCATGTTGTTGTACTGTTGGCATCAGTACTATGGAAGTGTATTGTACAAGGAATTCTGACCCCACTCAGGGTTTTTTTTACCTGGCCTGTATTTGAATCAGAATCGACAGTAATTACTGTATTATAGTGTATTATTTGAGTAGGTGAATACCTAAAATTGAGCCTGTGTATGTTTGAATGAACCAGTGTCACAATGCATACATTATAAGCACTGTGTGTTTTAATGTATCCTATACTATCAATGATGCAATGCAACATGCTTAGATAACAGTGTAACACTGACATTCTGAGCAAAACGCTTGTAGAAAATAAGATTTCAGAAGAATAGCTGTTTTCACTGCTGTCTGCCACAACTCATAATGCTTTAAGACATAACAGCTGGCTTCATGTGAGATAAGCAGCTTTATGGAATGTTAATTGGTTGCCTGAAACTGTGTCTCGATGTCTGTGTAGGATCCGCATATCAGAGGGATTTCACTTTGCCGCCAGTGGAGAGGGCATCGTCAACATGGTGATAGAGCTGCCCATGAAGGTGAACAACAGCAGGGAAATGTATCATGTGAATGTAATTTAACAGGAAACATACATTTAAATGAATGGTTTATGTTTTCTATATGCAGCATCTGATAAGTTTTATCATCAGTAATGTCTGTGTCTGTGTGTCTGTTAGTGTGTCTGTTATTGTGTGTGTGTGAGTGTGTGTGTGTGTGTGTGGTATGACTTGTTGTCCTAAATAGTTTCTGCTGAATTGTCTTTGTGTCTGCAGGGCATCTCGGCCGACACAGACAGAGAGAGTCACTCTTGCATCGTTCAGTACATCCTGTTCCCTCCTCACTCCACCTCCACTAAAGACAGGTGAGACTGCCAGGAATCATCTGCATAGAGGAACACCTGACTTTAAAGACACACATTAATACGGTGTGAAAAATACACAGCCAGTGAAAAAAAATCAGAAGCCAAAACATTTCACCTGGTTCATATTTTGCTGCTAGGTGATGTTGACCAGTGAAATACATATATAGAGTACATATTGCAGATGTCTTTTATTTCCAATATGTATCTTTCCAGAGTTGTAAAATCCCTCTTTATAATATTATAAAGTTCTGTGTAGTGTTTTAGTGTCTGATAAGCCCCAAACTCATGTTCTGTTACTCAAACTGGACTCCATGGGTTGCATATTTCATTGTCTCAATGGTAACTGAAGCAAAATACTCTGATCCAATGTGTCAGCATTCACTGGAGACAGTCAGTGTGAATAGCTATAGTCAGTGTATAAGTCTGCATTACCCTGGTGTTGTGAATTACAGGTTTCTACAGGGTATTTAGTGCAGGCTGTAATAACACACGTGTCATCCTGGTTGTCTTTTGTCTTTTAATGGTACTCCAGCTTCTCCACCGATGATGACAACGACACAGAGGTGGAGGCTGTGGACATGGACACAGAGCTCAACCTTGTGACGGAGTGCTGGGTGGAACCACAAAGCGGCACTGTGATGAACTGCATGGACCAGCACCGCCACTTCCAGGGCCTCAAGTACCAGGAGATCCCTCAAGCTGTGTGTATTACCAGTTGTTACGTTAGCTACTTCTTGACACATAGTAGCACAGTTTTTATATCTGTCCTTTCCTTCTGTGCTCTTGTAGATCTTCCCCAGAGATTTGACCTGTATGTCCACTATGATGACCTTTGAGTATCTGAGCCAGCTGTGTCAGAATAAGGACCAGGTCTGTGCTCTGCCAGCTGGACTCAAAGATGTCAGAGGTAATAAAACCATTTTATACATCCAAAATAAATCCATACTCACTACCGTGTTGCCCTGAGTTTCTCTTCCTTATTCTCAAACTTCCACTCATTTCCATTTTGTGGTCAACTCAATACTTCCTGCACAGATGTTTCACATTAAATCTTCTAGTGGCTCAGCTGACAAAGTCACTCTCTTTTCTTGTTGACTTTTAATGTGAAAAATCTTTGGACAACAGTGGAAAATGACCCTTTTGGCTAACGTTGGCGCATTTATAGTGATGTTGAATATTGGGCATTATGCCTGTAAAAATGTAATAATAATTAGTGAATGAAAACAGTATTTATGTTAAAGATAGAAACGAGAAGCAGAATGCTGTACAATTAACTGTATGAGACATTGTAGCATTGGCCATTCCACTTCTCATCAGTGTTTTTTTTCTCTACCTTCATTTACTCCTGCTGGCTATTATTTGATTACTGACTTTTATTTTTTTTTTATCGTTACCTTTTTTATTTTTTGAGAATTTTGCAGTAATGTACATTTTAACCTGTTCCTGACTGCTTGTGTGTAACATGAAATTTGTGTCAGTTGTAATTGATGGATGTGTTTTTCTCTGTGGGTTCAGGAGAAGCCCTGTCTTCTGAGGACAGTATTCATATGGTTCCCTTCCAGTTTGATCTCATCCAGCTTCTCCCAAAATGCCAGCAGGTTGAACTCTTCTTCCTCACATTCAATACAGGTACTGTACTCATAATGCCCAGCACAACTACTTGTTGTAATAATAAGAACACTGTACTTTACATCTGTCTTAAATAAACAGAATTTCTGTTGCAATTTACAATAAAAAACATTTGTTGCAGCGATGGAGAATGAGGAACAGATCCACAGCTCCCCCTGTCTGCCCAATGAGCTGCTGCTCAGCCTCTTCCACAGCAACCTTGAGCACGAGCTCAATGACAGAGAGATCCCATTGGCTGATAGCGACCACATCGCGTTCATGCACCACATCTTAGAGCGAGATCGGGAGGGCCACGTCGCTCCTTTCTCCTTACCTGTTATTAAAGGTACATACATGTCTCTGCATGTCCTCTCCCTTGGTATCCTTAGTTGAATTCCACCGGAACAGACCGACGAGGCTTTTAATGGATGACATCAACCCTTTTGGTGTCTCATTTTGTGAGATGCAGACCGTATAAATCAATGTCTCCTCTAATCTAACATTATCTCTGCTTGTTGTGTTTTGTCAGAAGAGTGTGTGAAGCCTCCAGACAGACAGGACACTATGACATCATTCCACACCACTGGCAGCAGTAAAGAGGTGATGGGATCCACCAGCACTTTACAGGTAATCCCATCCACAACACACACTTCAACCCAACTTGACCTACAGTGCCATCACCATCTAATTCTTTTATTATCTGATTAGTATCTATTACAGTATAACTATTCCAAACAGTGTTCTCATTAATGAAAGTGTGTTTGTGTAATTCAGTGTGAAGCAGTTCTTCTTAACCCACACAGGGTCCCTCAGTAATTGAAAAGTTAACAGCTCTGCAGGCTGATGACAAGTTTCTGCTGGTATATAAATGATTGTGTCATCTGCATACACGTGAAGCTTTTTGGTAGATCTTATATAAACATAAGAGCAAGGGGGCTCAGAATGGAGCCTTGCTGTACACACATTGTGCAGTTTTGAGGTGGTGACTTCCCACAGTTTATTCAACTCAATGTTTTCAACACTGTAAGCTTAAACCACCAACGTTTTTTTTTATTAAAGTTAAAAAAAAAACTCATTACTTTGCCATCTAAAACACTTTTCATGGTTTCAGTAAATGCAGTTTCTTTATCTCACTGTCAATCAAATCAAATCAATGTTATTTTATTACACAGAGATTGTTTATTGTATATAGTATTTTATTTTAATTTTATTTTTATTATATATTTTTTATATTTATTACTTGGCTACTGTTGTGTCAGTTTTTGAATTTCTTCTTAGAGGGATCAATAAAGATACCTTACCTTACCTTACCTTACCTCACCTCACCTTACCTCACCTCACCTCACCTCACCTCACCTCACCTTACTGTGTTGTAGTAATGAATGTGCATGTCTGCTTCCTGTCTGTCTTTGGCAGAGTTTCAGTAATGCAGACCTTGTGGATGAAGAGCCTTTGCTGGGGGAGAGGAGCTGCTCTATGCCACAGTGGAGATGTTATGCCAGATACATCAGTTCCCAGCAGATCCTCCTCACCTTCCTTCCTGCTACCTTTACAGGTACATCTCTTCTACACCCTTTTTGGAATGTGGTTCTTGGATTATAAACCACATTTTAAAAGGTTGGCCTAAACTGGATTGTGTTTGTTTTGCAGATGTTATGATGTTGATGGCCTCAGGGTTAGAAGCAGAGCCTCAAAGTAACATCAGCACACAGGAGGATGATACTCTGACTCCCAGCAACAAGTCACAAGCTGACTCCCTGTCCGGCTCCACCAGTGGACTGGAGAGGTCTGAGTCAGGCCACAGTCTGGCTAATAAGATGCGAAGGAGCTCTAGCAGTGGACACTTCACTGCCAGGTCCCCTTTGCTCTCACCGAGGTCTGAGGGTCAGACTGGGCCTGCTGACTCCCTGACTCCAGACCAGGACAGCTGGGATAGCAGGGTGTCTGAGACAGAAACCGGGACGCCAGGCTCAGGTCAGTCCAGGATTGTTGTCAAAACCATACTGGTCCAGTCCAGTCAATACCAAGTCAAACATGAATTCATTAATTGGCTAAAGTGGCTCAACACTAATTAATTATTAAAATGACATACTGTATTACTTATTATTTTAGTCCAAGTGGGTAGTAGAGATTTATGAAATATTTGACATAATAAATGTACACTTAGGATAATTACCACATGAAAGGAATCAGATACAATGATGCAGTTGCTTGTTGTTGCTGAGGCATATCCAACAATACAACTAATGGTTTTGTTACCACACACACACACACACACACACACACACACACACACACACACACACACACACACACACACACACACACACACACACACACACACACACACACACACACACTGCTCTGCACTGTTGCTGCTAGTATAATAATAAGCCTAAGATAGTGATATCAGTTAAACACAGTCAAACAAAACGAGGACGCTTTCAGTCATTTTGGCAGTAGACATTTCCAGTAAGTGTACTTGTCTCAATAAATGGTCTGTCTTTTCTCTGATGTTGATAACCTTTTCTAGACCTGGGTGAGAAAGAGGGAGTCCAGTTCTCTGAACCACACAAGGCCGATTTCCACATCAGCTTCAGCAGGCAGGTCTCCCAGCAGAGCACCAGTGAAAGCAGCCAGTTTAAGTGTCCAGTCTACGTCTACAACTGCTCCCTGGAGCACCTGAAGGAGCAACTGGTACACCCCAGCTCCAGCCACCAACCCAGGGACATCTTCTTCAGGTATTGACACACCTACATGAAAGACAGAGGCGACAGAAATATAACTGGGTACCCATGTGAAAAGATCTGTCAGGATGATGACATTTTAGATTTGGATCACTGAGGTTTTTCCACAAGTAGGGCAGAGCCCTACTCTATGACCTAAAGTGGTTTAGATCATCTGATTGTCTCTTACCCTGTTAGATTTATTGTAGCGATGCTGCTGTGTTCCACATTTTGCTGAATGGAAATTACACACACAAATACTAATAGTACAATACAAAGATTATACCATTTTAAATAAACCTGAATTTTCCTTCCAGCATCATTTCCACTCTACTGTATGACGTGACTGACCCTTGAATTTGATCAGCAGTAAGTTGCAGTGCAGTTGTTAACATGTGTGTCTCTGGTTGTCTTCACGGTTGAGAATAGACCTCAAGATGCTGAATCCTGGGAGATGTTTCAGCAGATGAAGTTCAGGTAGCACTGCTTGATTCTGTCTCTGCTCTCCTACCCCCCACCCCGCCCCCCTCTGCGGAGGTGCTGCTCAGCTTTTATCGGACGCCTCTGAGAACTTAGGATGCGCTTTGTCTTCCGTAGAATGGGAAAGTGTCGCTTTTTCTAATACTTGTAGGCTCCACAAAGCCATCTTTCCCTTCCCAGGCCCGTCTGCCCTTCCTCCTCAGGCTTGTGTCGCTTCATACACACAGCAGGTGCAGTGCTGCCACACACTGAACATAAAACACACAGGTCCCTCTTCACACCTTTTAGAGTACTGCAGGCTCAAATTAGGGAGAGCCTATATGTTCATTAATACTAAAAATATCCCATTTGGAGTGCCTTGCTGCTCGCTCACCTTGTGCAGTGTGTATGGAATGCTGGCTTTTAGCGTGGGTCAAAAGCATCTCTTATCTGACAATGTCACACGTTTTTGCAGAGTTCTCATCAGCAGGAAGAGGGTTTCTATCCTGGAATCTCACACCAGACAGCAGAACTTACAATTTTTAAAGTTTGTGCATTTATTTTGTCTTGAGGTAAAGCACGGATTACCTTCAATGTTTAATGTTAGTTAAAGCTGCTATATATATATATATTTTTTTTTTAAATATTAACAATAGATCAAAAGTGTGACTGATGTGAAAGTAGTCATTCATAGTGATTAAACCCACAGAGAATTATTACTATTATTACTACTTACGTTTGAGCCTTTTAGTTTGAAAGTACTAAGTAGTGCACTCAGATGTATAGAGGGAGATCTGGTAACATTCTAATAAAATATCAGTGTCCAGACTCTCAACAGATGTACCAGGTGGACTGTGTGCATATAAATATGAAACCATAGAAGTTAAAGACCATTAATATGATATATTTTTTAAGCTATGGGGCAGATTATTGTTTCAGCATCATATCACAATGTGATCTGTTGTTGATACTCTTATTACACCTGCAGCAGTGTCACATTTTCTGGTGAAACATCAGCACAGGGGGGACCTTTCTTCTCCGCACATATTTTTTAACATTATGCTTTCTTGCAGATCCGTCTTTTGTCAGTTCATGGCAGATACAGACGTGGCCGAAATTATTGGTAGCCTTGTGTTTTATTAAAGTAATGCACCATTCGCCCTAAACAGTGTTGAAATGAAAATAACTAATGTGAAAATAACTGAACTCATGCTTCTTCTACAAAGACATTATAAAATAGCCTGGACAAATGTATTGGTATTCTTTAAAAGCTTTAAGCAGACTATTGTTTTTTAATTTATGGGTTAGGGTTAGCATGGTCAGCATAATGGTTACAAGAACATCTCCAGAGAGCTTGATGTTCCTGTTGCCACTGCTGCCAATATTATTAAGAAGTTTAAGGCTCGTGGAAGTGTAGCCAACATGTCTGGATGTGGTCACAAGAGGAAAATTGGCCTGATTGAATAGAAAGACTATTTGAATAGTTGAGAAAGAACCAAGAAAAGCTTCATTACAGATCCATTCTGATCTTCAAGTTAAAGGAACTATAGTTTCAAGTTGCACCATCCATCAATGTCTGAATGAACATGGGCTCCATGGTAGAAGACCCAGGACGACCCCCTTCTAAGAGGAAGACACAGAAAAGCCAGATTGGCCAAAATGCATGTTGACAAGCCACATTCCTTCTGGGAGGATGCGCTTTGGACAGATGAAACAAAATTAGAGCTTTTTGGTTAATCACACCAACCCTATATTTACAGAAGAAGAAATGAAGCCTTCAAAGAAAATATTATGATTATTATTATGAAACATGGAGGAGGCCCAGCGATGCTTTGGGGGCTGCTTTGTTTCCTCAGGCATTGGGAGCCTTGAATCTGTTCAGGGCATAATGAAATCACAAGACTATCAAGGCATTTTGGCCCATACAGACAGTCTGGTGTCAGAAAGCTATGTCTTAGTTGGAGATCATGGGTCTTCCAGTAGGATAATGACCCCCAAAATACATCAAAAAAGCAAGAGTGGGGGCGCGCAGGTGGTTGAGTGGTTAGAGCGCATGCCACGTACGCAGTGGACCCCGGTTCGAATCCCGGCCGGCGGACCTTTACTGCATGTCACACCCCCCTCTCTCTCCCATGTTTCCTGTCTGGCAACTATCAAATAAAGGTGTCTATGCCTGAAAAAAAATCTTTAAAAAAAAAAAAAAAAAAAAAAAGAGTGGATGAGAAGAAAACATTGGACCATGCTGAAGTGGCCTGCTATGAGCAACAAATGTGGAAAGAGCTGAAACTTGCAGTTGGGAGATGGCCCATCAAACCTGAGAGAACTGGAGCAGTTTGTTCAAGAATAGTGGACCAAACTACCAGTGGAGACCTGTAGAAACCTTATTCACAGTTACAGAAAGAGCTTGACTGCAGTTTTTGCCTCCAAAATATTAAGTTGAGGGTACCAATATTTTTGGTCATGCTATTTTCATCTGTTTTATTGTATTACATAATATGTTAAGTTGTAAACCATAAGGAAAGTTTCAGTTATATTCAACATGAAGACACCATATATGTCTGTCAATTTCAACTTAATCCAGAAAAATGATTTTTTTTTTAAAGAAAAAGGTGGAGAGGTACCGATATTCTCGGCCACATCTGTAGTTCATTGACACTTAATGATGGTAGCTGATATGTACAGAGCTTGGAGTTTGCCACCAGAAATATTATAGACCTTTACAGTTTGAAATTACAAATAATTAATAATCTACTATTCTAAAGTGATTTGTATGCAGTCAAGTAATGCAAATTAAATTCAAATTTGTTCAATATTTTAATTACAATGAACTGATAAATGTAACACTAAAGCAATACATGTGTCAGCGGTACACTCCAGACTCCATGTGTCTGTACACGTGTTCCAGTGGTTGTTAAAGAGGTCCAAAAGTTAAAAATGTGTGTTCGGTGGTGTAGCATTAAACATTTAGACCAGACGAGCGTTGCTGCTGCTGTTTATTATCCTACACTCAGTATAACTGCGCTTGCTGCAGCTTTGCAGGTGATTGTGTATGCTGCAGCAGTTTGTCTTGAGTAAATTCTTGACACTTTACAGTAAAACCTGGACAAAATCCACTTTGCTGGAAAAGCACATCCTGTCAGTGATCACAATCTTTTTCACCTGATTCATGTCTCCGCCTCGCCTTCGTCCTGACAAATCTATGATATTGAATCTGACTCTTCAAACGCATGATGTTGACATTCAGCTGTCCCTCACAGGCTTGTTGGCTTCTTTGACTTTGCTTACTATAGAGGAGATCTGGGCTAAAGCTGTCTAAGTGCTTATGCAAAATTACATTGATTGGAATTGTCTGCATTTTTAACTGGCATTGTAAGAGTTTGTGTATGAACATGTCTAATCGAAAACATGAAATGAACTTCCGTGGGGGTCCTGCAGGTCCTTCATTAGGCTTGGAAACAGAGTGTATGTTTGTTGTTTTTATCTCTGTGTGTTAGCTGTGTGGTTGTCCTCTACCAGGTCGCTTTCTCAGGACCGCAGCAGTCCTTCCCCTTGGACCGACCTCCTGGCTCAGCCTCACAAACACAAGGATCTGGCCAACTACTGCAGCCTGCTGCAGGAGCATTACCACCAGAGCTATGTCAAAGGTGACCTCCCTCCTCACTTCCCTCCACAAACATGCACTCAGAAGATGTTAGACCTACTCAGGAATTATGCAGCAAATTTCAAAAGAAAAAGTGTCCAAACTCTTTATTTGTCTCTATTATTTTGTACTGGAACAGTGCACATCTCCCAGTTCAATATATACTCTAGTACCTTATTAAACCTTATGAATAGGTTCCTGAAGAGATGATGCTTAAACTCTCTGAGGATATGCTGTTTGTACAGTTATGTCTAGCATAAGACGGAAAGCAAATTGAAAGTAGACTGAGAGGAATATTCACAAATTGAAATGTTTAATATGTCAACTTATCTATTTCCAAATAGAGCTCTTACTATGATGGCACATTTAAAATTGTGCATTCTCTACAACTTTAACTTTACTTCGGACATAAGGCTTGCATGGCTACATTTGTCTTGTTGTCAACAAATCCCTTGAAAGAACCAACACTGACAATCCCTACTCTGTCTGTAGCTTTCTGCTCCAAGTCTGTTGGTTCCTACTGGAGAAGTAAATCTTTGAAAATGCCTCACAAATCTATAGTATCCAGGGTTTCCCGCAGAAAATGTGTTAGTTAAGGTGGTGGGGAGTTGACCGGGGGTCTTGTCAAAAGTAGGCTATAAGACAGCCACGTGTAAACAGTAAACGCAACTAACCTTGACAATAAAACATTACGTCTATAATCCCTCCTATATATAGGCCGTACCTTGTCCTATTCTTACCACAGATTGTATTTTGTCACTTTCCTTCAATTTAAGATATTCTCTGAACTATATTATATAGTAATTAGTTATTTAGTTTTCACTTTAGTAGTTTTATTCTCTGAACTACAGTCACCTGCAATTTCATTAGGAACACATGTGCAATATAATTCAATCCAATACAACAGCTCTGCTATAAATTCTGCTTTCTCTGATACATTTTCAGTTTTTGTGAAATTGTCAAAAAAATGATAATTCTACTTTGTTTATTACTGAGGTTGTACTAAGTGGTGGTGGTGTACTTGGGTGCATTACATTGAATGGTGTTCTTAATATTTTGCCCTCTTCATATATGTTAATGGAGTGGACAAAATATTAGGAACACCTTTCAATATAATGCATCCTAATACACCTCAATCACTCAATAATAAACATAAAGCAGAATTTTCACCTTCTTGTCAAAAAATGTATAAGCTTCATAAATGTAGAATTTATAGCAGAGCTGCTGTATTGGATTAAATTAGATTGCACAGGTTAAACCATTGAGTCTCTTATATAGTTAACTTATTCTCTTAACTTTATTTCATAGTAATTACAAGTTATATAGTATTATACAGTTAAGTAGTGATATTCAGCTTCAGTAGCATCACGTTTCTGTTGAATCTGCCTCACTCTCTCTCTTCAGGACTGCTAAATGAGAAACATCTGAGTGACTTAATATTGATGTTTTGTAACATCAGCTGATAAAACACGCAGCACCGCAGCATTTTACACATGGCGCCGTTAATATCACCTGTTTAGTTGGAGCCGTTCATATACTCGGAGCCGGTTAGCCTGAAACTTGTTACTATAGTAACGTCACAGTTACCTGTCTGAGGATTAACGTTGTTAATGTTGACATCACATGGCGCTGTGTTCATTAGTTTTTCGGGCTCCGCTAATTTTTTCTGAGCAGGTTCTGCCTCAGATGATGTAGATTTATGTTTTATATATATATATATATATATAACTGGTATCAGTTCTTTAAAAGGCTCAGTCATTTCCTGAAACAGCTGGTCACTGTAGTTTATTGTTGTTCCAATAAGAGGAACTAGTGCTTTGTTTGGGGACTATGTTCAGTGTCAGATGAATCCACATTTGGTGCTCTAGTGAGTATTTTTGGCAGCAGGACAGTGTGTTTGGATTGAGCCAAAATAACTACATTACGTGTGTTAGGGCGCACTCACACTAAGGCCAGTTGTTCCGTACCGTGCTGAGGCACGGATGTCCCCCCTCCCCTGTCCCCCGCTGGCCTGCGATCACATTATCCCAACCGTACTGTACTCAAGCACGGTTGCCTCCTACACATTGCGCAAAAACATATAGACAGTTTACTCTCATAAAACATGCACAGCAGCACAGGTGTGTGTTGGCGTGCTGTGTGCCGGTAAAACACAACACAGCCGATCAATTAACACAACGCACTATGATTAAAAAGTGCAAGCTTGTTCTTCTGAGTCATGCCTGTGTAGTATGCAATACTAAATACTTGTGTAAAAAAGACTCTAGTAAAAGCAGACGTCTTGATTCCACTCTTTACTCCAGTAAAAGTAAGACTTAGTTTAATGACTTAGAAATCGCCAAATGACTTTAACGAATTTCGTTAGTTTATATAATGCAGATTTGTAAAATATTACTTTTATGGGGGTCACAGACAATAAACTTACCATTTCATAATTGTGGTAGCAGCCGTGCAGCAGATGTAATGAAGTCCACGCAGCACGCTGGATGCAAACTAATATTAAGCCTTTAGCCTTTTCATTATAATGTCCATGGACATAAATTGAGTTCTTTTGCCCTAATAATGATACAATAATACACAAAAAATGGTTGGATTGGGAACCCATATGCATAATGTCTCCACGTTGCATTGAGTGTTGCTTGTGAAATGACCAGGGCTCAGCTAGTGTTGCCTTTTAAAAATCGTCGATTTCCCGGGATTCCTGGAAAATTGGCTTCTTTTCCCGGGATTTAAAATGTCTTATTTTCAGGAAAAATATTAATCCCTTTTGCGCATGCGTGACCAAGTGTACCGTGCCTAAGCACACCTCTTCCAAGCGTACCGTACCAGGGAAGTGTACCGTACTCAAGCACAGTACACTTGCACTCACACTAGCCAAAATAATTTAGGGGGCAAACGTGCTTGGGCACGGTACGATTGCCTAGTGTGAGTACGCCCTTAATGTCACCCAGTGCAACAGTATGGGTCACTGATGTGTTTTTAATTGTTTTTGGCCAACAATGGAGATCAATGGCACTGAAGAACAAGCTATATGTGTAATCTATTTGGAGGGGTAAACATTTCTTGTGTGGTACCCCAAGGTTCCATCCTGGGCCCCATCCTTTTCTGTCTGCACATGCTTCCATTAGACTTATCTTCCATTTGTAAGTTGTGTCATTGATATTGTCCCTGTGGTCCTCAGGTGTGTACCGGAGCCTGCAGCAATCCTACAACATCAGCTCCCAAGATGTCCTGATGGCCATGGACTACTGTGAAGAATCCCTGCAGGAGATCGACATCACCTCGTTCCTTCAGACCCTCTGCGGACACATCAGGGTCTTCAGAGAGCATGGCGAGCCTCCAGGATGGGGAGGCAATCCAAAAACTTCAAGGAGCCTTGCCACCTTCATCATCGGAGAGGCTGAGGAAGACCTACCTGATGACAGGCCTGCCATGGCCTCCTCGTCCAGGTAGGTCCAACTAGTCATTATGATCAGATTAAAGAGAATGAAAGAGTATAGTGTGTGACAGTGTGAGTATACTCTGTTATTGACAGCATATTAACAGAATAACAGTAGAGAAAACATTATACATTATGTACATTATAACTTATGTACCTGTTTATGTGCATCTTAGCACATGGTAATCAATTGACTGGGGATGTACACACTTAACTGATTTATCTTCATTCATAGTCATGTCAATCAAAGCACAGAAAATGTAATGATAGAAACTGAAACCAATAATTTGGCAGTTATTTGTTTCTTATAATAAGAGATTGTGGAACCAGATCGTATTAAACATTTCCTGTTTAATATTTACTTATATTAACAACTTGCCCAGTGACGATGTGAACTGTGTTTTGCTTGTAGTGACGCACTCAGATAATTATCACTAACTCAAAACTTGACTGTTTGGGTTCACTTCTACTGAAGCAGGCAGCTATTTTTAGTGAAAAAGCTCTGATAACCCAAGTGCACACTACCTGCACAGCATCAAAGTGACAAAGACATAGTGGAGAAGTGAGCAGCTAAAGAACCAGTTATTTTTCTCAGGAGTGGTAGAGACCAAAGCAGTTAACAGGAGAGAACATATTTGGACTAACATTCATCAGGTAAACACAAGCAAGACTCCAAATGAATTATAATGTTGCTCTGTTTCTGTTGGATGTATAAATAGGCAACTGTTTGTTAACATGTCAGCTGTATCCATTTAGAGTTGATTGTAATTATATGATTATAATATGTTAATATGTCAGTCTTTGGGTTTACAGCTTGTTCTACTGCCCCCATGTGGCCAAAAAACATCTTAATGCTACTTTAAAAGGCAGAAATTCCATGACTGCATCTGATGTGTGATTTCTTTCCATACACTAATATAATCACAGTGAATGAGTTTTACAGGCAGCAGTCATTTATACATTTCTGCCACTTTCCTCTCATGTTCACTTTTCTTTATTTACTGTATGTTGTGACATATCTGACAACAGTATTGATATGGAAGATACCAGTGAAGCTGAATCTAGAGGGAAGTCCTCTGTTCCTACATCCCCACTGGTCCTGGATGAGTGCAAGACTGCTAAGATCCCAGAGTTCCCTCTGACACTGCTCAGAACACAGCCCAAGTGTGAAGTATATCCTGACGTGCACAAAATAATCCAGGTATTGTATCTGAGTCTCACAGTAAAAATGGTTGTGTTGTGTTATATAACTTTGCTCTTCATCTCAAGGCACTTTACACATAGAGCAGGTTCTAAACCATACTCTTCATTAGTAAGTACATGAGCCAATATTTACAAGGTGAAGCTGATCATGACATTTATTCAACAGGATAAATTCATGGAGATTGTGTCTCAGTATTTCAAAACTGTGCCCTCCAATCCACATTACTTCTTCTACTGCCCACCGTCATCCAAGAGAGAGGTGAGTTGACAAAATTGTTCTCATTTTCCACTGTTGTGGCAACTTTGACTTTCATTCTTAACTTAAATATTTCGGTATCTCAGAAATGATATACAGAAAAAGGGAATCTTCTAGTAATAGCACTGTGTGGGGAAAAATAAAGTCATTTGGCAAGAAATAACATGCTAGAGTTTGTATTTCTTCAACCAAATAATCATCTGGAAAAATGTGCAATGATAAAATATAGGAGGGTAGAAACAACCCAGAGTGATGATCAAGAGCAAGCAAAGAGATAAATGACTGTTGTCTTGTTGTAGTTAGGGGGGTTTACTCATACGGAAAACCATCAGAGCAGTCGGCTACAGCAACTGAAGAGAAACCATGCTCATGTGTTCATTAGATATTTGTCCTGTGGTTTTTCTCTGAAGGAGGACTCAGAGGATGGTGAGATGGAGAGGAGACAAAGTGAGGAGCTGGTGTCAGAAGCTGAGCCAGCTACTGAAGACGGTGAGTTTAAATTAATATATATATATATATATATTTTTAAACATTTCAAAATTGTGCATCCACATTGTACATATTACCATGCATTTCAGTTGGTTGAAATGCTGATGCAAAGTCCGAATTATTCAGCAAATTGGTTCATGGAGCAGCCACAAACTTAACTGAGTATACGGTCTTATATCAGTGATTTTATTAATTACATCGAACATTGGAGAAAGAGAAGTGTGGAGCAGATTTCAGATAACTCATTCGACTTAACATCAAGTTATGTTAACAGTTCAAATAAAGCCAGGTTAGGTAGGTTTGGTCATGTTAAGTTTATGTAGTTTAGGAACACAGTTAAAATGCCAGTTATGGTCATGGTAAATTAGATTCATTTAGGTTAAAAGGTTAAGTTTATTCAAATTAGGTTAGTTAAAGTCAACTTAAGTTCGGTTAAGTTACGAGTTAAGGTAAGTTAGGTTAGCTTTATTCAGGTTAAATATCTGGTTAAGTTAAATTGAGTCAGACTAATATAAACTTAAATGTTTTGATAGTTCATCTACAGGTAATATTAAGTAAGGTTAGGTTAAATTAAGCCAGGTTAAGTTAAGTTCAGTCAAGCTAAGAACTAAGATTTAAACTAAGATAGGTTAATTAAATTCAGGTTAGGTTATGTTAAAAAAAAGTTAAGGTAAGTCCGGTTAGGTTTGTTAAGGTTAAGTAGCCAGTTAAGTTAGGTTAGGTTAGGTAAGTAAGTCAGGTTAAAGCTGCTATAATCAAAATATTTCAATTTTAAATCCATGTATGCTGGATGTTTAAAGAGGCAGCTGTTGCCTGATGTATTCACTACATCAACGTTATAAGGTATTAACATGTGTTTACAGCTTGTTAAGCTTGTATCCATGAGTGGCCAAAAAAAAATCAATTTTTCAAGTCAGGTTAGATTATTTTAAAGTTAGCTGGCCTGTCCTGATTTGTGAAATACTCCTCAGATGACCCATAGTTGAGAGACACTTCCACTCATTTGGTAATATGATAAGGAGCTGCTTATTTCTTTGTATGTAGAACATGTGTCAGGGTGCTGCATCATGACGGAGAGCGACACTGATTTGGTGGTGGAGTATGAGGAACATCCAGGCACCAGGTCTCAGGGGGAAGGGGAAGATCAGTCCCTGTCAGACTCCAACACTGTCAACCAGGACCAGGACTCTTTCAGCATCCTGGACGGAGACTCCCTGCTGGAGCAGGAAGGTCCACAGCTGGACATGCCACCCCTCTTTGTTCATGTCACTTGTTCTGTCAATATGAAAAGCTGCCATGGCTCCATGCCCATACAAACACTGCCTACTTGCCTTGGTGGGTACAGCCTTTGTGGTTAAGAACCTAAATATTACAAGTGAAGAATTGTTAATAGCCCTTTGTGCACAATTTGACAAATGAAACTGCTAAATATAATAAAACATAGCTGTATTCCCAACTTTTCAGTTCCCATCTTATCTCTATGGAAATTAGTATTCCTTTGACACTTTTCCCCCCGAAACTGTGACATTCTAATTTTAATATTTTAATTTCAGGTGAGATTATTTCCTGCCTGGAGAACGCTGAGACCTTACAGGCTGTGGATCTGAACGAGCTCTCAGTTACATTAGATATTTTTGTCCTCACATTACCTCTGGAGATTGAAGTCATGGCTGATTTCCATCACAACAGGTGAGTAAAAGTGAGCAGAGAGACACAGCCTAGCTGATTTTCATGTAAAGAGGACTTGTTAGACATCACACCTTTGTTGATCTTGTAAAAAATCTTATTGCTTAATTTACATAGTACTTTCTTAAAGGGGACATTTTTGCAGCCAATAACGTAATGATAACTGATAACATAATAATAACGGCTGATAAGGTAATAATTTTGCGTGTTTTTTAATATAATAAAGCTGATAATGCAATAACAAAATAACATTTCTGAACCAATAACCAATTATTATGTTTTGGTGGTTAATACGTCGTCAGCTGCAGTTATTACATTTGTAAAGGATTTTTTTAATCTAGCCAATAACTCAATAACTTATTATGCTAATGGAAAAAAGTTATTACCTTGTTAGTTCAGAAATGTTATTACGTTATTGGCACAGTATTACTTTATTAACATTATTACATTATAAAACAGGCAAATTATAAAATGATTAGCCGTATTACGGTAGTGGCTGCTACAGAGATATTCTGCACATTTCCTGGTATGTATATTCTGGGGCTCTACTGGAATATCTTTCCATGATTTAAAAAGAGTTAAAATCATTTTTTTCATATACTGGCCCTTTATGCAGCCCCCCAGTTCAGCCTCTGTCTGAAACAGGCCTTTTTAGTTCCTGTCTCTTTAAGCCCCCCCTTCAGATGTGCCCACTCTGTTCTGATTGGTTAGCTGGAAGTTGTGTGCACATCAGCTAGTTGGCTAGGTAAAAAAAAACATAAGAAACAAACCATTTAGAGCATATTAAAGCCCTGAATTACAACTTGCAGGCAGCAGTTTTACATATGTTCACCTTATATTTTGTAACTTTGAGCATGTTGAAGGTATCCAACATCATAACAATGTAAATAACAAAAAACACACAAAGCATGATATGTCTCCTTTATTGATTTGCAGTTTTCTGTTTAAATGACAATCATGCGAAATGATGTGAATATATATTATGTGCTATGTTGATACTGCATGTGGCACAGCAACAACAGTTCGCTCTCTATAATGTGTCTGAATAAAGAAATCACAGTATGACAGTATCACCTCACTTCTCCTCTCTGTGTATAGGTACACATCAGAGAGCAGCGTGTCTCTGAATCGTTCCCCAGGACAGCCCTCCTCTTACAGGTCTGATGAGGAGATGATGGCAGTGTTGGACAGTCTGAGGGGAGGTGGTGTGGACGGGTGAGTTTGTTTGTTCTACAGGACAATATGAAGTTGAACATTATCTGATTTTCTCAAATTCTGTTGGTTAACATATTAAGTTCTGGTACTTGATGTCTTCCATCAGGGTTTCTGGTGAACCCTTGTCCAAACTACCACTTCCTCACAAGTTAGCAATTCTGGCCACAATGGACGAGGTGAGTCAATGCATATCTGCAATGAAACACTGCAGCCTCTAGAGGGTGCTAGTGAGCTTTAAACATTTACTCTGCGAAACTGACTCGCGTGTTGTGACAGCTGCTGGGCACACACAACAGTGATGAGCTTTTCTTGGTTTTGTTCTATTTCTCTATGTGTGTGTGTGTGTGTTTGTGTGTCTTAGATCCGCTGGCTGCTGGAGGATGAGATTGTTTCTGCCCTGCGCCACTCTCGGGTCATCAGCTCGGCCACACTGCTCAAAGTAGCAGAGCATGTTTTGCGCTCCAGCGGTCGGCCGCACTGTCACTGTGAAGATGTCCCACTGCAGTTTGTCTTCGGGCCCGAGCAGTCTCTGGAAAAATTCAAAGAGGCGAGGACACACACACACACACACACACACACACACACACACACACACACACACACACACACACACACACACACACACACACACACACACACAAACACACACACACAAACACACATTACTCCAGGAATGTTCTCATTAAAACTGGGAATGAAGCAAAGATGTTTTTTTATGTTTTTTGTTCAGTGATCATTCTAAGTTTCTTTTGATGATCTTTTAATGGATACACCAAAACTACTATTTCACTGTCAATACTCATTCAAACTTTCATACAGTTTTTATTGCCTAGTGTAAAATCTCACATAGTACTTACTTGCCTCAAATACAGAGAGCACTTTTAAAACATTACCATTATATCCATCATATCCTCAGAAGTTACAAAATACAATATTTCATCTTAAGATCACATTTTTGTACATTTTGTACACTCAATATGTTTTTTAGCTGTCCTTTATTGGTCAGACAGTATTATTTCATTTAAATAATGAATAAATTATTGTTATTGTTTTTTACAGGACAAATTATGTCCATCTTGTGTAACTGAATGATCTTTAACAACTTATTTTTTGGATCTTTTAACTTGATCTCATAGTCTTCTAGCAAATGTAGATGTTTTAAGTATTGTCATATAACCTTTGCTACTTATCTTTACGTTTCTCTCTAGTTCTCGTCTGTATTAAAGCAAACGTAGTCGTATTAATACTTTTGGGATACTGTCTGATTCTCCAGGAGTTCCGCAGGATGGCGTTCTCCGGCTACGTGCTGAACGGAGAACAGGATGGTTTCTACTACATGTCTTTGAGCAGACTGCACCCTCAGAGGATCCACGCTACCAAGAGGCTGTCAGAGAGCACCGCCGCAGACCCCCAACGACACATCAACCCTTGCAGTGATGGAGTACAGGTGGAGGAAGCTGTGCTGGAGACTGAAGCAGAGACTCAGCCCACAAAGGCAGAGGGAGAGGTTAGACATTTAATCTATCTATAAATGACAGGAAGGTCTGTCATCTAATTCAGAAGGTTTTTATTTTTTTCCCAAGCTTTGGCATGTGCTTTGAATGGATCACTGTAAAGCCAATCCAAGTAAAGGATGACACATTATCACTTAGATAATGGTGATGGTCTAAACCAGGGGTCAGCAATCAGGTCCAGTTTTTTTCTGCACTTAACAGCTTAGTATGTTTATAACATGTTATATTTGTTTCTTCTTTTAATTCCATTCAAGAATAACTTTTATTTATAAAAGAGTATTAGGGTTGTACTTGAGGGCAGATGTCATAATTCGCATCAATAAATGAGAGCTAAACAGCGACTTATGTTAATGCTTGTATGACAAAAAAAATGACATAAAGATGAACATACATGAGAGTAGAGCTGATATCCACACACAGACAATGATCTGATAATTCAAGTTGTGTTACTGACACAAATCTGTTCCATTCAGAAAGGCCACATTATGGGGTATACATGTGTTATAGAGTTTCTAACATGTTACAAGGTCATATTATTGGGATTTACTTGAGTCAGGTAAAAAAAAAATTAAACACACTTTTAATTTTTTTTATTGGAGGGCCACAATTTGCCTTACACTGGCCTAAACAGTAACCCGTCTTTCCCCCTGAAGGTTTATGCAGGTCTTTATGAATAATACATTGGATTTAGTTTTAGCATTAGAAGGCATTAACATGCATCAGTGTCATTCACAGTGCTCTTGAATATCTCCTCTTCCCTGCTGTAGACAGTAATGTTAGTTATAACTCTCTTTTATATGTGGTTGTGGGTTTTAAATCTATGAACTCTATAAACAGACCTGTAGCACTGTCACTACTGCTAAATACAGCAGCTTGAAATCTCATCCTCTCATAATAGACAGATTTTGATTTGATCAAAAACTAATATTAACTTTTTTGGTTAATCCATCCATTTTCTGAAGAAATGTGATATCTAAATAACTGTAGGCCATTTCATCCCTGCTGCTTTTCCATCATTCCATCATACTTTTGACAGTGTGATGCTGAAACAGGTATTAACTTGCTCTCCATTTGGTATTAAAAAGTCCTAAATTGAACTTGGTGAACGCGGTGATTGGTTATAGCAAAACAAAATCATCAACTTTCGCAACAGGAAATGTGCTCACATGAACACAATAACAGATTAAATGAATGAAGTTTGTTTTTTGCATAGTTTTTTTTTTCTTTATAACCAGAATCTAATGATCATTTTTATTCATAATCTGCATCATATATTATTAACAGTGTGTCCAGTCCAGTGATTTTGTTTATTTAATAGTTTGTTGATGCAATTTCCAATTGAAACCTGTTCCTGTGTAAAATTTGAAACTGTGTCTAGCTACAGGCTGAGGAGAGGTCCATCAGTGTTGTCGCTGACACCCCCACTGACGCGCCCACGGAGCTCAGCGAGCCAATCAGAGCCATGAGGCCTGAGGCAGAAGACAGCGGCTCCCAGAGCTCAGTCAGCATGGTGGGAGTAACAACACAGCCCAGCACTCCCCAGGTCCAGACAGAGCGCAGCACAGAGCTCAGCTCACCCCCCAAGACCCCGTCCAGCGTCAGCCTGGCTGAGTCCATGCAGTCAGCCAGTCACAGTGAGTCTGACACACACACACACACACACACACACACACACACACACACACACACACACACACACACACACACACACACACACACACACACACACACACAGGCTGTAAGAACTTTGAAAGGCTTGCTGTAATGTAGCTGCTTCTCTTAGAACGTGTTAAAGCCTGGCAGTAGCGTTCTGTATTAGTTGCAGTCTTTGGACATTTCGCCGGCTTAGACTCAAAATGAATGTAGTTTCAGTATTCATAATGTCAAAGCTCTCTGGGAGCAGCTTCTCAATTGTGAGGATTTGCTGCTTTTCTGCCTATATGTTACTGCTGATTGAATATTTATGGGGTTTGGACTGTCGGCTGAACAAACCAAACTATTTAAAGACGTCATTTTGGCCTCTGACAAACTGAAATGATCATAAAAAATAAAATAATATATATTCATTGTAATTCATATGCATTCATTTGTGTTATAATAAATTAGAAAGGCAATATTATTGTCTTTGTCACTTCCTGTTTAGTCTACAGTGTTGCTTCCTTCCTTCAGCTAATGTCCATCTCTCCCACTTTTTCTCCATTTGGGTTCCTTGCAGTCTCACAGCATGTGTCAGTTTCTCTCTTTGATATTTTCTTATGTCTCGTCATCATCCCACACTCTCTGTCTGGTCATTTTAAATTAAGAAAATAGCACGTTTAAGCAGAAGGTCCAGAGAAAGAGGATGAAGTATTGAAGTTGTCATAGCCAAAGTAGAGGAGGTGAGTGTTTGGCTGCCAGCTTATATCAGAGAATTATGTTGACTCCTGGCTTTTTATGGAGAGCTTAATGTCACTTTACTTTTAGTGATGCTCCCACCTCCACCACAACAAATCCATACAGGAAAGCACTTCTTACCTCTTTAAAAGACCCCACAGTTCCTATTATTATAACAGCATTTATAAATATTAATATTAATATCATATAATAATAATAAATCCAGCAGTAAAAATAATATGTTTAATAGTAATTATTAAACATATTACTGCACAATGAATTACATGTAGCTTGTTTGTATGTTGGGACCGAACACAAGAGGAAGGTTCTATGTTTCATTTTTAAATATGCATCATTTGTTTCCCATTATAAACCTATAAAGATGTAGATGAAGTCTTTAGAAGTAACAAAAAAATGTAAAAAATCCAGGATCTCTTCAGGCAAGTGGCTCCACAGTGTAGGAGCCCTGATACCTTGCCTGTAGTAAGTACTATTCTGTATCATTCCTATTGATATTGTTAATTAGCATTATGCATCTCTAACGTGATGAGTGGCACTTGTCATGGCACTGACAGATTTCCACCTCCTGCTCTCTCCTCAGCCCATGTTTAACACTGATGTGTAGTTTTCTCAGGACAGGCAAAAAGAAAGTGTGTGTGTGTGTGTGTGTGTGTGTGTGTGTGTGTGTGTGTGTGTGTGTGTGTGTGTGTGTGTGTGTGTGTGTGTGTGTGATCCTGCAGAGCTTTACAATCTTTCAAGCTTTGATTTGTGACAGTGATCATGCTGAGACTGGAACTTCTGACTGAAATGTCAATGTGTCTTTCTTCAGGCTGTAGCAAGCTCAGGCCCAGTCGAGTACAGAGTGTCGTCTCCAGCCAAGGCAGCCTGGACTCAGACATGCAGGGTAAGTGCTGCACTAAAGTAACAAGTTTCTTCCTTTTATTTAAAACATAATACAGACTTACAGTATGAAAGCTACCTAAACAATGCAAGTTTACTTTAACATTGATAGAAATTCTGCTCTGAAGTGTGAAGTTTTCACAGTTTAACAGCTTGATCCAACTGGACACACTGCAACGCATTTCTGAAGTGTCTCAGAAGAGGCTCTCTGCTAGACTCCGCTATGCTAAATATACACTCCTGGTTCCAATGTAGTCAATCTCACCAGGATAAACAGCTCCATCTTGTGGGCCGAATTTAAAAGCACTCTCCCCTAGATTTTAATGTAACAAGTGTAGTTGTTGTCGACTTGATAACTTGAGTACTTCATCTGGTTCCAACTCCAATTTCACCAACTTCCACCTGGGAGGGATAGAGGCGGAAGGGGCAAAATGAGACTGAAAACATTGTGACAGTATAGCAAGTTGCAGGATTGTATATTAAAATAATAATAACTTTATTTGTTTAGCAGCTTTCATACAATAAATGTTGTAAGGCTCAAAGTGCCTTACAACAAAAAGAAATTACATGCAATGTTAAAAAAAAATAAAAACCTTAATGTAATAATAGATGGAATATATGAATAAAAATAGTATATAGTAAAAGTAGTTAAAAATATAATAATAATTAAGTAAAAATACAACTATTAAAAGAACTTGTTAAAAGCTGAAGTGAAGAGATACATTTTTAGCTTTCTCTTAAATATATTTAGTGAACTGGTATCTAGATGATTCATTACATCTAATGATTTCAACATACATGTTGTAAATGGTATTAGTCCAATCCAAATCTGACATGAATATAGATGGGGCAATGTGCAGTTAATCCATCGTTTATATTAATGACCATGAACAGTAAGAGGCAACAGCTGGAATTGGAAAAGTGACTGCAATCCTGATAAACACAAAGCTCAGACTGTAGAATATACAACTGTATCATCTTCATAGCATGTGATTGTGTTTGGAGTGCTTCAGGATCAGCACTACACACTCTACTTTACAGCTGGTCCTTCTTTTTTGGTTGATGATTATTACATCGTTCACACAAGACACCACTGATTGTATTGCTTGATACTCTAATAATCACAAGCTTTACTAACATCGATACATCTGGCCGCAGATAAGAAACTGCTGTTCTTTTATGTCTATTACCAAGATCACAATGATTATCAGCATGGTTCTATTCATGTTATGACACTGTTTTTTGTTATTCTTCCCTCTGTGTGTTTAAAGGTTATGATGGCGGCAGCAGTGACTCTGAATGTGAAAGCCCCACCATGGATGAGCAGGAGTGTCAGTCCCCACTGATGCCAGACTTCTGGTTGATTATTAAGATCCACCAGGACAGAGTGAAGGTCTACTCCCATTCTAGGTCAGACAAGCTCCAGGATTGATTTCCAGTTTTCTAGTCATAACAAATTACCAGTCATTATTCATTTAAAAAAAAAAAGTTGTGATAGACATCTTTTCCTTGCTGAGTGTGTGCAGGAAGCTTCATTTATAATTCCACCATTTCAGCAGAGTTCCTAGGACCTGTCCTCGAAAGCTTGATGTTTAAATGTACAAATTGGATTTTGTTCATTTAAAATTTGCATTACTTTTTTTTTTTGCAGGAGTTTCACAGAAGGAAAAGAGGTGAGTGCTGAGGAGTTGGAACAGAAGGAGGAAGAGCAGGAGCTGCCTGAATACATACAACTACATCAGATGGTTGTCAGAAAGATCGGGGAAATCTGCAGAATTGTCAATCAGGTAAATTCTGCAGCTCTCAACAAACCAAAAACCACTTTATTACCAAAAGGTTAGAACATTGTATAAAGGAAGAGGTGAACATTAAAATAGACATGAGGAAATAATGGGAAAACTTGACTTTGATATCGTATAAATGCATCCATATATCAGCATTATTGCGTATACTTTATGCTTAGGCGATGCTGGCTGCTCATTGTATGTGTGTGTTTGTGTACTGTGTAGCGTATGCTGCTGCAGGACCTGCATGACAGCCATGTGTGTAACTCTCTGCTGGTGGCTGAGAGCGAGGAAGACATCTGGAAGAACGAGTCTCTGTACAGGCAGAAGCTCAACACCTCCGATGGTAAATCTCCAAAGACATACACACCACACTTCACCCAAGTTATAAACAAACACTCAGCAGCAGAGAGATTTAGTCGAATGGAATATTTGCCTCCTCTTCATTTTGTTTTCATTTGTTCTGGACCACACAGATTACAACACAGAGGAGAGCTACCAGGCCAGAGACTACCTGGCAGCCACCATGCAGTTCATCCCAGGGCATTTTGCCTGTGATGTGGTGTGGAGCACAATCATCCACATTCACCCACGCCTCAAGATGGGACCCAACATGGGGGTGTCCAGAGGTGAGTGGCTAACCTAACAGCTTGGTTTTATATTTAAAAAAAACATGTTTTACATCCAAGCAGACACCCACAATGACAGAAGGGAGATTTACAAAGAATTACAAATACTCTGCATATTTCTCACCCTGTTTTTATCTTTAGTTTATTCAAAAGAAGTAATTCAATACATAGATACATTTTTAAAAGGAGAAGACACGAGATGTTATTACTGCATCCATTGTTACAGCACTATGGCACACACACAAAAATGGAATGTAAACATCATTTTGAAGGTATCTCATCTCACCTGTCAGATTTATGGAGCCCAGGAGGTGTGAGGGATAAATTAAAAAAAGTATTTTGCACAATTCAGTAATTCAGGCTCTTGTCTAATATTTTGTACACACAAATCCATTCCCTCATTTCAATATTTTTTGTTGTAGTATATTTTTCATGTTAAGGGAATCAAACACATTTGTGGTGCTGCATTCAGTCAGCAGGAAGTGTGAAGAAAACTGTAAAGTTGGGTTCAGGGTTTCCAACCTGTCTCTAACAGTGAGAAGGCCACACTTTGATAACAAATATCCACTAGCTGCAGGGGTTAATTAGGCTGCCACTACACATAGGAAAGTCGGGGTGTTTATTCCACATTCCAGCTCAGTGATTGGTCCATGCTCATTACAGAGAAGGTAATTGTCACCATTTGTGTGGCTTTAGTTGGAAGTTAGTTAGTTAGTTTGAGTTGGAAACCCTAAATGTTGGAATAAATGTCTTCTTTAAACTTCTGTGAGACTGAATGTACAGAGGGGGGGGGGGGGGGGGGGGGGGGGGGGGGGGGGGGGGGAGGGGGGGGGTATTACTGCTGGTGTTGGGTGTCATTATGTACTTAAGACATAAGGAAACACAGAAATAACTAACATTACACTGCTGCAGTTGACAAAATAACATTTTAAACAAAAAAATCAACTATAAAACTATAACCTAGGAATGCTGGTACTACATATTATTCATTCTGTCACACTGAAATGTTGGGTCTATTTAAATGAAATTAAATGAAACCTGCACTATGTGTAAAGTGCCTTGAGATGATTTGTTGTTATTTGGCGCTATATAAATAAAGATTGATTGATTGATTGTGAGTGTAAAACAACATGTGGAAAACATGAAAGGGTCTGAAAGGTTCCCATATACAGTGTATTATTATTAAATGTAGTCCGTATGCAGTGCAAATGCTTAGCTGTAGACATGTCTCACATATTTGCATCCTCAGCTGACAGGCTGTGCAGCAACAGAGACTCCCAAGGTTATGTGAATAATTAATACCAATGTAGTAACTGAAGTGTATCTACCACATTACATCATCCATTTCAGAAGCCTTCCTAAGAAATATATTTTAATAGGAAATGATCAAGAAACTACAGGACTAAAGTGACATAAGTGTCACCAAAAAAGAATGACATAAAGCAGAGATGTGTGGTGTATGAACCAGGGGTGCATGGCACTTCACTCTAAATGTCTGTTGTTTAGTGGACAGTATTCACGAGCGTGGTTGCACTCTGCAGCCTAGTGTGCAATTGCATTAAGCTTTGCAAAGCTTTTACCATGATTATAGGCTCATTATAGACATCATTTCAGAGCAGCTTTTAGCTACAGTGCTCATGTTGTCCACAGTCACATCAATTAATTATATTTTTGTTGGTGTGTGTTCTGTAGCAATCCAGGCCCTGCGCTCTGTGCTCAACTCTTTCTGCGTGGTCAACAGGAAGAACATGTTTGTCTACCAGGAGCGGACGACTAAATCAGTTTTCTACCTCAGGTTAGACTTTCTCTTTCATCATTCTACAATCTTGGTGTCCTCACCTGGAGGTGTAAACTTTGGGGAGATCTTTCCATCAGTCCACTCCAGGAAAAATCCACCCACAGATGTTCTTAAGGCGACAATATTGTAGAAAGGAAATCAGATTTGCTGGAAATTGAACTGATGTCAAACACAGCATTGCAAGTAAACATCATTTTATGTGATCTTCCATATCACATTGTTACCTGTGAGATTGGAGAAGTCCCTCCCTGAAGTATATCCTCACAGTCCACAAATCATTTTGCGACTACAACAAGGCTGGGTTTAAAAATGATTCATCTCTTTAGAGAGCAGAGGAAAGAGCAAAGAAAGAATATTAACTGTGTTTAACCAAAACTAATCAAGCTACACTGTTAATCACTTTTTATGTGATGTATACTGGTTGCTTTGTTGTCATAAAGCAACATTACCAGTTTAACCAGGCTAACTTCAGTAAATCAAGCTTCTTTTAAGGAAATTCAGTTTGATAAATAAATGATAACAAGCACAGTGCTGCAGTAAGCTGAGCCAACAGACGAGGTCAATGGTGTGAGTGAGTTAGGACTCACTCTTAATACTCCTTAAATCAGGCTTGTGTTAGTCTGATCATATTAGCCGTGAGTTGGCTTTATGGAACAGTTTAGTCCTGGTTCAGTTTGTGAGCCATTCTTTACATATTAAAGTCACACTGAAATCAACATTGAGGGTACATACAGAGGTTTGGATTTCTCAAAATTAGCAGGAGGACTTAGATTTCATGATTTTGATTATTTTTTATTTTTTTAAATAATTTTTGACACATATTTAGTACATAACAAGAGATAAATGAATAATTGACAAAGGACCAGAACTTTGGAAAGCCATTTTTTTTCAATTTAGCTTTGGGGCAGTGAACCAAACAGCTGGACAATCTGTACACTGCAGCCATCAAAGCTCACATGAGACTGTTCTTTGTCACAATTTGACCATTTTTCTTTCAGCTGACACACAACATGACACAATGCATTTATTAGCTTGTAAGATACCATTAATCTTTGGTGTTGAGTTTTCAGGTATTAATTACTGTCTAAGTAGGGCTGGGCAATATATATCTATATTATATTGATATTGTGATATGAAACTAGATAAGGTTCTAGATTTGAGATATTGTTATATTGTAGTATGATGTAATTGTTGCATTTTCCTGGTTTTAAAGGCTTCATTACTGAACAGAAATATTTCTTGGAATCATTAGTATATCAGTCAGAACGCCTTTTAAGGTAGAATGGACAGAAAACACTGCTGACAGAGAAGAAATATAAGAAGGAAGAGAATATTAACAATGGAGCTCACTTGATATAAATTGCATAGGATGTATTTGTTCCAGAAGTTTCATAGTACATACTAGAGTCCAACTGATAATGGACTTTTGGGGCTGATGCCGATACCGATAGTAGGAAATTTAAAAAAAATGGGATATCGATATATTGGCCTGATAATGTTATATGTACAGAATATATACATAAACACAAGATATGTAATGGAAGCATGATATTTTATAGATTAAGAATAAACTTAATATGTATAAAATGACATCAGTGCAGTGAAACAGTAAATTTCACTATAAATTTATATTAAACTTGAATTAGATAAAAGCACATATTGGACAGCATAAACATCGATACTGATATATCTGTGATAGGCCAATATCGGCCGATAATATCGGTTGAGCGATATATCTGTCACAATGACATTCACTTCCTTACCTGTTCCTTGTGTTCTTTACAGACTTTGTGAAACGTCACTGACAGGGAAGTACTCTGACATGGATGGAAACCTCCACGTGACTCGCTCCATTGCACTCACCAGAAGTCAAGAGCCCATTTCTTCTGAGGACCTCATGGTAAATGAACAAATGCAGAGTACATCAGTGTTTTGATATTAACTTCCAGAAGAAAACAACCAAAACACTGAGAGGACTTGAATCTTGGTTTGGTCTTACTCTTAAAGACTTGACATTTGACTTGAAATTGGACTTAAAGACTTGGAAATACGATTTGGACTTGCCCTTAAAAATTTCAATATGACTTAGAGTTGCCTAAAAGACTTGAGACTTGACTTCATGAGGACCTTACTGCTGACACTGGTTAAGAAAGCAGGTTTTTAGGGCCTTATTTCTTTAGCATAAATAAACTTTGAGAGGCTGTGTGTAGCCAAAGGTACAGAGGATTCACAGGAACGATAGATAGGTGGAATGTATTTTTCCAATGACTGTAATTGTAGCCCTTGTGCTTCTCTGCAGCTTATTTGATGTGGAGATAAAACTGGCCTGCCTGTTACTGTATAGTGTTGATAAGGCAGGAAAGCATTGCATTTTCACCTGCATCCCTCTTAGATTCATTCTAGCAGGGGGGTTGAGGGTTTTGCCAGCACTCACACACAACAACAGAGATCATTTCCACCATACTCTATATAATTCCAGGCCATCGTTTGACTGTGGTTATTGTAGAAAGAAGTAGCGCTGTCTGCCAATACTGTTAAATTTAATTTTCCTAATTTTTGTTGTTAACAGATGTTGAAATGTCAGATATTACAGATATATACAGATATTGTTTCCTTGCTCTTCTTGACTTCAGTGAAGTAGACCAGTCCACTAGTGAATAAGCAGGAGTAGGTCGGGAAAAGGTTTTTTTTTTATGTACTTGCTATAATGTATGAATCCATCAGTGGGTGAGATGTGAAAGCCTTTTAAAAAAAACATTTTTTTTTAACAAATGCTCAACACAGAGGTCAAACCTCTCTAAAATCTGCTTAGTTGTCTGTCAAAGGTCAGTCAGTGTAATCCCGCTCAATTTGGATTCACGGTGTAGTGTCTGTGGTAGATCGTTGACATATTTGGTGTCTCTCCCATCAGGGCTCCAGGTCTTCTCTAGAGGGCTCTCGGCCGGTTGGACAAGTGGATAAACACATCCTGCTGCTGGTGCACGGAGTGGGAAATGCTGGTAAGAGCTGAAAAATATCAAGTGCTGATAATAATAATAATAATAATAAAAAAACCTCACAATAAAATGTTGGAGTGGAGTTCTAGTGATAAATCCAAGGTAAAAACCAGTGTTCATTTTGTCTTAATTTACATTTAGTCAGTCTTTTGACTAAAATTAAATTTGTTCATCATATTTTAGTTATCTGAATTGTTGTAGCTTTAGTCTAGTTTTATTCAACTCTCCAGTAGATTTAGTTGACTAAAACTGAACAGGTTTAGTTAACATTTGATACATTATTAAAGTGTTTCTCTAGAATTTCCAAACTCATTATACGCCTGGAGGAAACATCTATTAACCTTAAGATTTGAATTTGCAATACAAACACAGATATAACTGTTCTGATATAACACATCTTTATTATCTTTAAGGGGACCTATTATGCTTTTCCTTATTTTCAGTCATGTATGTAGTGTCTGATGTTCATAACTGTGGCCAAAGTTTCAAATAATGAGCTATAAGACCAAAAACCAAAACACCATTACTTAGATTTACATTGTGCAACTCTCAAATATTAAAAAGAAAAACTACTGGTTGTTATGTCATTGCACATTGTACCTGAATATAGAAAATGTAATAATGAAAACAAGTATCCAGTAAGTCAGGACAAGTGAAATGGAGGTGTGCTCTTTCCTACAGCTAGCACAGACAAATAAAGTGAATGTAACAGTTCTACTTCTCAGACTGTTGAAATTAAATATTCTAAAGGCGGCAATCTCATTCGTGCGTAAAAACATGAATGGAGAACAATGACATGGTGTCATGTAATGACATGGTTATTTATAACATGAGTAAAAAATCAAACAGCATATGAAAATACTCTTGGTTGTAGGAAGAACTGTCAATAATTCACTATTTACTATGAATTAATACAACTGGGTGTTTCCATTATAAAAACCCAGAAATAATGCAGGTGGAATCGTCCTTTAAGTTTAGTGCTAATTTTCACTATAGCATGCTAACATGCTAAACTAAAATGGTGAACATTATTATACTAACAGCATCAGCAGGTTGTCAATATGAACATGCTACCTTGCTAAGTATTAAGCACCCTTTGGACCTCAACTTCTATCCATTTTAAAATGACTTTTTCTTTACAAGCACAGCTGCTAGCATTGCTGTAGGCTGTTAGCATTGTTTATAAGTTCGCTGTGGAGAAAATGGGGTGTCGTATAGATCAAATGCGGCGGTATAAAAATGATTTATATATATTGAACGTGACTCTGCATGCGATTAATTCAAAAGTTGACATTTCACAGTGGTATTTACATGGTCGCCCTCTATCTGTGGATAATTTGTGAACAAATTTGCTCAGTCCGAAGGGAGAAAGCAGAGGGAGGCAGATCATGCATGAATGACAAAGCAGCTCTCAATAACTCCCTAAATGCCTTCGGCTAATCGGGTTGCTCGTGGTGTTATGGGATGAGGCATTTTGGAGCTGGATGGCAGTCAACACAAATTTAGGCCTGAAGCAGCTCTGTGCGCTCCTTGGTGGAATGAGCTGGTGACTGATGTTACTCCACCGTACTGACAGCATGGTGACGAGGGGGTGGAAAACAGCCAGAGTTGGAGACAGTTTTGCTAACTTCCCCCGCTGCACCTTTGCTCTCAGTGAGTGTGGCTCGATCCAGTGACAGAGCAGACACTTGTCACCTACTTTTCCAGACATGTTTTGTGGGGGAAAAAAGTGTCCTGTGAAGTTGGGAAGCGAGAACCAAATTCAATTCAAATTACATGCACAGTATTTCATACATCATTTCACTTACAGGCCCAGATGTTTTTAATAAAACAGATAAATGTGAAGTAACTCAGCACATGTCATCTCTTTAGTCCTTTTGGGACAAGAAAATCAGTGTGGGAAGTGAGCACCAGCCAAGTGCTGTTAAAATATGAAAGTGGCTGCTAGATTTCAGACAGAAAGTAATGATATACTTTTGAGTGGCTGGTGAATTTGAACATTTATCTGTCTGTGGCTGGTAGATGTCCACATTTTAAAAAATTTAACATCCACCCTGAAAAACCCTACTAGGATGTGTACACTGTATTTTGTTCAGACATTTGTCTGTGCTTGTTGGGTGCTCGTTCTATCCTCACTGTCAGCCTCATGGTTTTTGCTTCACTGAGCTGAAACTAGTGAAATTTGCTTATTAATCTCATACAGATTAGTTTAAAGATGGGCTGTTCAGTGTTGCTGGTCCAAACTGCACTTCAATCCAGATCGGACTGTGTCACATATTACTATAACCCCTAACCTGTATGTGGCACCAGGCCCATTGGTAACTACTGAAGAAGTATATATATATATATATATATATATATATTCATTGCTATTGTTCCAGACCCAAAAATAACACAACATTTACGTGCTTTTTTTTCTATCTTTTATTGTTATTGTTATTTTTGATATTTGAGCCTGGTCCTTGAGTGCACCTGTTTTGTACAATGACAGTAAAGAATCTTATCTTAAGGACCTCAGATATAAAGATGAGCTGCAGCAGGCTGCTGTACCTCCTGTGGAAGTCTTGATGGCACTGTTGTACTGGGAGTATTTCACTATCTTGCACAGACTGGAATTACATCAGCGTTTTCTCAGAAACACAACTCATTAAAATCCTTCTTCTGCTCCCCCCACTCACTGTACTTTGAACTCACCATCTTTATTTTGCTCCATCGTTGGATGGCTGTTAAACCCCTCCTCGACGTGTGTGTGTGTGTTTGTGTGTGTGTTTTTTTGTTAAGCACCAAGACAACATAAAGGTCTCTTATATTAGAAGTTAGATGAATACACAGTTCTTAATATTTTATCCATATGAAGTGTTAATGAATCATATACAAACAATTATCAAATTATTTCAATTATATCGAATGTGCTTTTTACAAGATCTGTAGTGTCTATATAGTAACCTGAACCAGGCATGAAATGCAAAAAGCCTTCATTGTGTATGCCTTTGCTGTTGCCATGGAAGGTGGTAGATGAATATATAACTGCAGTTTGTTTGAGCTCACCATCAACAAATGGTGGTTTGCATGTTTTTGTGTTAAAAATACAAACAGAAAAGTCAAGCCTGAAAATGTCGAAGTTCACACAAGCACAATAACCCTCAGCACGCTTTAAACAAACAAGTCCGGCCTCTCTAAATGGAAAAGTGGTTATATCTCTTCCACTCGCTGGCCTGAGTGAAAGCCTGCCGCCTGCTAGCCTCAGTTTGTGCCTTGCATGTATAAGTATTAGTATTAGTATTACATTCCAGTCACAAAGCAAGCATCCATTTCTCTAATAGATAAATACTCTGCAACGGTTGCATAACAATGCTGCTATTATGAACACATTTCCAGAATCTTCAAAGACTCTTCTAATCATCTGGATGCAAGAATGTTCAGTCCAGTGCACGATTAAAAAAAAAAAATTAACCCTTCCCCCAAGTCCACGCTGTTCCATTATCTGAACAAAGATGGTTGGAAAATCTTGTAAACATTACCGGCTTTTAGCAAACATCGAGAGTATTTCCATTAGAAACTGTGTGTCAGAAGCTGTTAGACTTCATTTGAAGTGTACAGACGGCTTTAATCATTAAAACTCAGTCACATTGGGATGCACTAGCTGGAATGTTTGTGTATGTGCAGCATGAAGGTGAAACACATGTTGTGTCACTTTGTGTCCAGGTCCAGAGATCACGGACGAATTGGTCAAGGTGCTGCGCAAGCGTCTGGATGAGACCACCTTGGACATCATCACTGTCATGCTTGTCAGGAACTGTAAGCTGACACCAGCTGATGTGGAGGTAAATTGCTCTTTCCATTTCACTGTAAGGTTTTGTGCGACAGTTGGCACAAAAAGTAGCGTAAAGTCACAGAATGTAGTCAGTGTTTCTGGTTCTGTAGGTCTGTGTAATTCATTGAATAAGATGCTGACACTGGTAGAATTGTGGGTTTCATTCCAACTTGGGCTATTTGGGAAACACTTGTAGGCACTAATGGTACTGAAAATTGCTTTGGATAAAAGTCCTCACCAAATGTTGTCTGGTCAGTTCATCCAGCCATCAGGCACTCAAGCCACTGAGGTGATGAACTTCAGCCTTCCCCGCTACTGTTTTCCCTGGCTGCCTGCTGTGGCTCACTACCTCAGGCAGAACCTCCTCATCTTCCTGCATGTGCCCAAGTACACTGACAGTAACACAGCACACCACTTCAAGGTATGATCCAAACCAACTTCTGCATAACACAATGTGTAGAGTGTAATGTGTACATGGTATGATAAAGTATTTCACTTTCTTCATGAGTAGTCTACCTGGAAAAGAAAAAAGAAAAACTATTCAGGATTCTAACTTTTCTTTGAGGTACAAAGATCTGTATTCCTTGTTTGTTTTTACAACTTTAATCTTAATTAATTAGATTCAACCATCATATCTACCACTTTGTGTTACCCATATTAATTACTGAGGTCTGGTACCATGGCGACGTTACTACAGTTACAACAGGGCAAAAAACATTGGGTCAGATAATTGGACCAGTTCTAAACAAACCAACTGTCTACCTAGATTATATAAACCATTTAATTTGGATTTAAAACTGAAAGTGTGTGCAGCCAAAATGTCATCCTTAACCAATTATTACATATTACACAGGCCACTACAGTAAGTGCAGCAGATTAAAGCTGAAACAGGACGTGAGTCTGTAAACTGTGACCAGTTCAGGTCATAATTTTACTTCTTCCCAAAATATGTTTGACCAACCTGAGGATTTGTTAACAACTGTCTGATCATCTGACAGCTCATGTTTATGGCTGGTCTGACTTATATTTAGTGATGATTCTGGGTCACAGCAATGAACTTTGGTAGTACAGTGTTATAATAGGGCTAAAACTAAAAACATCAGACCAAAATATATCTTTAAAGCTATTCATTTGCAGAATTGTAATATTTTAGGGTAAGGATAAGGAATAAAGCTAACCATAACAGCAACAGGTGACAGAAATAATGTAAAGAAAATCTATACTGGAGTGCTCAGGTAGCATACTGGTTAAGACACATATGATATAATTGCGACGTCCAGGGTTTGACCTGGTTCCTGTCTTGCTACACTTCAAACTGTCAAAGCCAAATGTTAAAAAAAAAAGCTTAAAAAGAAAAGCATATCATCATAATTTGTTCCCTGTAGTTTCAGTACTTTCAGCTAATATTTCACAGTGGTCACTCGCAGTATTGCTGCGAAAAATCTCCCTGTGGCCCATTCAATATTTTCCCCATAGACCACCATTGTAAAAGAGACGTCTGTAAAACTGCTAACAGGACTCCTCGAACTGCAAAAGAGGTCATTTATTATAGATTTTTGATCCTTGGAGGTTTTATAATTGTGAAACGTTCCTTGAGCTGAGAAAAGAGATTTAAATATCTGTGACATCATCATACTGTAAAGACTGTGGGCCTAGCGGGAACTCGTAGGCAGGGCCAGCGGGGGAAACATTACTGCTCATTTGTCCAGATTTACTTCTCTTCTGCACTATTCACAGCTCATTCATTTTGGTGTTTTAATTGCTGTGTGACTAAAGGGAACTGTTGGAATTTTTGGGTAGTTAGCTCTTCGCTACCACTTTCCTTTTTGTGTGCTTTAACTATGGAACACCGGGTACCATTTTGTAAATTTCAAAGTAAAGAATTATTTCAAATACGTCTGTAGCTCATTTGTCAAGTTCAACCACCATCTAATATACACATATCTATATCACAGGAGGATTTGTGATGGCTCAAACTGCTGCTGCTTACTCACTGTGTTAGCAACAGTAAAAATGTCTGGCTAATTAAAACCTAAAGTAAACAACCAGTCTGACTTTTCCAAGTCTTCCAACTACTTTGAATGATTTGTTGACTCGTAAAAATAACTCATCACCGCTCGAAAACCAAAAATGCCACCGTGCACTGATAGATGACAGTTTGACATATGCAAGTGCACCACAAACAGCTCTGTTTAAAGTGATCGGGATTAAAAATGAATAAATCCTAGATACAAGAGGCTCCTGGCACCGCACAACTGTGGCAGAAACTAAAATCATTTTGACAAGTATCATTGTGATGTATGAAATAAATGCTGACTTGCGTGGTTTGAGCTTCCAGACACTGATTTGCTCTCCTGTTCTGTCTGCAGCACTACTTTCATTTGAGCAGTGACTTGGCTGACGGTGATATCTATCTCTACAATAAACCTGGAGGCCAGGGGACGGGAGGCAAAGGTAATCAAATTCACATAGCCCAGCAAGAGCCTCAGTCTAGCTGCAGGAATTCAAATGCAGAACCTGTGATTTAAAAAAAGAATAAAGTATCTATGTGCAAAAAAACTTCATCATCTCCATGTTATGAGGGGAGGAAAATGGAGCAAGATTCAAGAGTTTGAAAAACTCAAACCATGTTTTTATGTTGTAACCTGCATGCATTCTCTGTCTTAACTTTTCTCTATTTTTTGACAAGTCGTTCTTGTTTACTATGAGCTTGTAATTAATTGGAAACATTGTTGTAACCTCAGGATTTGGCTCAGTTGTAGAGTTTTTTTCTTTGGCTCCTCTCTCCTATTGTTAAGCCTCTGATTTGGAGGCAGAATGATATCACAGGATATGCTGACAGTCCCTTCTCTAATTTATAACTCTCACATAAAATTCAGAGCACATTTCCCTCTGCCTGTCTGGCATAACAGAAACTACTCCACAGTCTTCTCTTCATCCCTGTTCACAAAGAGCTAATTTCTTTGATGAGCATCAGCACAATTACTATCCCGAGGTGACTTTCTTTTTCTCCCTTTCGTTTTGCACCTGGAACGGTGCACCAAACCTCATGCTTACGCTTGCAACCACAGTCCCACTCAGTGTTATTTTCAGGCTTTTGCATTTAAATTGCCAACCTAATTTGTTCTCTTACCGGAGATGACCTGCCTGTTGAGAGAAAGCATCTCGGCTGTCTTGTTGATTATGTGTGGTTAGTTGGAAAAAACACATGTGCCGTTTAGCTTTGCAGAGACCCTGCAGGCTGCTGCCCAGTTGTACAATCACTCAGTACTCGCAGTATGTAACCACTCAGAAATCAGTTTACTCAGTGTTAATATTTCCTTGGCTTTCATGCAAATCCCATTAAAATGTAGTTCAGTTATTCTCTCTGTGTGGTCACATCCCCTTTCCATGCATCTCCCTGAAAGACTTACTTGATCAATTCCATTTCAGATGACAATATTTTCTCATTTATCAATATGCTGATGTCATCTACTGGCATTTGCAGTCTGTTGGAGGGGAGTGCTGGAATAAGCTGAGTGACTGAAAGGGCACCTGGTTCAGTGTGAAAATGTGGCTGTGGAAAGCAAATTATTAACTCTGCCATCCTTCAACAGTTCCCATCAAAGGGCAACTAATTATGGATGTAAATGATGAGTTTACTGAATTAAAACCCTCAGTTATAATTGCTCAGATTTTTGTTATAAATGACCTCGTATTGCCATTTTAAGTTAACATTTGGCTCACTCTGACAGCAGCCAGTTACATCATGCAAGAAAGAGGTGAAGCTTCAGACCACCTACATTGGAACTTAATAAAATAGAAGAGAATAGATTAGATTGGGTTGTACAGTGCTTCACAAAAGAATAGACTCAAAGACAGCAGGTATTGAAAGAATAAAACACACAGAAGCAGGACAGGGCAAAGAAATATCTCTAAAATGCCTGTGAGAATAGGTAGGACTTTAGAGGAGATATAAAACAATATCAGAGTTTGCTGACCTGACCCCTACAGGGAGACGGTTCAATAGTTTGGGGGCCACAACAGCAAAAGCTTGGTCACCACAGGTCCTGAATTTTTAGCGGGGCACAACCAGAAACCCATGTTCTGATGACCTGAGAGGCTTGGTGGATCTGTATGGGGTCAGTAATTTACTGATGTATAGTGGTACCAAGTTGTATAGGGCCTTAAACGTAATATGTATGATTTTGAATTCAATCCTAAATTTGAAAGGGAGCCAGTGCATCAAGGCCAGAACTAGTGTGATAAAAGAACACTTTGATTCCATGTAGGTGGTCATGTCAACTGTAAACTTGCTACTACATCTTGGCTTGAGACAAAACCATGGATGATCTGTTCTACCTTACCTAATGTTAGGAATGACCAGCATTCTTAACTGAGAAATGACTTGACTGAGTTTCTCAAAAGCAGTTACACCTTCCCTCATCCTCTCCTACCAATTATGTAGGAGAATGTGCGGTGGCTGCAAAACTCATGAAAAACGAGACTCTTTCTAGGTCCAGTGTTTAGTTTGTCCGTTGTGGGCTACTATAGAAACATGGCAACTCCGTGGAAGAGGACCAACTTCCTCTGTAGGCTCATTCCAAGGTAACGAAAACACCATCATTATTACAGTTCTTATTTTACAGGTGATTATACACTACTTAGTTAGAACATACTTATGAATATAACATTCTAATTCTGGCAAGTCTGTTCCACTAGATGACACTAAATTCTACACACTGCACCTTTAAGATAAGGGGTGTTGGTCTTCTCTTGAGACTTAACTTTGCAGTTGTTGGACTTGACTCAGGAAGTTATTTAAATACATATTTGAATGTTAGGTTTAGGGTGTTTTACTGCAGTGGAATTGAAATAACAACTGAAAATACAGTTCTGTTTCCTCCTAGGATCTCTTCGCAGAGTCCCACCTTTTAGTCTGTCAAATTGTAAACACTGTGGCTGATATTAGTTCCTTGTATCGTTCCTTGCTCCTGTATTCATTTGACTTGCTGTCTAACCACTTCTTAATTGCCGTGTGGGGAAGCTCTGACTCCGTCTCATTAATTTTAGCAGCTTTGAAACAAGGTGCTTAAGTTATATGGTGTTACCTGATCCCTAACCAGTGTGTGAAATAACTTTCAGTGGCAGACAGCTGAGGCGGTGTTGTAGCAAAAACCCAGACTCTCACCTGTGTTTCCTGTCAGCAAATTAATGAAGTGTTTTCTAATGGCTCATTGCTGCTCGTGTGCATGTTTTTACTGAATCCCAACAGACATGCTTGTGGGTACATTTAAACTGGTGAGAATGATTCTTTTATTGCAGACCCTGACAGTGGTAGGATAGCAGGCATTTATTACGATGACCATGTGTTTGCATGTGATTGAAATCCTGTTGGTAGCACAAATTAGCATGGATGAAAAGCCCCAATATGCACAGTATGAATTAATAGTTTTTATGAGAAGCAGAATTGGGTGATGGCTTGCCTTGCTTGTGTAGTGGTCTTCACTTACTGCAGCACACTGTATGTCAAAGTCAAGTTACTTTTACATTTAGTGCTCAAGAAGAAATGAACATCTTTGAAAACAGAAATGTTCTTTCCCCTTTAATCCTGTGAGCGATGTTTAAATGACAGCTGGTGTATGTTTGGTAGCTCATTCAGAAAGTTGAGCTCTTACACATGACACAGTGAGTCCTGTAGCTAATGTTGCTATGAGGGTTGCTAAGAGTCTGTGTACGAAAATCCTTAAACTGCAAAAACACTCAAGCAGTAAATGTTGTTCAACTGAAACAAGCTGAAAATTCATTTTGTGTCACTAATCACAAACTTGGTGATTTCCTCTCATCCCTCTGCCCCAGCTCATCAAAGAAACACTGTCCATTGGCACGGCATAAAAAGTAATCCTTTACACATAGAATTTGAATATTGTTGACCTTTTACCATCAGAATATCAATAAGATACTATACTAACAAGTAGGGGTGTGACGATACACTCAGCTCACGAGACGAGGCGAGATACGATATTGGGTTCACGAGATCGAGACGAGAACTTTATTTTTAAGAAAACTTCAATGAGGAAATACATGACTGTTCTTTTATTTGAAATTCATAAAATAGAAATTGAATTGAAATGTTTTAACTAATCATCTTGTAATGAATCACTTTTTTCTACTTTCTAAATATATAATTATTAATTAAAAAATAGAATATATAAATATAAATTAAATAAAGTTTCCTCGTTACCCCTAGTAACTAGTAATCTAGAAACTCTGCCAGGATACCCTGTAATAGAGAACAGTCGATCACATGTCATTGGCTTAAATGCTTGGTGATCTCAGAGTAACTGTTTTGGATTTTTGTTCATAAAATGAATTGATGGTTCATCATCATATCGATGCTTCAAGTTTATCCATTTACTCTCTACCTGGCTTTTGGGACATTTAGAGGTTCATCTGCATGTCTTTGTAAATCACATGGCATATACCAGCACAAACACTACCAGTCCTCATTCAGGAATGACTTGTGAAGGTTTGAACCTATGACTCCTTACTATGAAATGCCACCACTGCTTAGATGGTGGTGTTAAATTGGATTGGGAGTGAGTAAATGCTACTAGTGCATTCCTAATGCTGTTCTCTGGGTGTCTTTAATGTTGGCCCAGGTACCATGTCGGAGCTGGTTCAGCAACTCTTCCCACCTTCTCAGTTTAAAGGTACCGCCACATGTAACATCTGCTGTCTCCTTTACAACGTGTCACAACCATCGTGTTGACTGAAGCCCATGCTGCTGCTGGCCCTGTGTGTTCTGCTGTTGGCCTTTTTTTTTTTATCTTCATGGCATTTTTTTGCTGTGCCGCATCTCCTTCAGTTCAGGCTTCCCACAGCACACAGTTATCTTTGAGTTGCTTTTAGATTTTGCACAGACCTTCAAGTTGCATGAAGTGTGTTGTTACTGGTGTTCGAGGCAGTGATTTTGTACCACTGAGCTTACTGTAGACTTGTCTTCAACTAGTTTTTGTTGCACTGAACCCTGCTACAAAATGTATCCCATTGGACTATAAGGCCTTTTTAATACAGACCACTATAATCACTATAATTAAAACCCTAATGCAGGATTAAATATGTTACCCTCTGGTGTAATGGCCTAAAGAACCTAAGTGATTGCCTCTTCATGTAGATTATTTCTGTTATCGGTGTAGGGCAGCAGTTTATGAGTTCTAAAATGTAGGGTTTTTTAGGGGGTGTATATGGGGGCGATTCTCTTTTAATTCATCACCGTATATGAAAATGTCACCATGTGTTCATACACTGTATAGGAATGGACCAGTGTTAATTCAAAGTGATAGAGCGACTGTCTCAGTGTTGGACCACACCAGCCTTGAGTCACATATTGAGTTCCATCACTTTCAATCTGCCCATTAAGGCTGTGTTGTAGCAATAATCAGCCTCATTTCCCAGGTTGACATGGTCAACCATCATAAGTGACCGGTTATTAAGGCAGCATGTGATGGATAGAGCATGAAAACACAATACATAATATTTAATGTTCGTTTTGATCGATTTGATTCAGATTCACTTTGATATAACTCAGATCCAGCTATCGAATAGAGTTGTGGCACCAACAGGTTCCTTCAGAGAGCATTGTGTTGCATTCTTCATCATTTGTACAAAAGTAAAATGGGAGCTTCCACTGTAAGGAATCATCCAGATCAGTGGGTTTGCTAATTTAAATTTACAATGAGTGGTCCAATTGGCTTGACAGGCAATTTAATTAGAATGCTGTTTCTTGCTCAGTTGTCCAGTCATCACCCTTTGCTTGTTTAGTTCCACTAGTCTTACACATAGCTACTAATCCAAAGAATTTCAATATCAATCTCTGACCTAACATACCTTTACGTCCTGTGATCCTACCATTGAACAAGCAAAGAGTTGATACTCAGTTGTCCAGCCACCATTACTGTTGTGCCACTCTCTAGTGTGATCACACACTAAGACTACTACAACATGATTGGTTCTGTGGGACCAATTGAAGCATATTCTGATCTCATCTGAGCTTTTTATTTTGAAAAATGCCGATGTGCTGGTAATGATTCTGCATCTTCCAGTAGCTGACTTTCCTAGTCCTTAACTGCATTTTCTGAGAAATCTTGAATGCAATATTACAGTAATTTGAAATGTTAATAAATGTGTGTGCAGTCTTGATTTGTATGGAATTATGTGCTACTAATTGTTCATTTTGAGCTCTGGGAAGTTTTCATTTCAATTACTTTAGGTTTTTTTTTTTAAAGATTATTTTATTGACCAGAGTTGCAGGGCAGCCTTCTTTTCATAGTGAATGGATAAATAATGTGGTCATTTCTGTGTTGATTAAGTTAGTATCCCTGTTATGTTTGAAATGGCAAAACTGATTTCTATGTCTCCTGCTTGTTTGGTCAGACACCCAGCTCACTCCATGCATGGTTCTGCTTATTCATTGTGTGCAATAATAATTGGTACCATGTCAAAGCTAACGCATCCAGCAGTACTGTCTCACACAAGTCACACATACATTAGCAGTTACGCTTGTGCAGAGCACTGCTTAATGTGATTAGAAACTGAAGCGTAAAAGATGGATATCAAGACTCCACAATTAACCATATCATTATGTTCTATGTCAGAAAATGTAAAAAGAGACACCATAGTAAAGTATTCTATTTATTAGGTATACAAATGGATATTTACCTCAAGGCTATATGAAAATTGGTCCACTGTCAATGATTTTTGTGTAATTGCCAAGGAAGGACAGTCATCTGAAATTGAAAATCTAATGAGCTCATTTCAGTTTTTGTAATGCTCCGTACAAGTTTGTCATTTTAACACATATCCCTGCTCTTTCAGGTATCGCCTGCATCGCCCTCTCATTCGTGGATGCCAGCGGTCGGCCCCTTCCGGTCCCAGCCCAGGATTACACCACACTGCCGAGATCAGAGAGCTGCGCCGTCGCCCTTCATCCGGACCATTTTGATGAGCTGACCACTGTAGTTAAAGTGGACTCCATCAATGCCAGTTCAAGTACAGGTAAACACAACACCAGCTTGTGATATGGCTGATGCTGGTTAAATAGAGGGTTAGGGTTTAGATAAGATGGAGAGAGTCACACATATGAAGTGACAAAACAAAGGTAAGGAAAATCTAATGTACACTTAATCCAAAGGCCAGGTTGGTAAATGTGAACATACTCAGTTTACTGATGACATAAGGGTTGTGAATTAATGGGGCTTTGAAGCAATAATGCCCTTGATAGTCAGAAAATGCAAGAGAAAGCAAAAATGAAGGGCAATAATTAAGAGTAGCCTTTTTCAATGTGTGTGGATTTGTTTTCATTGACTTGTCACATTTTCACATATGAATAGGATTACCATCCTTAATGATAAAGCAACATACTGTAAGGTAAACTTTACTGAACCCAGGGAACTATACAAAGCATAAGAATAGCTTAATGTAAAAAATACAGGATTGTATTTGAATATGAGTTAAATGGGCTGATGCTGATACTGATATTAGGGGGAAAATGTACACCGATATATCCACCACTACTCCTACAGAATATGTACATTGTAGGAGTATTAGTACGTTATTATTTAATTGTCTCATTATTAGAGAACCGCCTCCTTTTTGGTTAGGATTTGATATTGCCAGGAGGAAGCACCAAGCCTAGCTAAATGCCTGAAAGGTACATGATATACACAGAATAACATACAAAGGCGTAATAAGGCCTATAGATGATTCATATATGTTGTATAAAATGACAGGCAGTAAACTTCACTTGGAATTTAATCTTCATAAATGGAAAATAAAATAGAAAAACATCTGTAGGTGTGTTTGTGTGTATATATATATTAAACTTGAATTAAGAAAAATGATCAAATTTAAATAAAATGCTGCCTAACTGCCATAACTTGAAAAGAAAGGAACATATTGGGCAATATATACACTGATATATCTGTGTAACCCTGACCAGACCACAAGAATGATCCAGTCACAATTCTCCTGTTCCAGATAAGAAATGCAGATACTGATCATATGTAGCCAGATAAAAATGGAGTCTTGTAGTCTCCCAGCTCAAGATGAGATTACAACCAGGTGTTATTTTTTCAGACTTGACAAGGCTTCTCCTGATGCTCACATGACACTATACGACTGCTGTCAGTCTGCAGTACTCTCCATGACTAGTAAACTACATTTAATGTGCAAGAAATCAGTTCTCCTTTCAAGTTGACTGGCAAACTAATTTTGTTACAGAAAATGAGCAGGACAGTGTGGATTGGTTGTGCAGTGTTGCCTATCTGTCATTTTCAGATTACACACTGTCCCTTACCCTCCCGGGAAACATATCAACATTGGATTTGATTGTGTGACAAGGTTACAGCTAGTCCCAGGAGTCATTTTCTTGTATAAACTGCACAAATTAAAAAGGGATTCATTACACTCATAAACCTCAAGCTATGTCATGAGTAACAGTCCGGCTATTAAATTTAAACTCTAAATAATAAATGCCCCTAAAATTGAGCAAGTAAATCTTGCTAATGAATACAACTTTGTAACATAAAGAGATTTGTGTTCCTGGGGGATGAATTTGTCAATGTGACACTGCACCACAGTGCAATAAATCAAACGTAATTAGTTTTAAAGGTTTATTAATATAATTATGTTTTTAAATTGTTAGTCTTACTCTGCTGTTCTTGGGGGAAAAAACACAAAAAAAAACTCCAGCTGTTTGGTTTCGGGTCTTCAAAATAGATCCATCCTCAAATGGTGGTGTTAGTCCATAATGAATTAAAACTTAACTGTCATAATGCATCCTCCCATCTGTGCTGTTTTTAATTGTTTAAAGACATGCTAATGAAAGGTTAATGAAAGACATGTTAATGAAAGGTTAGCCAACATATTAAAAATGGACATGGTGTGGAATCTTGATGAAAAAAATAGTAGTTGTAGTAGTTGCCAGTAAGATCAAAACAAAACAGTATCCAGTTTACTTTCTGATGATATGAAGTGTGTGCTGTACTGTGTTTTAATCAGCATATGCTCAGAATAATTGCCATCATTCTCAAAGAAAATGACACCATGTTGGAAATGATTATTAGCTTCTATTTGTAAGTCAGTGGTATTAGTGCTGCTGACCCAATATTAAGACTTTCCAATAAACTCTGTTGCCTCCTCGTGCAAATTGAATCCTGTTAGTTGCCTCTCTGCCCTCAGAATACCAACCCTAACCCTTTGTACTTATTTGTCTTTATCTATTGTACATTCTATTTCAACATGACAGTAATCCTCTTAAACTGTCATGATGTTGGATACTAAACAATGTCAAAGTTCCAAACCTTGAGGTGAATGTATGTAGAAATGCTGCCTGCGAGTCAAAAGTCGGGCTTCGTTTGTGACAGCTTTTTTTTAACCTTTCTAACAAGGCGCCATCGGCTCGTCATGCACGTCCATATATGGCCATCCATTCCATAGCCTGGGTTGCTAAGGTTTTTCCATGTGTTGTTTTATTGTCCACTCGCATATTTCGGATCAGATTCCGGCTTGTACAGATGTATTTGAGAAGTTGATATTTCAAGTAAAGCACAAGAAAAAGTAGTGAAAGTACTCATGAATGAATGTTGATGTTACCCTTTCTCAATGAAGACACAAGCCTGATGATAGTGGGTGTTAGTGGGCTTTAATAGCACTGTATTGACACATAATAAACCTTGGATATGCTTGTCTTCTAACAGAGCCACAGCTGTATGTGCGGTTTGACATCTGGGAACAAGGCAACGTCAGCCCCTTACAACTGAGTGATAATCTGCAGGGGGCCCTCCGCCATGCGCTCTGTGACGTCGTCATGGAGCTTAGAGTGTTACCCAATCCCCTTTGTCTAGGAGTACCCCACACAACCAAATCTCAGAAAGAAGAAGCTAAAGGTGAGGCTTTCAACAAATGGTTATCTGTTTATCATTCCTCTATGCTCTGTGTACTGTTTACCTGCTGGTTATCACACTGCAGGACTTAACATTATATAGCATTAAGCTGTTCAAGAACAGTGTCATCTAATCCAGCACACTATTACAACAAACTGTTGCTGCTAAATTGACCAGTGAGTTGAATCATCTCCTCTCTGACAGTGAAGCAACATTGTTCCTGATTGCATTGAGTTGTCCAGGTATACATGATATTAAATGTGCCCCATGAGGACCATATTACTGCAAAAAAAGTTTCATAATTCATTTGTATTAGATAGTTAAACGTATGTGTTTAATCAAAGGAAATCAAGGTTGTCTTTTTGTGATTTATTTTATTTTATTTTAGTGATTGTTTTCCACTTGCAAACAAATATAACAAATATTCTAAACTGGATTGTAGAAGGGATTTGTTAAAAAACCCAACAGAGATTCAGTTGTGAAAATTAATATTTTCATAGTGCTACCACGTCTGCACTGCATGATGGACAGGAGTCACACAAGGTCACTTTCACTGACTGAAAGTGAAATGTAGGTCGAGCTGAAATGAGCCAATAATTCAACATCACTGTGAGGTAAAGATGGAAGTTAACAACACAGCTCAGCCACACAGTTATTTGTACTCCAAGCCATCTAAAAAGTCTCCTTTGGAAATACTTCGGATGAATATTTATAATAACCTGTATAAAAAAAGAACATATTACGCATCATTCATTTTATATCGCTCAGAGAGACAGTGTGTTCTTAGTTCTCAATCTAGTACCAACTATAGTGCAGAGAGAGAGAGTTTACCCTCTTATGGATTAAATACTTTAAAAGATTTTTGAAAGATTTGAACCTATGTGTTTTAAATTAATAATCAAACTTTACTTTTGGCCAATTTTGACAGTACTGCCAGAACTCCCATAGTTCTCTTCTTTTTCAATGTATATTATTCAGTGAAAGTTTTTATCTGTTAGCGAATAGTATCGGATCTGAGCAGCGCGATCTTGAACATTTCCGGTGCATGCCGGGTAAAAAAAAAACACGGATTCTACTTATATGGGCATCAGGAGGAGCAAGAGGCGCCTTCCTGAACCTGTGAACCAATCAACCTGTCAATCAACACGTAGCCACGCCCTAATGCATACCCTGCTTTATCGTCACATATAAAATCAGAGAGGCCAAAATTTCTCAAATGAACATCATATAGAGACGGAAGTCCTTTTGACACCAAAACGGTCGCCCTCTGGTGGCCTTTTGATAGAATGCAGTTTTAAGTTACTTCCGCGTTCGCATCATTTCAGAGGACCAGAATTCCCCGCCTGGTTTTCACTCGTCAAAATCAATATCCACACGGTCAGGTTTGGCAAGAAAAATCTCTTCATTGTATGGAAGTCCTCCAAACTGATAACTCGAACAAAATTGTAATTTTAACAACTTTACAGGCAGTTTTCACTCGCTCGTCTCTCTTGTGGTGCTCTGGTCTGCAACGGTGCATGAAAAAGGACCGAGAACAGGGAAAAAACAAGGAAGAGGCGCTGTCAGCGTTTGTGTGGGATGAATGCGCATCCTGCTGGTGAAACTAAGCAACTACATCTGAAATCTACTAGGCTGTATAGCTCTACACATTGTAAAGCTGTAAAAATTGGGGATTAAACTATGTGTGTAACTAATGGGCGTTACATCTGTATCAGCTATCTGCTTTCAAGTTTGTGTTTGTGTTTCATCATAGTCTATGATGGTTCAATCTTACAGAACAATGTATTAGTCTAAACTTTAGTCCTCTACAGGCCTAAAGCTGAGAACTGAAGATTGTTCTGTTACTCATCACTTAGATTAAATGTTTGTCTTTGTAAAATGTGTCTTCAGGTCTGCTGATTCCTTTACCTGAGGTGAAAGAGGTGAAGGATAGTCCTAGGCAGCGCAGTGGCTCACGGGTGTTTAAATCCAGCCCTTCACCAATCACCTTAACCCAGTCTGCAGGAAGCACCCCCATGACCGGGACCAGCACACCTGAGTCCACCACACCCACTGGAAGGAGCACACGTCGGAGTTTCTGGGACATACTGGTCAGTTCACCCAAAGGTTGAAGGCTTTCTTTATGGAACTAGAAAACTCAAGTCCACAGTGTTGTAAATGAGTTATATCACTGTGTTGAATGTAGTAGTAATAGTAATGATTATTTCTTCTAATTTGCTTACTGAAATAATTAAACCACAGAGTCAGGATATAAAATGTTTTCTCATAGGTGAAAGATGAAAATGCAAACTCATCAAGTAGGCACACTGACTCATGAGCCTGTTACATGATCGACCAATGCAGAAACCTTGATGACAACAATCTGAGCCTAGACCTTAAGATTGTTTCCTATCTTATCTCTAACTCTTATCCAGTTTATAATGTCATGAATTATTCCAAATTTTCATACTAACATCCAGAAAAACAACAAAATAGAACTCACAATGCAGCAAAGCATTAGTTTAAAAGGTGAGGGAATATATGTGAAGTACAAGCACTTTTGAGGCATGTCCCCCACTTACATTTTTTACTTGATAACTCCACATGAGCTGGTGCGCCACCTGAGATCCTCATATCAAGTCTTTCTGGTTGTTTCCACTATAGACAGAGCTTATGTTGGGTATTTATTAAAGAATACATGTGTTCTGTTCCATCCTTGCAGAGTAAGCCAGACTCCTCAGAGCTCGGGAGCCCAAAAACAACTGATGACATCGTACAAGAAAAAGGAGAGGAGGGCCGAGCGGCGCGACGAAGACACAAGACAGAGAGCGTGAAGCAGCAGTGGAGCCAGGAGAAAGCTATGGCTGTGGAGCTGGAGCAGGCCCAGAGGTGTGGAGATATTATCAATATGAATTGTATGAAAAAACACCACAGCATTGAAGTCTCACTGAAAAAGAGATCTTTATTCTGAGTTGGTGGAGACCAAACTAGTGCTAAAAAAGAGTGAATACTGAACTTACAATCACCAGGTGGACACAAACATGATTCCAAATGAATGATAATGTTTCTGCCATGCTGTTTTAGTAGGTGAATGTTCACCTATGTGTAATGCTGATAGTGTACACACCTTGTTGCACTGACCACAGCAATTATTCAGTTATTGTAGTTTTATGTTAAAAACTTGCTACAGCTGTTAAGCTAAAAAGCTATCACACCTGCAAACTGATATTAGCGGAGTAGTTTTTCCCTGGTGGACACTTGTTTGGTAGCTCGTTCAGCAAGCTTTGTTGGAACACAAGCCACCAATACTGTGCTATTTTGTGTATGTTATGGACTATATATGAAGTTAATACACTGACTAACCTGGAAAGCTAACATTAGCTAGAGAGTTAATATGGGTTTCGGTTCAAAGTCAGAGGCTCTTTCTGTGTTGTGTCACAGTATATGCACAGATGGGGCGTTGTCATGACACCGACCAGTATAAAATATGAATCTCTTTCTTGTGAAAACAGATCGATTCCTCAAATGATAGAGCAGGACATGTCATTTACAGAGCAGGTGTGTGTGCTGTGGCAGGGACAAAAAATGCAGTTTCATCTCAGTTGGAGTAAATCTCTGTATTTGAGTTTTTAAAAGAATCATCAGAACAAGTTGCTAACGTATTGTAAGCGCAAACTTACCCAAGAACATTCTATGAATAACTGTGGGTTAGAAGTGTCTACTTTCCCCTGAAGCATTATCCTCAGACTGAGCTGTGACAGCCAGAAATCTCACCTCCTGAACAAAAACTCAACTTGCCTTTAAAGCACTGCAGCTGTGGTCTTTAGTATCACATGCACATAGTGTTAACGTGTATTCTGTTGTATGCGTGGCTATGCAGGAGGCAGGTGTCTCAGTTGGAGGAGGGAGATACAGGCACTCTGCACCACGTCTATCAGGTTACCTTCCAGCCGTGGATCACATTCATGGCTAAACTTGGTAAGTTTTGTTTCATTCTTCTCAATGACTGTATATATTAGGATGAGAAGATTAAGTTGGGAAATAATTTTCTGCATTTTCTGATGATGATATTTTATATTCTTAGTTGAAGAACTTCATTCTCTGTATTTTTTCCTCGCTGCTGCTGCTGATCAACAGGCTGCTCCTCCATTCAGCAGTGCACAGCTGAGATTGCTTCTCACTTCTTGCTGCCTTCCATCTTGGCAGAGATTGTCAACTTGGTCAGTTCTCTTGCCAGTGATACAACAGTGAAAGCATTTGAAAAGACAAGGTGAGTTTCTGTCACTTTTTAGAGTTGTAATGATTACATTTTGTCTTCTAAATAACAAAATCCGCTGTCTCTTGCCAAAAAACGTTTTCTAGCCTCCAGGTTTGCTTCCACACTACGCAGCCTACTGAATATGTGCAGTAGAATTTCCCCTGCTGGCTCCGCCCACAAGCTTCCCACTCAGCCCACAGACTTTACATTGCGATGATGTTGCAGATTTTTAAATCACTTTTCTTGGCTCAAGGAAAGTTTAACAAATATAAAGCCAATCAAAAATTCATAACAAAAAGAGTCATAATTGACCTTGTCTGCAGTTCGAGGTGTCCTGTCAACAGTTTTACAGGCGTCTATTTCACAATGTGTGGTCTATTGGGAAAATGGGGATTTTACTGCAATACCACAAGTGGCCACTGGGAAAAATCAGCTAATGACTGAGTGGCAGCGCCCTATGAGCTCTTATAATACATCCATTAGGTATTATAGAGAGACTGTTTGATTCCTGGTTATGTTAAATGACTCCAGCTTGATCATGCATTCCAACATACATAAGTGGTGGGAAGCCAGTGCGGGATTACATCATTATTGCCGCATGCTGGTTGGTGGAGGTAGTGCATGTCTGTCAGCAGTTGTCCAGATTTCTAAAAGGGGCATAATCGGCAAACCACTGTTGCTCAAATATGGATGATCTCTAATATTAATTTTGAAAGGGTTTGTGTCCTTCATTCTTCCACATGCACAGTACAGTGCACAGTATTGTTTCACAGCTGTGTTATATTGTCTGATCCCAGTAATGATTTTCTCCATTTCTTAAACCTTTTTAGATGCCCCCCATCTGGAAATGTCTTTGTTCCGTTCCCTCTTGCTCAGAACCTCAGCCAACCTCCTGATGCTACAAGGAGCTTTATTCTCATTGGACGGAACTTCCACCAGTGGCACTGTAGCACAGAACAAGGTAACTGCTAAAGGCAGCGTCTGTAAGTCACCTACAATACTGTGTGTGTCAGTATTCATGCTCTGCACTGCTTACTAAACTGTATGATAGCTACACCACAACGATGATGAATAATCCATATCGTAGTCAGTTTGTTCTAAGTATTTAGTCAAAGGCAAATAGAACACTAAATTAGTTTGTACTTCTATATATCATATGACCTGGAAATATTGAGGGATCTTTTTGAACAATTATTTAGTTCAACATGATTGTTTCCTTCACCTACAAAAGGTTTTTGCCCTGTTTTCAGACAGCTGAAAGTCTCTTATCAACACAGTTTACTGAAATTGTATGCACTGTACTGAACCAGCCAAACAGAGCAGTGAAGCACCTGCGGATTCCAGAATCAGCAGCTCTTTGGTTTGGTTTCTGTAGCGTTGTGTTTGCAGAAGCGTATTCTGATTGGTTGTTGCCATCAGTAGACACTGGTCATTTTAAGCTGCAGAGAACAGTGTACTGTGAAAGAAGCACTACATAAAACTATGTCGAAATGTGTATAATTGGTAACCTGCAATCTACAGTACCACTTTTTAGAAGAAGACAGTGTTTCTTTGTGAGACTCAGTAAAGAAAAGACAGAGCCATGAGCCTTTTTGGCTGGGGACATGAAACATCATTGTTCAAAACTTAATACAAACAGAACATAATTGTAGAAGAATGTATCTAAAATCTGTCCAAAATCCGTAAGTGAACTGTTTAAATTGACTGAGTCCAGTTAGTTCTACAATAACGCATCTTTGAACTGCACCTGATGTTTGTGGCACAGCAGCACATTTTTAAGCTCAGTGACTGAAGCACAAAGCATTCAGTGACATGTAACTCACTTCTATCAAAAGTCATTTTCCTCATATTTATTTTTCGTTTACCAGAATTTAGTGTTGCTCCACCAGCCAGTCACAGTGAATAAATACATGAATAGGGCAAATCCCACTTCTCTACTAGAATTGTATTTGTAACCATGATATAGGACCTCTAATTCAAAATATTCTTGCCAGTGTACCACAAATTTAATACAATAGGAATTATGTCAGTTAGATAGTGATATTGACCCAATGGTATCTAGTATTGATTAGTACATCAGTGTATGACAGTACTTTGAGACAGTGTATCAGCAGCATGTTGCTAACACCTGTTATAACCATCATGTGTATTGTAGAAGAAGAGGTTCAAGCATGAGTGTTCTGTCTCAAAGCTTTCAATATGCTCTCCTCGCTGCTGCTCTTCGAGCCTCTGTTTCTCTGTCATGCTAGCAGCTGTCTAACATACCTGTGTTATTTTGCAAGTGTCCGCTTACATCAGTTTGTGTCGAGCTGTGTGTTTCACTCTCCATGCTGCCTTGCTGTTTGTACCATCTCTGTTTGCCTACAGAAGACAGTTCAGATGAGGAAAACACGCCAGTGCTAAATAGGTTCACACGTAAGTTCGCCTTTCAGCTTAACACATTGGTGCTGACGGGATATTAATGGGTTTTGGTTTTATTGTTTTTTTTAAGGAAATGTCACATATACATTTTTATAAACATTTCTCTATGAAATATATGTATTTCTTAAAAGTGGATAAAAGAAGACATATTGTATAACATGGTGCACTGTGTACACTGCACAGTTAACCTGCTTTGAGCAGGCTGGGGGGGGGGATGATGGAGGAAACCCTAAAACACAAGTTTTCATCCAAATGTAGCACAATTGTTAACCACACTTCCACTTCTGATAAGTGAATTGAGTCAGATCAGATTTTGCATATTTAACCAACATTTCACATCTTATACTTATATAAACAAACACTTCCCTGAAGGATTAATAAAGTTTCTTATCTTAGAGCCAGTTCACATGTACACAGGTATTTTCCTTCATTTGTTCTCTAAAAGGATCTCGTCCACACAAGCACTGTTTAAATACAATCTCAGTCCAAATGAAAACACAGAAAACATTGTCAAGTGCATGTCAAACCAGCATTCTGACGCCTCTGTTTCTCAACACAGTGGAAGAGTAACTGTACATTTATGTGTTAACATATAAAAAGTACTTTTAGCAAGGCCACGTCCATCATTGCACGAAATGTCGCCTCATGCAAACAAAAGGGACAACAGCACACACTCTGATGTCACAGGATGTCTACTCTGCACACAGCACTGAAAACACAGTTTCTGAAAATTGTCACCCTGGAAGCAGTTTTCCAAAAGTTCCATTTTCAGTGATGTAAAACACAGTTTTTGTGTGGACAAAAGGGAAAAACTTGTTTACATGTGGACTATACATTTCAACTTGTAGCTGCAGTTTATGAACACTAATAAGTTTGCCAACCCAAACTGTTTGTGTATTCTCACTTTATCAGATTTTAACTACATCTTAGAATTTTAATCTATTTCAACTTTAGTTTCTTGCATACTGGTGAGTAAGTTGAGTATCATTGCTGTTTTGTAAAACCTGGAACAGGTGAGGACAGAACCTCAGCATGCCTCGGTACATGATGTCATTTTACTTTATGCTGCATAAAATAGAGCCCAATGAGCTTATTTAATAGACAAAGAAAAAATACATTAGATTGATTAAATAAAAAACTAAAGTATATGAATTAGTTTAAAAATGTTAACAGTTGAAGGAGACCTTGGAATACTACTTGATCTATATGAGTCTGGCAGTCCTTCCTCCTGAAGAGTAATGTCTTTAACATAGATATTACAATCTGAATAATATCTGTAACATATGATTGTGGAATACAACTCACAAAGAGTTAAAACTCTCCATGTTGCTCCTCTTCCCTTGATTGTATTGAATACATTTCTTCTGGGTTGGAATTTCCAGACCAGCATTTACCTGAAAGTAAATATTTATCCTCTTCATCAGCCAAAGCTGGAAACCTCAGAGACTTATTAAGTAATTGGATGCATGTGGCCTGAGGGTTTATAAAGACCCACTGAGCAGTTCCCTAGTAACTGTACAAACCAAACTTAATTACATCTTCAAAGTTGAGCCTATGTGGTGCTGTGCATTGACTGTAACCGTACAGTTTGGTGAAGAACAGATAAAAGAACGTCCTGACTGTCAGCAGCAGTCTGTGTTAAAGGAATTGCCACGGCATGCTGTCTGGCTTTGATTCACATTACTTTGCCATTTAACAGAGTTTTCCTCTCTTCTGCTCAGCTCATAAGGGCTTCCAGCGCTTCGAGGCTCTGGAGCAGAGTGATTGGGTCAGTCCCTGCCAGGCCGGGGCAGGACTGGCTCCCCGCCAGAGGTTCCTCTTCATCAGCATCCTGGACAAAAAGGTGACCTGACATATGGAAGCCTTGGAATTGTGAATTTTCCCTCAGGCCAACCAGAGAACAAGTCAGAGTTTTAAGAAACAGGAATTCAAAAGCTCATGTTTGTATGCAGCTGTGAATACATCTCTGACCAGTGAACCACACTGGTGTTATATGCAGAAGTACAAGTAGACAGTTGCTCTCCTTATTGCTGCATTAAAGGGCTTTAGCCTTAATACTGTACCATTTTCTCACACTTACCTCCATGTGGCTTATACACAGTAAGGAGGACACTGCATATAGAAGCTGTTGCTGTTATATATCAATGTATTTTTACATTTGCTACTGCACAGTTTTTACATTTAGCATTGATTTACTGTTTTAGACATCTGGCAATATGCAGGATTGTATCTCATTTGTACATAACTGGACAAAAGTCTCTTCCAATAAATGAATACATGTAAATGTAATGAGGTTGTATTGTGAGAATGAAGCAGGTGAGTTACTGTTGTTAAAACTGAGCCATAGAGAAGCCTTAATTATACAACACTGTTAGTGTAATGTACACTTTCAGAGCTATGAGCTCCACAAAATACATTAGATTCACCTCCTCTGTATGGTGGCTGAAGTACAAGTCTCAGACACTGATCACCATATTGTGACAAATGAAAGCAAAACTATGTACATGGCTACAAATAGGAAGTACTTAGTAAAAAGTTTTTTTTGTAATTTGGTTGAACTAACCCTTTAATGACATGATATTGTTATATATAAGTAGCAAACAAAAATAATAATGACATACTTTTTGTTAAACACACATAGCTCAGGCTTTACAAAGCACTTAACCACTATTATTGAGCTCATAAGAACAGATTGTACATATGTACTTTGTGCTCAGTGAACCTTTTTGACTTGATATTAGTTTGACGGTCATGTCACCCTCTCTGTGCGTCAGGTGACTCTGTACAGCTATAACTGGTCCGTGGATCTGGGCGCCTCTCTGAACCGCGAGCTGGTCCGCCTTGTTAAGTGGCAGAATGCGAGGGCTCATGTCGTCCACTGCCTGCTCAGCCAGAAGATGGGCCTCTTCCATCACCACTGCTTCTCTGATGCACCCATCCACGAAATGGACTCCAAGCAGGTAATACCACTGATACAGCCCCTAATGTGAGAGCATCACCAGCAAGTCAGCAAGCATGGAAAGCCTTTAAAAGTGTGGAGGCTGAACCATGTTTGTCTGTTTGATGTGATTGACTTTGAGATTGTATTGCAGCTCTGTTCTGATCTGTATTCATTACAGAGGTTATGTTTAAAGATTTTGATATTATTACATTATACATTATCATTTTTTATCATTTTTAACATAATTAGATATTTATGAGGGTTCTTACTTTCAAATAAGCCAGCCAGCCAGCTCGCAGACATAGATAAAGTTAATTAGCCTGTTCGCTGCAACAGATCAATTAATCAATCAATCAAACTTTATTTGTATAGCACTTTTCATACATGGTAATGTAACACAAAGTGCTTTACATACAGTAGTAAAAACAAGCTAATATAAGATATTCCTCTATTAGTCCCACAGGGGGAAAGTTTAAATTACTGCAGCAGCAAGTAGATATTAAAAAATAGAGCTTCAATAGAAAGAATAAAGAACAATAAATAATAACGAAGTGCACAAGCAATAAAAAAACAATAGTAATACAAAATATAATACAAAAATCATAACATTATTTACAAAAGGAATATTGGTGTTGAATGATAAGATACCTGAGTTTGATTTTGTTAGTTAACAAGAACAGGAACTAAGGAAACACTATGATAATCTGCAGTGAGGAAACACCTGAGGTAGAATAAAATGTAAACATTAAGAATACCCAAATAAAATAAAAGGTAATAAAAGATTAATAAAATATAATAAAATAATGTCACTATAAAATAAAGTGGGTAAAATCAAATCAGCTGACAGTCACCGGCTAGAAATGAGAAGCCTACTTTTGTCTTCGTATTCAACCTCATATGAGAAGCACTCATACAGACAGAGCATGTACAAATGTGGTCCAAGCCTGTTGTATAAATCATAAACAGAAAAACACTTTAAAATGATAATGCTTTCATCTGAATGTATTTACAGTTTAAATATGATACCAGGATTAAAACTAAAGCCATTTTATTGCTTTGTTCTGATCAGCCCATCACCATGTGCTTGACAAAGGGGGCTTAGTGAAGGCTGAATGGTTTATATCTTTCTAATCACAACAACTCAAGACACTATAATTTAACTGGAAAATAAACTGAGGTTAGTGGAATAAAAGAGGAGCATTTATTTATTCATACAGTTTAATTTAATTTAATTTAAATCCAATTAAAAGTTTTAATCAAGATGCCACATCAAAATGTGAGAATGTTAGAAACATATACTCTCACACCATGTACTCCATCACTTGCCACACTTCTTCATTGGTTGACTGCTGAATAAAATGAATGGATGTTGTTTTTCTATTATTAAAACCAGCATTCATTAAGGGAGCAGTGATAAGTAAGTGGCAAGAGAGTAAAAACTCAAATGATCTCATTTGAATCACAGTATATAATGTGATGGTAGAATACATTTACAGAAGCATATTCGTCCTGTGTAACTGTAAAGGTCACAGCTGTTTAACATAAGCAGGCGCTGCAACATCTCATTTTGCCCTTTTCTCCACCACCAGGTAATTAACACTAAAGCAGGAGAGTTTTATGTGTTTTGGAAGACATCCTGATAAAGAGTCAAGCTTTGCAGTTTTCAAACTTCTAATTCTAGTGTAGACATTTACCCGATTTTTATGGGGAGAGAAGTTAATACCTGAGAAACTCTTTAATGGCAAACTAAAAGCAGTGTCACCTTCATTTCCTCCCTCAGAATGTATAAGCTGCTTTTACACCTACTTATTGTCACTAAAAGCTGCAGCTGTGTTCACTATGACTACATCTGGTGGAGGATGGGCTGCTAGTTCAGGTGGAATCAGCAGGTCAGGACAACATCTGGATTTCCAGGACGTAGCGGGTCCTGGGGCAGGTTTGGTGCAGCTGTTGTGTCCTGGGGAGGAATCGGTGTGACTTCCCACATAAATAATGACATTACCTGTTCCCCCCACCAGCCTGTGTGACATATGCTTCACATGATGTGTATGTGACGTGTTGTTTCTACCCACACTCATGACAGTTCTACACTGCAGCTACAAACATCCACCTGCTCATATGTTGTTTCTACTTGTAGCATGACTCGGCTTTTCTAGCTGCAGTGGTGACATGCTGCTCAGGGCATGATGTTTACCCTATCACCATGTGGGTGCACGCTATACACTACAGTAACCATACTTCCTTGCATACAGTATATCATAGAGAGCCCAAATCCCAAAGCCACATGTATGCAGGCCTCTGTTCTACCTCTAACTCTTTATTTCATCAGTCTTTCTGAAAAACACTGAAATGTGTTTCGTATCTAAGATAATAACAGACCTGAATATTAGAAGTTATATCCTTGAAGATTGTAATTAATGTTTGATTTATTAGAATTCAACAACTACTACTAATATATATGTAGTATGACGTGTTTGTAAATAGTTACCATGTAAACTTTCAGCAGACATAGTGCAGCATTAGCATTCATTTAGCATCATGTTGTGTAAAACTGATGAATGTAATCAAATATATTCACTCTCCTTTAGTCTCTGTTTTGGTCTCCACCAGGGTTATTATAGTTAACAAGAACTAAGACTAAAACGAAAACTAGTAGGGAAAAAATCATTTTGTTAACTGAAAGAAAACTAAATAAAAACTACAATGAACAATACACAACTAACTCAAACTAAACTGAATTACAGATCAAATCAGCTTTGTGTTTGTCGCTCTTTCGTGTTCTCCCTCCATTTTCACTGTGTCCTGTTCAGTTTGACTTCTCCAGTAGGTGGCAGCATAGCGGATGGCGGCTAGCACATAATGCACAAGAAGAAGATACTTGACACGCAATTTACAATTTTCTAGAAATGGCTCAAGTTCCAGGCAGATACCTAAATACCTGAAAAGCTAAATAAAAACTAGACTAAAACTAGTTTATTCTTCAATATTAAAATAAAACTAACTAAAACTAAACTGAAATAAAGAAAAACAAACTAAAAAATGAAATAAAAATAAAAAGTAATACAAATTTCAAAACTATAATAACCCTGGTCTCCACCAACTCCTGAGAAAATGATCTGGCTCTTTAGCGGTTACCAGCTAGTCGCTAACTATGTCTGTCTGCTGTTTAGTGCTGAGCAGGACTGATAAACGGTGGATTCATCAGAGGTTTTTCTGCCTCCTGCACCAACACTGAACCAAAACAGTAATGTCTGTAAAACTGTAAGCCCAAAACAATGAGCTAAAAGCTCAAACTCTGTCCAGCTGAGTAGAACTACTCAATAGTGATCGTCCTCTGTTGGGTTCTTCACTCTGACTGACAGCTTTCACTTCACACATAGTCATCTGATCCATTTTATTATATAAAAGTATTCATTAGTGCAACTTTAAAAACCTACCATTCATGTGTAGACAAAGGTTTATTTGGTGTGTGTGTGTGTGTGTGTGTGTGTGTGTGTGTGTGTGTGTGCGTGTGTGCGTGTGTGCGTGTGTGTGTGTGTGGTAAACACACAACCTTTTGGAAACGCAGCACTGCACAGACTGCATTTCCTCATCCATCTAAAACTGGATTAAGATTGAATCAATTCCAGGTTAGAAAAGTGGTCCAATTGACATTCAGTAGAAATGCTGTCAGGTAGAGGCTGTCACTCCCACTCTCACACACACACACACACACACACACACACACACACACACACACACACACACACACACACACACACACACACACACGCACACACGCACACACTCCCACTCCTGTCACCCATAGCTCCATCAGAGCTTGTTGCTTTTTTCAGGCTTGTTTTCTCTTTTAAACATCAGCAGAACTGCTGGGCCTGCTGTATTAAATATGAAGCTGTAGATCAATATGCGGGTGACGGTCTCAGCGGTACAAAGATCTCTCGGCCATGTGACTAAGCATTTTCATTCTTCTTGATTATTGCTCTATATTTCCTGCCCTCTTATGTTGCCATGATCATATCCTGGAAATACAACCCTGTCACATCACCATGTTTTTCAAAACCAAACACTTAACTACCTCAGTGCAATCTAGCTTCTGTCACTTTCCATTTATCCTGCTGGATTATTTATGAGCAGCTCTGGCACAGAGAGGTCCACATAGGACATTTTCACATTCTGTTGTTTTTTTTAAGTGTGCTGCCAGTTCCAAACTGTTTGCTAAGCATATTTAACATCCCATCTTCCTTCACACTCCTACTCATCCACTCATCTACCCCTCACATCATGAGTCAGCTGTCAGATCAACCTCTGTGTTTCCCGCTGGTGAGTAAGAGAACAGTAGTGCAGAAAAACGTCCAACTTCTAGCTCAGTGATTTTCATTTCCACAGCTGGTCGAACACTAGAAAACCTGACGTAGTGTAAGAGAGCATTACAGCATTTACATATATGTAAGAATTTACAATAAGGAAGTTTCTCCAACTTTTTTGAGTTTGATTTGTGATGAAAAGGTTGCCGTGTTCAGTCATAGAACAGGCTGGGCAAATGTGGAAAAGTGTCCTCTGCCTCAGCAGCTGCGGTTGAAGTAAAATCATTTTTTCCCCCATCACTATTAACACCCATACCAAGTATAAGGCCACCACACTGCAGGTTTTCCTTATCTCATGGAAGTAATAGGTTCCCACTGTTTCTAAAAAATCCATTAAAAGCATCTGGCAGAGACACACTGCTGCTTTTCCCCAGATAGTACATCATTTAAAATAACACATCAATTTATATATGTCATCTATAATGCGGTTTTACACTGTCACAATTATTGCTGTTGCATCAGAAGCAGTTATATTCCACCAGAAGTGTATGTGGAGATACAGCTGTGCAGATAGACATCGCTTTTTACGCTGTTTAATTTAATGTACTGTACATTTGTGCAATAACAGAAAAACTGACTTAGGTGCCATTGAATGCAATAATTAGATGGTTATAAGATGTGTTAGGAGAACAGGCTCTGAACCCCAAAATTCCCCCATAAATGCTTCACATAGGGGGGATTTTACTCTGTTAGGGGGAGCTACATGTCTTACCTGGTCCTATTCTTACCTCAGATTGCATTTTGTCACTTAAAGTATTCTCTGAACTATGTTATATAATTAGGATATTATTTATTATATAGTTGTCTGAAGTATATTATATAGATAGCATATTATGTATTAAATATTATATAGTTGTCTGAAATATATATTATATAGTTGTCTAAAGTATATTATATAGTTAGTATATTACATATGAAATATTCTAAAGTTTTCTGAAGTATATTATATAGTTAGCATATTATATATTATATAGTTGTCTAAAGTATATTATATAATAATAATAATAATAATAATGCATTTTATTTAAAGGCGCCTTTCAAAGCACTCAAGGACACCTTACAAGGCACAAAAACACAACAACAGTACATCAAACAATATAAATCAGGTAACATTTAGTGCAAAGATAAAGAAATAAATATGAATGTGACTATAAAGTGCATTAGTACAACAAATAAATAAGAATGTGATTGCATAGTTAGTGTGCCACTCTGAATAGGTGTGTTTTCAGGCGGGATTTAAAGGTGGAGACAGAGTCAAAAGTGCGAATGTCTGGTGGGAGAGAGTTCCTGAGGCGGGGGGCAGATCGGCTGAAAGCTCTTGACCCCATGATGGTAGTTAAGTTGGCAGATGGGGCAAAGAGCCGGTTGGCAGAGGAGGATCGGAGAGTTCGGGAAGGTGTGTAGATGTGAATAAGTTCAGAGAGATATGATGGTGCCAGGTTGTGAAGGATCTTGAAAGTGAGGAGTAGAATCTTAAAGTCAATGCAGGATTTGATAGGGAGCCAATGAAGTTGTAGTCCAGACTGGATGTGATCAGGGTGTTTACCAGGATAGCGGTGCAGGTTGGTGAACGTGAGGGACGGAGACGATTGATGTTACGTAGATGGAAGTATGCAGACCGAGTAACGTTATTGATGTGGGCTTCAAAAGATAATGTGCTGTCCAGGCTCTTTACCTGATGCGATGTAGGAACAGTGGAATTGTTGATGGACATGGAGAAAGTGTTGAATGTTGCTAAGGTTGATCTGGTAACAATGAGGAGGACCTCAGTTTTGTCACCGTTGAGTTTAAGAAAGTTGAGTGAGAGCCATGATTTAATTTCCAGTAAGCAGTCCGATAGGGCGATGGGTGGCAGAGTGGAAGAAGGCTTAGTGGAAAGATAGAGTTGGGTATCATCAGCGTAACAGTGGAATTGTATGTCAAATTTCCTGAGAATGTGACCAAGAGGCAGAAGATAAATAATGAACAGGAGGGGGGCAAGATCTGAACCAAGCCAGAGGGATGTCAGTGATTCCAATGGAGGATAACCTGTCCAGGAGGATGTCATGGGAAACCGTGTCGAAAGCTGCGCTCAGGTCGAGGAGAACCAGAATGGAGAGAAGTCCAGAGTCAGATGCCATCAGGAGGTCATTGGTGATTTTCACTAGTGCTGTCTCAGTGCTGTGGAGGGGACGAAAGCCAGACTGAAATTGTTCATAGAAATTGTTGTCAGACAGGTGGGGGTGGAGCTGGGCTGCAACAGTTCTTTCTAGTATTTTGGAGAGAAATGGCAGGTTTGAGATGGGTCGGAAGTTGTTCAAATCATTCGGATCGGCGCCAGGTTTCTTGAGTGTTGGAGTTATTGCAGCAGTCTTTAGTGATGATGGAACAACAATATAGTTAGCATATTATATATTATATACTGCTGCTTGCATTAGTCTTCCACTACTTTTTTTCTGAACACGTTCCATTTCAGATGATGTAGATTTAGGTTTCAACTAGCGGTCCATGTTTGTATGCTGTAAAGTGCATACAAACATAAAAGCTTTGCATTGGGAACATTAATATACATAGCATGTACATGTAAATGTGTGCAGGAAATAAGTGCTAGATTTGTGGGAATCAATTCAACTATGTGCATTACCTGCAATCATGCACTGAAATTCAGGCCCTGCAGAAGAAAATCAATTTGTGTGTGTGTGTGTGTGTGTGTGTGTGTGTGTGTGTGTGTGTGTGTCTGTGTCTGTGTCTGTGTGTGTGTGTCTGTGTGTGTGTGTGTGTGTGTGTGTGTGTGTGTAAAAGCATGTGTGTCAGTGTATAGTCAATAAAGTAAAAATGTACATATGATTGTGTACATGTGTTGATACAGTCTGCAGCCAGAAAACAATAATCAATCCCCACAACCACACCAGAAATAAAATAAAAACTTCTTATGAACTGACCATCTTATATTTTCAACTTTCCAACGAACACATGTATTAAATGTTCTGTCATGTTTGAATGAAGCTGTAAGTAACATTTATATAAAAGCCATCTATTCCTGAATGACAGAAAAAAAATCCTTTTAGCAGCTTTATGAAGCTAGCAGTGTTGTATTATAAAATATTCCATGTCTGAAAAGAGCTTTGAAGAGAGATCAGGGGTTTGGGGGGAGGGGGGAAGAGGGGAAGGGGGGAGGGGGTCGTAGCTATGGTGTAGCCAAGAGGAGGCTGTGACAGCAGGCTTTACACCCCGCCTTTGAGTGTGGTCATTTGGGACAAGTAGAAACACTTTTGCCTTCAGACGTGGTCAGACAGCACTTTGTATGACGTCTGTTTGAAGCATGCTGAGGACTCTAGGTAGGTCATTATACATCAAGTCCTGAGTCACAATGAATCATTTCAAACCATCCTTATTGTAATATTGTGTTTAGATGTTAAAGATTTCTAAATGAATTTGTGGTCAATCAATCAAATGATAATGAAGAATATCTGGAGCCAGGTTTTGTTTTTTAACACAGAATACAGAGAAATGTTACAAGCTGCTGCTGGTAAGTGGCTGAAGTGAGGATTGGTTAGAGCAGCGTTTTACAGCAGAGAACGATAGCAAATGTCCTTTTAGTCCACCCCCACCCCCTCCCCCCCAACCAACTGCAAAACAAGCTAAAAGAATAGAAAGAACCAAACTTTCCCTCCGATGCCCCCCCCCCATCCCCCCGCTCTCTTCATCACCCCATTACTAATGAGTGCGGACAGAAGGCAGAATCAGAGCAGCAGAAAATTTGCCTGAACAGAGCTTCATCTGTCATGGTCCTGATGAGAAGCAGAGGGAGCACCAGTGCACAGTTTGACCCTCCAGCCTGTGGGCATGGTGCAGCCAGCCCTGCCACACTGGGGCATCTGGGCCCTGAGCTGCTCCACTGAACAAACTCGCCCAAAAGTTCCTCTCAACAGCAACCGGGGCACATGAACTGACCTCTGGGAATGTCATATAATTATCAACACTTGGTTTTCTTTTATTATCTTTAAAAATGTACGGTTCAGTGAATGCATCGTATACTATGGACCATGTGATTAAATAAATCTAAGCCTCTTTTCTCTACCCCAGGGGACCATCTTTGGCCTGTGGTCACTGCTGACTTTACTGTATGTGTTAAAGCTGAGCGTGCAGAGATTAATGCTTCAACCCCTGAAATGTTCAGTGGGATGGAGGAAGCCAGGTCATTAATATCAAACCACAGTGACAGGAAGTGATTCTGATGCTCCAAAAGCTCAAGGCTTTTCTGTCTGTCTTTCACTGTCTCTATTAGGGTTGCAAAGGGGCGGAACTTTTTTGATATATTACCGGTAATTTCCATAGAAAGTTTCCAACTTTGAAATTCCCAGAAATTCCCAGAATTTTGCAACCCCAGTCTCTGTATTATATCTGTATTATTTAGCAGTGATTATTGCTCTCATTTGTGATTGTCTTGTTTTTTTTTCCAGGACCCCAACCCGTTCCTCAGCCCCTCCATGGAGCCTGACGCACTGCTTCGTAGCGCAGTTCCTCCTCTGCCCAGTAAAGAGCAGGGGAGGCTGGGCAGCTCTGTCCGAAGTCTGGCTCCACTCCACTTCCCCTCTGAACTGCTGCCCTTTGACGAGGCTCTGAGGGACGTCTGCACCATCCGACCCCTGATGGAGGGGGATGTGGTGGCCCGGCATGGCGGCCAGCTCTTGGAGATCAAAGCAGCTGAGCGGAGAGGTTAATGCCGCTACTGCTATTAATAGTAAAAACAATGATATCAGTTTTTTTTCCCTCTGGACAGTAGGATGAAGGTCTTTGTGTTTGTGTGCTGACAGAACTGGAGAAACAGATGAAGATAGAGAACTTGTTTGTGACGTGGCAGCAGAGGTCTGCACAGTCCAACATGCCCATCTCAGTAAGTACATCTGTCATCAGCTCTGAGTGCCACACGCTCCCACATCCTAAAAATATCTGTTTGTGTAGATTACAGGAGAAAATGCACCAAATCTGACTTCTCATATTCGACTCTAGTGTTTTTATTAACAGTGTAGAACACATTAAGTCTGACATACCTATTCTAATTTGACCAATTTAATGCAAGGCAAACGCAAACTCAGTCATTTCAGATTTCATACACCTTTAATGTCAAGATGGAAATGTGTTCTGGAGCTGTCGAGCAGAGTGACAGGGAGGATTTATTTAGAAGTCATTTAGGATGTTGCTTCATTGCAAGAAAAATATAAAGTACTGTAACTTAACTGTTCCAAACAAAAATAAAAAGATATTGCAGAAGAAGGACAGAGGAGAGTGTGGCTACAACACCAACACATGTTCAAACAAACCCCTGAATGAATGAGCCACAATGCCATGTCATCATGCTGCTCTCTTCTGTAAAGGTAATATAAGATTCTGTGTGTGCTTTAAAAACACTGTTTGTCAGGGTTGAGTGAGGAGGTCATTTTAAATAAGGTAAAAAAAAAAAAATAAATAAAGCAGTTTCTGACTGAAAAGGTGTAGGCTGAAGCATTTGCTTAGAACATCGACCCTTTTTGCATTCAATAAATCCCAATGTACATGACAGACACAAAACATACAATATATATATAATAATATAATGACACAATACATAATAATACAATTTCCTTAAATATGGGTCAGTGACAAATGGGGTTGGCAAAATGATCAATTCAAAAATGTGTTAAAACTAGTTTTAAAAGCAGCATCAGGTTTGTTAAAATGTACATTTAGTATTTTTGTTGGTTTTATGTCATTGAGAATTCAGTGTTCTGTTGAATTATTTGGTACAAAGTTGTTATGTTTACACCACTTAGACATTTTTTTTCTATGATCCTCTAATATATTCTCTCAAAATGGATTAAAAACAGAAATTTTACACTGAGTCCACACACAAAAAAGTGTTTATTTTTTAAATTTTAACCACTTCAAATTTGACTAAACCATATGAACACAAAAAACGTAATTGACCCATGTACATGGTTATATTCCCCCAAAAGTAGTAATGTTCTTATACAGAACATAATTCATTACAAACTTCATATATACAATAATATTTATGCCTCAGATTTATATTTGTTAATCATCTTAATCACTAGTTCATTCTATGTAATGCAAATGCCAGTTATCAGCCTTTTTACTTGCAGTACACGACAGAAACATATATGATGAATAATTTCAGCTTCCATTACAATAGTGTGATCATGCATGAGCACCAAACGTAATGAAACATGGCACCGCATTGTACTTTAGCTCATGGTTCGATTCAAAGAGGTGACAATATGTGACCGGACATTGAACACATTAAAAAACATAATGTGAACAATCTAACACCAAATTAGATCTGACCTTTCTGTGAGAAGTGAGCATTAAATTCCTGCACTGTGAACGTAGCTTAACATCAAATATAGCTAATAGGACTTGACAAAACCTGTGGGAGTGGCGCCTCTTACCGCGTTACGGCTTTGAGAAGCTACAATTACAGTTCACTCCTCAGGGAAATCATTTAGCATTGCCTGCTTTCAGAGTAGGGAATATCCAGGCTAATTAAAAAGGTTTCTGTCTGCCATGGCCACATCTCCAGAGAGGTTACATGGTGGCATTAAATTTACGAATTTGGTATTTCAACAGACACCCACGTAGAACTCTGACTCAAGCACATCTAAGAAGAAGGGGGTATGCAGTCTGACCCGGGTCCAGCAAGGCTCGCAGCCATTTCCACTGGCATTTGGTTACAGACTGATTTCCAAGCACAGGCCTTCCACTTAATTATCTATCAGATGTGAGCTGGCTGTAACGGAGTGAGGCTTGCAATTCAAGCTTTACTCTGCAGCCACAATATGAAGCCCTGCAGACTTTATTTTTGAAGACGTAGTTGTTATACACTCGTGTTTCACTGTCCTCTCACCTTCAACATCAGCTGGCAGATTTGGAGACCCTGAAGCATTCGTCCAGGCTGGTCCACTACTGTGCCACCCCGCTCCTGTTTGACCCTGTCTTCCGCAAGCAGATCCAAGAGGAGCTGATAGTCCAGCCTCCAGTGAAGGTAACAACTGCTGTCTCACTCAAAGGACGGTAACAGGAGGATGAACTTGTTTAGATTATGTTTAGTTCACAATAGTATACACTAACATACTTTCTACTTTTCACTATATGTATAAACTGTCAGCCAAATACAAACAATAATGCAATTTGAGATAGTTGCACATTTAATTGAGATTAACCTCTCATATGTTAAAACCCCACTTTGTGATTCCGGTTGTTATGTGACAGTTGTTTCCTAATGTAGTGTTTAAGGACAAGTTCACAACTTTTCAAATATGTCTTAAAACAGCAGTTAGAAGCCCAAATGAAGATTGATAGATTTTTCTTGCTGTCAAGAAAAATCTGGGGGCAGCTGTGGTTCAGGAGGTAGAGGACTGTGTGGATTTAGTTCCATTCCTCCTGTTCATACTGACTATTAAAAGATGCTTTTTAACTGTTCATATGGACACCTTACTGCTGGTTTAAGACACATTTAAAGGATTGTGAACATTTCCTTTAAGTGACATATTTCACTAACATGAAGTTAAACCCTGCTAAAGCCTCATATAAGCTTCACATCTACTTTTAAAGACTGCGTAGACACACTGTTGATTTTGTCCTCCATCATTTACAATGGCGGCACAGCAAGGAAAACCTCTTCTACTGTTCATATGGGCAGCTGACTGTTGTTTTAAGACACACTTGAAAAATGAAAGTCGTTTGAATGTTCCCAGACATCAATTTTCTGCTGTTGATCTGGTACTGTGTCATTTCAGCAGCAGAGTAACCCAGACGTCCTCTTCCTCAGTCATGACCATAGACATACACACTAGACCATGTATAGTATGTTTATTGACCCATAAATCAAGAGGTTTGCCTTTAGGCTCAGCTCAAATTCACCATGACAGTGTCTGCTCCACTGCTATCGCAGCACCAGTCCACCTGTTAAGATATAAGGTCTCCATCGCTCGGGGCAGTCACACACTTCCAAACTGAAACTGTTGTATAAATGTTTATGAAATTGATTTGTTTGCTGCAGAAACGGCATCGCTCCAGCGACTCCACAGCGTCGGGTCGGGACCGGAGCTACAGCACAGACTCGGCTGACATGCTGCCCAGCCGGCTGAAGGAGGAACCCTGGCTGCTGGAGATTTCCAGCACTTTCCTCCAGCAATATGTGCAGTACCTGCAGAGCATGGGCTTCATTCTGGTCCAGGTCCGGCCTCAGTCCCCGGCTCGCAGGTCTGTATATGCAAGAAAAGTTATGATCACTGCTTCTTCTTGACAGTTGTTTTCTTTCTATGTTGTCATATTATCATCATATCATCATGAACGGTGGTTTCCTCTGCTCACATCAGGCTGAAGTTATCACCCTACAGTACACTAACTCAGGACCTGCCCTGCACATCAAATTCTACATTTTCCCTCCTTTTTATAAGTATTACTCTGTTTTCATTCAACTTTATGTATATTTAAATATATAGGCTAAAATGTTAAACCTGCATCTCTATTTCTGCATATATTCCAGTGCTTTAGTCTCTTCTCCTCCTCCTCTGTGAGCAGCTTTCATCCATTACTCATCATATGTGTTTTAATCCATTCCTGACCTCTGACCTCTGAGTTCTACTGCCTCATGGCTGATGTATCCGGAGCAGATGTAGCAGGGCAGATGCCTGTCACTTTCTAGGCTCAGAATGTATGACTCGCTCTGCATTGTATCTTGTGGGTTTGCTGCACGGTGTCGGTGGTCCGGCAGCCCTTGAGCTCAGACCTTGACTGACCCCTGCTCTCCGTCCCCACCCCCATCTCTTACAGCACTGCCCGGGCTCGTGCTGCCATGCTGAGCTCCATGTCATCTGAAGGGAGAATGTCTTTTTCTTATGTGAAGCAGAAGAGCGAGGACAGCCCTAAGGTCAGTGTTCACTTCAGAGATGCACAAGTTTTCCTCACAAACAAATGACCCCAATAAATTTAGAATGTCTGGTTTAAACTACTCTAACTGTGTCTAACTGTTCATTAAAAACTGTTCTGATCTCTTTGTTCCCTGAAATGTTTTATTCTGAATATATTTTCTACAAACATTGTTAACCACGTAGCTAAATAATACTATTCCTTCTGTTCATACTCACTATTAGAAGATACCTTAACCCTTACATACTGTTCAGGGTCACATTTGGCCCATTTTTATATCTGAGTGCTATAAAAATACTTTTTTCCATTAGCCTGAAATGTGATGATGTGACCCACAATATAAATAATATAAAGAACTTTTTAAAAACATTCAAAAATGTTCCTTCTTCCCATTTAATATAATTATTCTCCTGTGTTACGTAACATTGGACCATTATATAATGTTTTTTTATATAGTTTTTTCTCAGAGAAACTAAAAAATAAACTCTTTCTGTTCTCTGAAAGCTTCATTAAGGATTAATTATCTTTATCTGTGAGTGACGAGGTCTTTATGAATGATTTGTGGTTCAGAAGTTTGTTGCATAGTCTGATTATACAGAAGTCCTGCGACGGGTCAGAGTATGAATAGTATGTGAGGGTTAATGTGCTTTCAGTTTAAGTGATGAGGGCCAAAATCCACAATCCTCAAAAATGCATTTAAAAGTTTATCTAAAGCTCATATGAGATTTGAGTCACTGGAGTATATCTTATATTAGAGGATATCTTCTAAAGTTAATAGTTTTAGCATCAAATTCCCTCTTTGTGTTTCCCCTGTCAGCTGTGGTGGAAGTATAGGAACAAAAAGAAGGACTTTGGCACTAAAAAGACTGTAACATAAACATATCTACTTGTTTTTGACTCATGCACTGGAAACTGACATGTTGCTGTTCACTCTGCAATTTTATATTTTTTCGGAGTAAACTGAATTTATGATTCTGACTAAAATGTGTGCAGTGTTTTATTAGTGGAGTAAGACTCAGTGCTCAGTGCCTTGCAGGGCAGTCAAGAAACGCAGTGTATTCTTGTTGTCAGGCAGTGGTAACCTTTTCATTGCTGCTAACATCAGAATGTGGAGGCTCGGATTAGAGGTCCTTTGTTCTTCGTGGTACACAGATAACAATTTCACCACTCGTAAAAAATGGCACAGGGTTTATTTTCTCTTGAAAGAAATGAAAGAGCAACAGAAAATGTCAACATCCTGTGTTCAGAAGCAGCTGCCTTCACACATTTGCAGTATTCCAGACAAACTGTAATTGTAGAATTGTTTTCTAAATGAACTTTGCAGACTACAGCATCTGGCACCACAGCGTATCACCTGCAGAGGGCGCTGCCTGGAGGCATCGTGTTGATGGAACTGGCTTTTCAGGTACGTTTAGGATCGTGAAGCACACTCATGTATCAATACTCTCAATGACACATTAAATAAAAAGAAGTCAGTGTTAATGTTTGTATCAGAGGTAACTTAACATGTCCTTTAAAATGGGCCACGGTCTTAAAAGTGGTTAAAAAAGCAGCACAATGTGACAGCAACTTACTATTTTATTAAATACACTGTACATGCAGCAGATAACTCTATTTATGAACTTACTACGGTAACATAATAATATATCTCTCAAACTGTTTCATAGTATGAATGAAACATAAGCAGCAGTATGGTTTTGCTCAGTGACTGTAAGTCTGAGTATCTTTCATCTATTTTTCAAACTAGATACAATATTGTGAAGCATGGCGCCCCGGTGGCCAAGACAACATCTTCAGTTAGAGTCTGATTATTACATTTCCTAACTGAAAAAAGAAGTTTTTGATTGAACTTTATGAAGTGATTTTGAGTATAACAGTCCCATCTATCAGAGGCTGCTTCTGACCTTGAGCCAGCACTACAGGTTGTAACAAACTGCTTAAGCGTTGGTGGAGCAAAATGTCACTGTGATGGATTTCCTACCTCAGGCAAGTCTCAAGACTCTTTTAAGTTGATTTTCTTGTTGCACGGAAATGAACGGTTGAATGGTAACCAGTGGACAATGTAGGAATTCAATGTATGTCATACACACTTTCTATTACTGCAAAACCACCAGTATGGAACTTATACTATCTTCAATTGAGGTTATTATAAGCAGTATATATATTATAGGGCTTCATTTTTCCATATAACATCAGTATCATTTATATACTCTATGGGTCAGTGACAAGTAATTGTTGTCAAGATGATCAATTCAAAAATATGTTAAAACTAGTTTTAAAAGCAGCATCAGGTTTGTTAAAATGTACATTTAGTATTTTTGTTGAAAATGTCAAATGGTTTAACCACAAAAGAATGATAAATATTACATATTTTATCACCTACAGTGTATTTAAGTGGACTTATACAAATAATGACTTCATTTAAAAAATGTAATTGGTTCCTGATCTCCATGATTCCCCAGAGTAAATGTAATATTTAGAACAATTGTATTCCATTACCTTTATTTAATATAAAAGTTATAATGTAAGATCATGCCAAACTAGTTGATATGGTAGGGTTTTTTGTAGATTTTTTCTTGCATAGATATCTTTATCTGACAGTAGAGAGACAGGAAATTACGGGAGAGAGAGGGGGGTGTGACATGCAGAAAGGTCCGCTGGCCGGGACTCGAACCAGGGTCCACTGCGTATATGGCATGCGCTCTAACCACTCGCTAGTCTGCACGCCGTTGATATGGTGTTTTATTGAGAATTTACTGTTTTTATTTGGTACAACGTTTTTATGGTTACACCACTTAGACATTTTTGCCATAATCCTCTAATATATTCTCTCAAAATGGATTAAAAGCAGAAATGTGATGCTGGGTCCACAAAAAAAGAATGTGTGTGAGTTATTCATACGTTTATTTTCACATTTTAACCCTTTAAATTTGACTCAACCACATGGACACAAAAAACCTCATTCACCCATATTTTCTTTATATAAAGACCATAATAATGTGAAAACATATTCCACTTGGCTTGAAAATAACTTTCACCAAAAGATGTTAAAGTGTGATCAGGTCTCCATGGGGCCACTGTGCTGTAGGTTTGACCCTGTATCTACTTTTCCAGCCTTATTATTCCAAGATAAACATTACAATTAGTTTCCTGCTGTCAGTTTTTTTACTGTTAGAACAATAATGAGCTACTTTATGTTGAGTGGGAAATAAACTCTTTTGACCTTATAGCAGAAAGTTTGTTCAGATGTGGTTGGGTAGTTAAATTGGTTTTTAAAGTCTCATCTTTATGAAACCTGCAGCTACTCAACTGGACTATCAGACCCTCCTCCACTCACTCTATTTAAAGTACCATCTTCCACATAGACAGCTTTATTTATGGGCAAGCCACACAGTAATAATGATATGTTTGTTAAATAACCATCTGACTGCTTCCTCCCTCTCCCAGGGGTGTTACTTCTGTGTGAAGCAGTACGCACTGGAGTGTTCCCGCATCCCCGTGGGCCAGACCGTCAACTCACAGGTAAATGCCCGACAACAGTCCGCACTGCAGTACGGATACACAACACTCACTTGTGTCTTTTGTAAGGATTGACAGCATAAAAGAGAGGATAAGAGAGAGAGAGAGAGCCCACACAATGATGTAACAGGAAATACAAAATAGAATGATTTAAATGTCTCAGTTTCACATGTGGGTGGACAGGTGTACTGATCTTTTATTATATTTGGTTTCACAAAGTAGGGTCCAGTCGCTCTAAGGGGCTGTGGAAGAGGTTCTTTTTTATTTTTAGGAGTAGAGTTTTCTATCAAAGTGCAGCTAAAAAAGAAAATATAGTCCCTGACAGATGCTGGTCAGGATAATAGGTGAGCAGAAAGGACATTTCCAACAAATATCCTTCTGTTCTGTTGAAACTTGGATCTCTAAGCGGTAATTGCTGTGGTTTTGTTAATTTAGTCTCTGTCTTCAGTGCTGTGATGTCATTACTGTGGGTTTGTCTGGGTCTTTGGTAATGATCCATGTTGTGGTGTTTTTACACTGAACTTTCCAGAGATGACTGATCAGTTCAAACAGTATTGAATAATAGTGAATGATGTCTGTCTCCTTGGGTTTGTGTTGATGAAGTTTGGTGCTCTTGTGTTTGTCTGTTCATCTGTGGTGGAGCTTTTTGCTCATAGTAACTACATTTATCAAAGGAAAAGGCTAGTGTTGTTCTATATTTTTCTTACTGTCAACAAATTCTATGAAATGATCAAAAACAACAATGTTTTAGTCCGCCTCTCCACACTTTCTGATTTCCTAGTCTGTCTGTAACTCTTAGCCCCAAGCCCATGGCTTGTAGTTGGAAACTAAGATATAAATCTTTAAAAGGGCTCACAAATATAGAGGTTTATTTTTTTTAAAGGCTCAGTAATCTCCTTAAACAGCTGGATACTGTAGTTTTTAGCAAATGTTACTTAAACAGGAGGATATAGTGCAAATCATTTACATATGATAAAAAAATAACCAAAGTAGTGTGATAATTCATCCAGATCCTAATATTGTACATTAAATATAAAATGATCATTTCCTCATCTTATTTTTCAATAATTTGTTAACCTCTAAATGTATGCCATAATGTCATAATGTCATAAAACATGTGAGAATGTATACTTGGAGTTGGATGTATACCCACTCCAGCAACTGAAGGTATTTTTTTTTCGGTCAAGTCCTTTTCAAAACGTAACCGCCTGTGAAGTTGAAATGCTGATACCCTCCAAGAGAGATTCTTCATCTGGATAGAAAATAACTTGGTTTCAGTACTTTCACTATCCAGTGTGTTATTCACACCATGTCACTTTTCAAACTTCATTGGGTTTTCCAATCCTCACCCTTTCACGCTGTGCTTTCTCAGAGATGAACTGCTGCAGGGAGAAAAAAACAAGAAGACAAACATGCAAAGCTGCCTGCTCTCTGATAATGTCAAAAAATGATAAAGTAATGTTTTCTTTAGAGGAATCAGTACAAAAACACAACACTGTATTCATGTCTCCATACAGCTGAATGTTGTGTTCTATATATGTATATTAAAGATAAAGGGAGCATAAAACCATTCGTTTATAACAAAATAGGTTTTATTTATGTTGTTCAGCCGTCAGAATAGTCTTCAGTTTGGTTTCTTCATTTTCAAAACACTGAGTTATAGAACAGTTTGGCTTTTTCTTCACACCAACACAAAGGTCTGGAACAGAGCTCTTCTCTAGGTATCTCCTGTGATGTGACATTGACAGTCATTAAACTAATTAGTGGTGAGAGAATGCTGACGTGACCTTCTGTGAAATGTCAGCAGTCCAAAGAGAAGAAACTTATATATCTGGCTTATCTTTGACCATAAAGGCCATATCATATTATCATATCATATTATCATATCATATTATCATATCATATTATCATATCATATTATCATATCATATTATCATATCATATTTCAAACTGAAAATTCACAGGCAAAGCTCCTTATTTCACTGTGAATTCACATCCATTACTGGATTCACTTTTGGCGGGAAAAGTAAATCGATGCAAATATTTCATGTCAATTTCAATTTAATGATCTATAACATGCAAATTCACACTATTGACCGTTAACAGTAAATGTGACAGTGTTGACCCTTGAGATAATGGAGAGCCATTCAAAACCGAATAAGCTATTGTAGCTTGCTAACTGTGCTATATCCATTTTAACTTATTCCAAATGAGGAGCTGGACTTTAAGCTAGAGCTAAATACAAAACAAACTGGACCAGAACTGGACTGACTTTGTTATTTCCACCATCTTCACAGCTTTATTTAGCCTCAAATATATACATATTTAAAGAGAGCAAAGCACAACACTCCTTTATTCTATACTTCAAACTGACATTTTTGTGTTTTATGCATAAACAGAAATTCAATTTTTCACATCTCTGATTGTGCATTTTTGAAAGAGCTCAAGCTTTTCAGTCATAACTCTAATCCCCATCTGCCAACACCCCACAGGTTAGTTTTCCTGCTCGCAGTCCTGGTTCTATATCAGGTGAACATCACTAATTGTATGTCAACTTGTGACTGATCCATTTTCAGATTTGATCCAGTGGACTTTGATGTGACAAAGAGTGATGCCTTCAAAGATGTCAGGGCTTGTTTGTCTCCCTTTAGTACTATTGTTGTCAGAATGTCTACAAAGTGATATAAGAAGTTAAAGCTACTCTTACTGTACCTTTCTTGCATTTCACACAGCACTTTGAAAAAACTTGAACAGCAACAACCCCTCCTCCCTCCTATGTCCCACCCCTGCACTCCCTTCCCCTCCGCGAACGCGCACTATATATATATAGTTTTCTTTTTCCACGCGGGAGGGGGCTGGAGGTGGAAGCCGTGGCCCACTTTTGTCTGTCATTGTCAGTCTCTACTGTCTGTTTACGGCTATCTCCGTGGATCATGGAAGTATTATAATGCCGTGGATCCACAACAGACAACAGACTCTCTTCCGGGTGGGGGTGCACGCGATTACATAATGCGGAAGGGGGAAACAGGCAGGTCGCTCGACCAATCATATCATTCGGACCGAATGATATGATTGGTCAGAGTTTTCACAGAATATTATGAGAATGGAATAATGATTAGTTTCTATGCCTGGTGGTGAGTGCCATTACCTTATTAATAGTATTTAACCTAAACAAAACAATGTGTAAAAATGTAACAAAGGTAAGGGTAGCTTTAACTGTCCTAAAAGTGTTGACGGCTTTATGCAGTGGTGGCAGAAAAGGGTTGAAGTGGTAAAAAAAGGAAGGAAGAAAAGCATTTAGTGCAGCTGTCCTTAAATATTCTGAAAAAAGTCTGGAAATTGACTAATTAGGCTTAAAATAACACTGTCCTAAATGAATTGAGAGAGGGATTTATAATTGCAGTTAGCATTTATCTGTTTTCCATGTATCAAAGTGAGAGACCATGTTAGAGTGGGAGGTTTAATTGGATGCTGTTGACAGTAATCCTCAATCACCCTAATATGGATGTCTTTCTTTGCCCACAGTTCACATGCTATCAATGCTCTTGTGTGCCATGTGAAGCAATATGTAATAGTTCAGTAATCAAATAATACGAATTCATTTATGGATCAACAGTACAATAGAATATGATTTCAATGACAGCATGAATGTTACTACAACAATAAGATGTTGGAGTGGATGAAATGAGTTTTGGTGTGAGGTGCTCAGAAATGAGGATGAATATTTTACACTAGTTCAGGCATCTGAGTTTCAATTCCTGAAGACACATGGGCATGTTCACATAAAAAATATTAAACAAGTAACTTTCATAATGTACATACATTCACATTGTATATGACCTCAGCTTGGGACACTAAAGTCATTGTTTTCACTGATTATTGTGGTCACACCTCATTAGAAGAGGTTGTATCTGGGTGGTTTATTCACAGATTGGTCCTATTATACACTGCTGATTGGTATTTGCACCATTTTTTTTAACCAAAAGTAAGACTGAATGCTCCTGAAAATGGTGTAACCACAAAAGTGTATTTTATACACGTACTGTGTATTTAAGTGTACTTGTAAAAAATAATTACTTAATTTAAAGACATCAAATAAAAAGAAAACTAATTTGACATTTAAATTTTAAAGCATTTTGTTAATAGTGAGCAGGACAACCATTTATTCTAAATAAGGTTTGATAAATGATGTCAAATTTGTTTAAAAAAACCTAATGTTGCATTGCAAAAGTGGATTATATTTATTCCACATTTTAGTTTTCATTTATTTTCCTCTATATAATCAGATTTTTATGAAAAAATCCTACTTACACTTATTGACACTGGGTTACATCACATCGATGACCCTTACAAAAAAATTGCTCGCTCGGTCTCTATCTGGACGAAATTTCGCAGCCGCCCATAAACACTTCTTATTGGTTGAAATGTACACGCTGCTTCCTGTTGACAAGCTAGCTAGCAGAAAGAGGGTTTGATTGGTTTGGAATATACTCGCGATAAAATCGTCACGCTGAATATCAGGACAGTTTCCCGCGAGATTTCGTCGCCGGTTCGCTCACTCGCTGTATGTCAGGATGCGGTATTATATGAATGATCATTTCTTCTTGTTGCTATTTAAACCTGTGTTAATACAACAGAAGAAATTAAATTATTCACCAAAATTATACATCTATAAATAAATAGCTGAGACTAATCACATGATTATTATCACGTTTCTAATATTACATTAACTGTCAACCTAAGATAAAATCAAATAATAATGTTACTCAGACAGATCATTAATGAACGCAGTGTGTGGATGAATGAAGTGTGTGTGATGCATGCAAACAAAACATAAAACCCATCTAGCTGGTGGAGACCAGAGGCCTGTACTACGAAGCTGGATTTTCTCTTATGGAGGTAACTTCAGGGTTAACTCTGGGTTTTCCGTCCTACGACGCTGGTTCACTTCTTACCGGGGTAAATCACCATGGTAACTTATGCTGAACGGCTAACCTGCTCCGGAGCAGGTTATGTTCTGGATAAGAGATCAACGAGTATAAAAGCACCACCTCCTGACCAATCAGTTCTCAGTGGCCTGACCATTCATAGTAGATCCTGTCCACATTGGTGCACGGATCGTGAGAGTTTAAAACTATCTGAAAGGTAGGCTACAGATTTTCAAGCTACATTAAGTTAATTTAATATTCAACATTCATTTGACATTAAATACAAACCTATTATGTGCTTCAACCATTTGAGTGAATGATGTCAAACCAACTGTATAACATACAGACTAATATCCCTCATGTGCCTCAAGGCTTATTTTTCAAATATATATTTAATATTTAAATAAATAAATAACCTTACCACCACTCCAGTTTCAGAACTTATTTCAGGAAACCTGACAAAAAGTCTCAATAAGAACATCTTGAGAGTAATCGCTGCAAAAGTGCAGAAAAACAGAATTTTATTCATATTTTTTAATTGACCAAAATATATATTTAAAAAATAAGCCTTGAGGCACATGAGGGATATTAATCTGTATGTTATACAGTTGGTTTGACATCATTCACTCAAATGGCTGAAGCACATAATAGTTTTGTATTTTGAATGTCAAATGAATGTTGAATATTAAACTTAATATTAACTTAACTTAATGTCATAACGAAAGGAAGGACACTGAGGAAGCGCTATGCCTGAAACATCTGTACCGTAATAAAGTGAAATTGAGTGATCAGAGTGCTGTCTGGACTCCGTTTATATTGTCCGATGAATTAATATTGTCTCACGAATTTACTCATTAACATAGTCTGCAATGTTCTGCCAGCATTCCTTCCTGGCTTATGCTGCAGCAACAGTGTTGCTTGTGGCCTGATGATGTGTTTGAATTGTTCATATTTATGAAGAATAATTGTCTGCTCCTCCATCGTGTACGATGTATGCTGCTCTGCAGGGTTTCTCCATGTTTGTGATTGGTCAGACGCTGCAAACACCTTTAACCCTTTTATGTGAACTCGCACTGATCAAGATTGGAAAACCCTGGGTTGAATTACCGAGTTGATAACCAGCTTCGTAGTACCGTTTATCAGGATTGTGAATGTCAGGGTAAATCAACTCAGGTAACGGAGAGATATCCAGGGTATGTTAATCCAGCTTCGTAGTACAGGCCTCAGGAGGAAGAGAAAAGACAGAGGTTAACAAGGAAACCACACAAACAGGATGTAACCTTAACCAACCAGGTGCAGGTTAGTTTTCTGACACCCTTTTCAACCCCGCCCACCAGCTTCTGAACCAGGAAACCAAACCAACTTCACAAGCATAAGGCAGAGAGAGAGATGTCACACCAAACAAACAATTTAACTGCTGGTGAAACAATTCTGAAGAAAAACAAATCACAACTCAACATGCTTTTCTCAGACGTATTGTCAAAGATTTTGGTGAAATTTGTTCAAAAATTGGATGAAAATTGGTAGCATCTGAATGAAGACCTGTGGATATATGCTAATAGATTTTGTCAAACTTTTGTCACACATTGGTTGATAGGCGAGAAAAAGTCTCTGACTGCAATATTGATGAAAATTCTTGAACCAATCCCAGTTCCGCTAGTCATGACCAAACTTTTTACAGTGAATTGAACATGACCGTAGAACATGTGGAAACAGTTTCATTCAAATTGACGTAGCTAATTATGAGATAGAAACTTCATGCATTTGTGGTGCCCCCTAGTGGCAGAATATTCCAGGACTGCCCAGTAAAAGTTTGGTTACGATAGCTTAAACCAGTTTTGAGTAAATGTCCACAGTATAGGTACATTACACAATACACTGAGTAGACACTGCTCATCTGGATTACATTACCTCACATGTTTAAAGGTTTGCCCAAACTCTAAAACATATCGGTCCTGCATGTGTGTGTGGATCCATATTTTTCATCTTCTTTCCAACTCAAAACCTGATGTCATTAACCACACAGTGCACATTTTTCTTTATTTACCTCATTAAAAAGTTCATTGTTGTCAGTCCTTGTTGTTTTCTGACCTGCTGAATGATGGTGATCTGTTTCATCCATGCAGTGTTTCAAACTGAAAATGCAGGATGTGTAGTGTTGTCTCTAGCTTACTACAGCAAATGAATGGTGCAGGAACATAAGCAATTTGGCCTCTGCTTTGACAGTATCCTGGTAATTACTGATAAATAAGACAGTGTTATGCACAGCTAGATTGTCCTGTCACCACCACTAAGTTAATTTAGCAGTAAATATATTCGGGTATTGATGTTTTACACATAAACAACTATAAATCTGGTGATGTTTGCAGTTCTACAGCTCTGTTGTGTGTCTCATTGGAATGTGCAGTATGCAGAGGGTTTTAGAAACCATGTTCCAATTTATTATTGTAACATTCCCTCAGTTTTCCATTCTCCTACCTGTCCATCTGTGTGTGTGTGTGTGTCTGCCTAGTCCCACCTCATGTCATCTCTCCATCAGGGCAGCCTCCTCACCAAACCTCGTTGCAAGCCGTTTCCAGATGCCACCCAAGTATCTGACTGTGCGGTATGTCCCAGCCAATTCTCAAAGGAGGGGTGTCTCACTACAATCAGGCTTCACCCCTCCCCGCCGCTCTGCTTGCTGCCATCAGTCCTGGTCTCTTCCTTTTTTCTAAATCTACATGTCTGTCCTCTTTGTCTCTTTGGGGGATGGATGGATTTCAGTGTCTAATGAAGTGTGCATTCAAACCTGTGGGAGCTACGACTCCTACGACATTGAGCTCGACTGTTACAGTTAATAGCGGGGACCAGGTGTAGGTGGATTCAGTTTCACTCGGGCAAAGGTTGAGTATTTCGAGGTCCAGCCTGAGTCTAGCTCCTCTGTAATTTCTCTTTCCTCCTTGATTTTCAACATGCCGTCTGTCTCCGTGCTTGCTGGTTTGGGTGTCGTTGGTATCTCTGCTTATGATTCGCTAAGTGCCCGTGCCATTCCTCTGATAATCTCATAATGTTTCCTCTTGCATCTTTAATCGCTCGGGGATTGACTGGAGCCAGAACTTTCTGCCAGGGTCTTTTCCTACTGTCAGTTTCATATCTGTTTGGTTTTAAAGGGTCGGTCATTAAAAAACGCGGGTCTGAAAACTGCTGTTGCTCTGCCAGCTGTACATGATTGTATTAACAGACTGAACAATTGGGTTGGATTTTATGACTTTGAATCTGTGCAAATCATATTTATTTTAATAACTGCATATGTGCAAATAGTTCCCCAAGCTCCTCTGTTCAAACTTAACATGCTACCACTAACCTTTGAATAGGCAAAACAACTACATCAATGCATAAGGTACTAAACTTTACATAGCTGTATCATTAAGTGAATGTACCTCTATCAGTCAGTGATCACTTTGAACCCCTTTCACTTAGTCTGAAATCTTGTAGTAGTTATCAGATATAAAATAATTTAAAATATGGTGAAAATGAAAAATATATGGCTAAAAAGATCCTGGAAAGTTTGTATACCTGAGAGTTCTCTATGGGCCTCAAACTTACACCTGAATCCTGACGTTACACACACCTTTTCTGACCCGACACAACTGAACACACCCGCTACTGCTGAATTTGAGACCTGAACCTAACTTGACACAAGAGACTATATTTTTATTTCTTTTACAAAGACAAACTTAACGTTTTGGTTTGGAAAGACTTTCGCACACAAAAAAATCACTAATCTCACAATAGCACCAGACCCATGAAGTTACATGAGCTAGCATTGTAAATTCAACCAGATAACTAACTGTTGATCTAATCAGGCCTGTCACGATACTTTTATTGGACGATATATTGTCTAAAAAATAATCGCGATAAACAATATTATTGTCATTTGAAGATCATTTTATACCACTAATATAATGATAATATAATAGTATTATAATACAGAGGGGTGGGGGGTGGGACTGGAGAGTGGACTGTCATTATGGTTGGGAACAGAGTTATTTACCTTTAATTCTTCTACAGTCTCCACTCAGGACGGACACAGTGAGGAATGGAGGACACTACTTTCTTAACCAATGTGACATGAATAGCCTCTTAGCTGCTAATGTGAAGTGTGGAAATACTTAGGTCAAAGAAATGATCACGGTCATGTCCATGTATCATATGATAAGTCCATATATAGACATGATGATGTTGATAAATGTTATCGTTTGATAAGTCCATAATATAATTATTGTGACAGGCAATACCCACACTGCAGTCAGCTACCAGCATGTAACACTGCACCATCTTAAAATAAATGATGTGTCTTACTTAGAAAAGATTCACCTTCACCAACATCAGCCCGATGAACATGGCTTTTAAATTCGGCACATATTTCTAAGCAGACCAGTAGATATAATGCAGAAAAGAACTTTGTACAAGCATGAGGGTGAGGCTCTTTAGGAGTTGGAAGAGGAAGGTTGGAGGTTTTTTATATGTTGTCACAAGGTCAGAATGTTCCCACAAAGCAGCGACCTTCCCTAATCACTGGGGATGTTAACAAGTTCCCCTTTTGGACTGTTTTGCTTTATTTCATCCATTACTGACCAGCTGCTCAGCAGGCTACCGCAGCGCAGCGGCTATGCTCTGTCTTTCGTCACGCTTCCCAGCAGGCATTGCATATCTGCTTATGACACATGACATGCATCAACGCAAGTGATTGGCAGAGAAATGAGAGAGATGATTTTCTTATTCAGTTACATTGTGAAATGAATCCAACCTGAGCCAGAAGCTTTAGGTTAAAAAAAACCAAACAAAGCTTGATTAAGACTTGTCGGGATGTGACGGGTTCAGGTCTGGTTGCTGACCTGCAGTCCACACATATCTTTATGTGGTCTGGATTACTGTTGTGGTACCCTCACAAAGGACCCATTTTAACCCTTTATCGGGCAAATAACTATATTTGGCAATTTCCATAAACATCCAAAATAGCCTCCCCATGCCTCTCTGTGAGGTTCTAGAACCATGTGGATATTTTATATATAGACTTATATATATAGACTTTTTGTCAAATGTTTTACCCTATACCGGTGAGGAACACCGGTGACTTCATTAACATTGATTTGCAACATAAGAATTAAAAGTTTTGAGTCACAAAAGCAAAAACGTAATGTAATATCCCCCAATAACTCTCTAGGGTTGACATTTTTATTGTTGTTATTCAATGAATGCTCTATAAAGGGTTAAAACACTATTATTTAATATGGCTATTACTATCCATTGTGTGTGTGTGTGTATACATGTACATAATGCAAGTTTAATTATTTCTGTTTTCCAGGACAGGAGTATGCAGGGGGTACAAACTTCAAGCAAAACCATTTAAAATTTTCCCATGATGACTAATCTTTTGCTTTTTTTTTCTCCAATCGACTTGCTTTGCGTATTTTCTTCCTCCTGGATGACTGCAGTGATTACAGCTTCTGCCGTCTACGTAGCAGCTGTCATTAATTAAAGTTCCACCGAGTCAGGCTGACAGGAGACGAGCCGCGGCCCCGCGACTCAACCTAACAATTTGTTCCTGTCAAAGTTACATGGGGCGTTTAATTAGCCGGAACATGAATAGTTTGGGATTACAGGTTTGGAAATAATAAAGCTTGATAGTCAGGAGGACACACGGAGGAAATGTTGTGCCTCTGAGCTGAAAGAGATCTCTGCAGTCCCAGTGGCTTCCTGGCTCCATAGATAGCAGGCTAAGAGGTCACGCTTAATTTGTCTGCCAAGTCTGCAGGAACACCAGCGGGGAGAGAACAGTTAATGTTCATCTTTTCATTCCTCTGTTCCAAAAGAATATTCTTCTTCTCTCTTATCTGTGCGGGCTGGATGGTGATGAAAGTCTCCTGCCCTTTTTGCTCTTGTTACAACAGTCTGGACAAGTGTAGAGGCAGGGAGAAGGTGTGAGACACTGACACAGAGATGAAAGTTTCTTCTGGCTCTTTGATTTAATAAAGCCTATTTGTATATGTTCCAGGCAAATGGTCCGGATGAAAGTAAATGCAGGAGTAGCATTTAGCTCTCCCTGTAAACTCTCACTGCGCTGTAATTAACTGTGCAGTTCAGCCATTTGCATTTGTAATGAACGCTTTTGTCAGTCGCCTTTTGATGTTTGAATTTAATTAAATAAGATACTATTATGAATGCGATTGATATCAAAGTTGCTTACAAAAGGCTCCCGGATTAATGGGAATAACAGAGCAGCGGGGCCTCAAGGTGCGCGGCAAAAATAGCAGGTGAGGCAGGGAGCAGCTGGAACGGCAGGGTGTTCCTCTTCAAAAGCAAAGCAGCTTCATTAATGGATGATTACACAGAGAAGCGTTCAGGGAAAGCCTTGTCTGCCAGATTCTATTGATTTTTTCTCCAGAGCGGTCCATGTAATGAGAATGAGTGTGGAGTCAGAGCAACCCCTGCAGCTGAGAATACACGTGTTAGCCGTGGCTTCTTGTGCCTCAGAGACAAACTGTGATTATCAGCCAGTGATGCCGTGCTGCTAACTGCTTTGTCCAACCCCTCTGTTTTTAGCTCTCCATGCTCTTCACTGAAGAATGTGATAAGGTGCGGGACCTGATGCACGTTCACTCCTTCAGCTACGACTTCCACCTAAGAGTGGTTCATCAGTACTTGGTCGGCTGCCACATGACGCTGCGACAGGGCTACCAGCTCACAGACTTCCTGGATGACTTCATCTCTCATCATCCAGATATTCCCAAGTTTGGCCGTAACCACGTCTTCCAAGGTGACTTGAGTGTATAGTCATATTTTTTTATTTATATCAGTACATGATCAATTTTGAGCATGCACACAAGTTCTAGAGAAGCTGCCCTGCAACTCTAGTTTCTCTGGACATCTAGAATCACCAGCAGTGAGCACATTCACTAAAGGTATTCAAACAACTACATCTTAAAGGACTAAAAAGACTGTAAATGTGTCAGATATCACTTGATATGACTAACTCACACTGTTGAAGCTCAATAGAAGCTGATCATCTACTTTATAATGACTGTGTGGATTTAGTCCCATTCCTCCTGTTCATACTGACTATTAAAAGATGCTTTTTTACTGTTCATATGGACACCTTACTGCTGGTTTAAGACACATTTAAAGAATTGTGAACATTTCCTTTAAGTGACATCTTTCACTAACATGGAGTTAAACACCCCTGATTCAGCTGTGAAGCTCAGACTGCTGAAACTCATCTACTTTTAAATGACTGTGTGGACACACTGTGGAGTTTCTCCTCCATCACTTCCATTGAAAGCACATTTGAAAGAGATCTTTTAATAGTCAGTATGAACAAGAGGAATGATTACAGAGAGGACAACGTCACACATTTAAAAATTGTGAAGCCGTCCTTTAATACTGTGAGATTAAATGAGCCTAATTCACAAAAAAGGTGCAAATACAACTTCCCTAAGTTACTGGTTTGCTCAATGTTTTGAATAAATGTGTTCATTCAGTATGGCTGCCATTCTTGCAAGATACAGACATATAGTCAGCAATGAGTCAGTTAACCAAGGATATATATTCATGTTACCATGAAGAGGATACTTGTCTGTGCAGGGGCTTTTGTCAAAGATTCATTTGCAACCTCTACATGGTTTGTGTAGCTCTCTTAGTGCTCTTGAAAAAAGAAAAATAACTATTCTCTGCCTCAGCCTTATCAACTGAAGTGTGCAAAATATGCAACAGGCCTTATTCAACAGAATCTTCTGGAAACAGGCTGAACAGAATGTTATTTTTAGCCCGTGTCTGTGTTGCTGTGTTCATGATTTAGGAGTGAGATTTAGTTTGGAACTGGTTTATTACAGCCTGGGTTTTATTTTGTATGGCTCTGGTCATCAGCCAGTGTACTCAAGAAAGTAATACTAGTATGTCCAGCAGTACACAAGCAGTCAGACAGTCAGACAGGTTGGAAGATAACAGTTTATCTACATTATCTAAATCACTTTATTTGGAGGTCAAAGTGAAACTAATAACTTATATTTGCAGTGAAGACTTTGACGGAATTTAATAAAAAGTATTAAGCTAAGTATAAAGCCGATTCTGATAGAAAACAAAGTCGTAGCCATGTCAGTAGACAATAAATCAGATATGGATGTCGCTGCAAAGAAGCTTCACACACATCTTCAACCCTGCAGCACAGAACATCTTTACAGTCACCACAGTTTCAAGATGAGAACACAAAATGAGTAAATGCTCAATATGCTCCCACTCTCCCCTTTTGTTACTGAGTTCTGTTGTTCAACCACGGACAGAAACGTGTTATGATGTCACAGTGAAGTTGACCTTTAACCTTGTAAAATGTCATCAGTTCTCTCGTTATGGCCAAAAATGTGTTGTCACAGTGACCTTTACCACCAAATTCTAATCAGTACATCCTTGAGAGCAGTAGTCCTCACTACCAGTCTGTGCCATGTGAAGAAGGTCCATCTAGACATTGCTTAGATATCACGTTCATGATAGAAAACATCATGACTGTCATCCAAGCAGAGGCATTACAATAAAAACAATAACAATTAAAATACATATTTTTAGACAGTATATTTTTCTTTTTCTTTCTTTTTTTAAATAATAGTTTACCAAAAAGATCTTACATTCTATATCGAGACCTTTTTGGCACTATGTATCAAAAGCATAGATGTGAAAAAAAGCCTCTCTTCTTTAATAAGATATAAGATCAGTTCATTTCTTTTTAGCATCATAAAAACACAAATACATGAAACAAACACAATAAAAACACAATAATACAATTAAATACATTAGGAGTGCTGCCATTATGCACACAATTAAGAATAAAGGATGATAAAAAAGTAAAATGCTAAGCTGTGTGAGGAACCAAGAGGCAGTTTAGAATGAATGCAGCCACTTTCATTACATGGCTATATGTCATTATTTGTGTTGCAGGTGATTGTACCTGTTCTCTTGTTGGTAGACTAAAAATCAAATTGCTTCACTGCCATAAAAAAAGAGATGAGTTCAATCCTGACTACAAGATGAGTTTTCCTCTGTGTTAGGTGTGATTGAAGAGATAACAGATAGATACAGTATTTGAACATTTCTTTATTCACATGATGGTTTTAAGGGTCTGTGGGTGGACAGGAAGAATTATGATATGCTATGATTATGTTTCTGAGAGTCTCTGATCCTTGTTCACCAGGGAGCTTCTTCATCTCCACCGGGATGATCACCGCTCACCAGCTCTACAATTACATCACTGACCACGCCAGCACTTACGGCATGAAGCCCCTCCGCATGTCTAAGGCTGCAGCCACCACCGACAACAAGAAAGGGGCGTCTGACCTGCATGAGTATGCACTGGTGGCTCTGTGGAACAGGTGAAAAGACATCTCAAGCACACAATAGAATTGGTTTTGCATCAACTGCTGAATTTAAACTTTCTCTTCCTTTTTTTTTTTTCCTGTCTTGCTTTAGTTCGGGCTCCTACAAGGATCTGGAGGGCCTGCACCACCATGATGACTTTGACGTGTCCCTGGTGGTGTGCCATAATGCCGCTCCATTTGAGGAGCAGTCAGATGGGGAGAGGCATTTGCTGAGGTAAGGAGATATGTACAGATGGGTGACAAATGAAGCCTTATTTTTTGTAATATTACGAAGGTGAAAAAGGGCAGTCATTGAAATGTGTTTATGTGGGAGTTGAAAGTAATACCCTGATCAAATATAACTCCTAGGTTCCTTACAGTGGTGCTGGAGGTCAGAGTAATGCCATCCTGAGTAGTTATATCATCAGATAATGTGTTTCTAAGGTATTTGGGGCCAAGCACAATAACTTCAGTTTTTTCAGAGTTTAATAGCAGAAAGTTTCAGGTCATCCAGGCCTTTATGTCATTAAGGCAGTGATTTTTCAAACTTTTTCAAACCAAGGCTGACTCAAATTACACCATGGACCCTAACTTGATAGGGTTTTGTCCCAGGATCCCTTATTGGCTAAGATTAGTTCTTTAAGATGTTTTATTACAGAAACAGTCATACATGTTGTCGTTATGTAACTTATGGATGGAATTAGAGTGAAAATAAATGATTCCCCTTTTTGCTGGGGAACCACTGTAAGGACCCCTGGGGGTCCCTAGACCCCATCATGACAACCACTGCCACAAGGCATACTTGTAGTTTAGGTAACGGATTGGTTTCATCTACCTACATTGGTAAGTATAATTGGGTCTCATCTGCTTAACAATGAACATATTTGAGGTGTTTCTAATAACATTACTCAGGGTTGGTCTGGTGTGACCATTAGCTTATTGGTGGCTAATGTTAGCAAACTTAACATAAACATTGGTTCCCAAGTGACATCACTGAGTCAGTCAGGTACTTCTGTTAAACTACATTTTTATCATTTGATCTGAAAAGTTGTTTCCTGCCCGTGTTCTCAATCATACCAACTAATGATGTCCCTTAAACTACTATAAAGCACTGTCAAGAAAAATGGATGGAAATGAAGTTCCATTGTTCTGTGATTACCGTTTGAGCCATAGTGACTCAGTCTTTTCTTAAATGAATGTTTGATAGTTGGCCAGTCATGATTCATTCATGGTTTTCCTTCCTCTGTATGTCTGTGAACAGTGGAACCATGAGTCAGTTGGTCTCTAATCCTGTCATTAAACTGAATGTTCTTCTGAACCATCATATACCTGTATGTGTAGGTTACGCTTCTATGTGATCATGACCAGTCAGAGAGAGCTCTTCCCCCGCCTCACTGCCGACATGCGCCGTTTCAAGAAGCTTCCTCAGATCCACCGTGATCCAGCCGAGCCGGGCGGCCGCCCCCCCGCAGATCGAGGAGAGGCCGGTGGGTCGCGCGGCGCCGAGCAGGACCTCTGGGAGGAAACGCCATCTGAAGCCGCGGCTACCTCCACCCCAAGTGACGGCAACGAGTTTTACCCTCTGGTGGGGATGACGGGGGGCGCAGAGGGTCATGGGCTGCTCTATCCCTCCCCTCTGTTCCCCCTGCTCAACAACGAGGTGGCGATAGCCCGTAGGCAGATCCAGGTGAGCGTGGAGCAGGCCATGGGTCACTGCCGCAGGGATAACCTGTGGAGGAGGCTGTTCCACGGGGAGCACCTGGCCCTCGACAAGCTGAAGCTCACCAAGCTGTCGTTCAGTGAGCTGGAGGAGCTGCTGGAGGCTGTGCAGAGCCGCTCAGTGGGGGAGATCGACCCACAACTGGTAAGCCTTCCACTTTAACCCACCTTCCAAAATGAACCTTCCTTTGGGTTCACCTTATATAGCCTGGTCAATAGTTTGGAGAACATTTAATCCTTACATACTGCTCATATTCTGACTCTACTAGGGCCCAACCGATGCTGGATTTTTGGAGCCGATGCCAATAAGTTAAAAAGTAGTTAAATAATTCCAACATCGATATATTGAAAAGAAAAAAAAAAAGATTTTCCATTTTTGTAAATTGTGGGTCACATTAGGAACAACAGTGTAAAAGAATTGTGGATAGTGTGTTTTTACAGCTCTCAAATATTTATAATGGGTCAAATTTGACCTGTAATCTTGGTTTATTACAACTTGGGTCTTATTTTTGTAGTTCTGGTCATCATTCCTGTTGGTTAGAAAAACACTGTAGTCACCAAGTTTATTGCTGGGATCTGGAAACACAGTGAGATCTGTACAAAGGAGTCAAACAGCGTAAGTAGGGTAAAATTATAACCCAACACACGTTCTGTATTGGCTTCAGAAACAGGACACACTCATTGTTTTTCACATTACAAGTAACTCTCAGGTCAAGACCAAGTCCCAAACTTTGTGTTTCATGGTCTGCACTGCCAGTTACATCTTCCCCTCCTCATCGTGCCACATGATTGGCTGCTGCCAGATTCATTAAAAGTACATTCATGAGGTGCCCTGGTGGTCGAGGGGTCACAGCGTCCCTGGTTTGAATCCGGCCGGGGACCTATGCTGTCTTTCCCCTCTCTCCCCTTGTTTCCTGTCGGCCTCTATGCCAAGTACTGTCTAAATAAAGGCAAAAAAAAGCCCCAAATAAATCTTTTTTAAAAAGTACACTCATTGCACTTTAATAGTGTCTTTTAATCTTTAAGCTGGGGGACGTTATCAAGTCATTCCAAGTCCAAAAGTCTAAGTAAGGTTTAAAGTTAATGGTGTTACAATCAAAGTGGAGCTGTAAGTTTCTATAGTTGAGTTTGACTGAAGTCTGACTCCAGTACAAGACGTGAAGTGAAGCCTCACCTTGTAGTTCTAACAGGTGAATAAAAGAGAGAGCTGGCAGGTTGTTTTCAGAGATGGTTTCTAATAAACAGAACACAGGTAGTTGTAATGACTCTGTGATGTGTTTCAGGACTGTTTCCTCACCATGAGTCCAGCTTGGTACCAGAGTCTGATCAAAGTCCTGCTGAACCGCTTCCCTCAGAGCTGCAGACACTTCGACGACAATGGCATCCAGTATCTGGTGAGAAGATGTTTTTTATTTCCATTCTGAGTTAGTACAGGCTGGTCAGAGGTGATGGGTCTAATGGAGAGAAGAAGAGAGGGGAAGACTTATTTAATTGTAAGAACATAGTCTGTAGAAAACGGTCCGAGCTCAGTGTTTAAATGTAATAAGGACTCTGGAGGGATTCTTTTTTTATCATGAGGGGGATTATTATTATAGGATTCTTTATAGTTTATGAGACTCTTCATTCAATTTGTAAATGAGAAAGCTGCAGATCAAAAGAATTCCCCTCATTTCTGCAGACTGACAAACTGATGACCACAGTCTGACCTCTCAATTCTTCCAGTCATCCTTTTTCTTTTCTTTGCTATTAGTTTCAGTCAGAAGTTGTGTTTATATGTGTAACAGTGCAGTGAATGTTCAGTTTGGGATCAATTCACCCACTGGATTGTCAACAATAGTTTTCTGGACTAAAAAAACACTACAACACTGATTTTTCTGGAGTGTCTCTATTCAACAACTACTAAGACTCATGGGTAGTGTAGTACTCTAAACTATAAAAGATATCCCTGTAGGAACACTTCTTTTTTCAATGCTTTGTTTATTGGTTTTTTAAATTGAAAACAAACACAACATAAAACACAATGAAGAAAAATTCAAAAAAGAAAAAAAAACTTAAAAAACACCTACTTCCACATACACACACTCATATAAAAGTTTCCACATAGTCATTCACATTTGTGTCTATTAAGAGTGTATCCACATCATTTAGAAATAAATATTCCCAAAATACTCACTAATGTACAGTATGTACACCCATACCTACACTTACATACACACATTAATACACATACATTCAAATATATATATAAATCCAGCATTAAAAAAACAAGTAAATAGAATAAACTTTTAAAAAAATAGGAAAAAATAACGACATTTACAGTTTGTTCTCTCCCAATCCTTCCATCTTAAAGCTAGAACCTGTTTACTCGTTACTCTGTTAACACACTTGTAAAGAAATTCGATATCGATATATTGGCCGATAATATTATATGTACACAATATATACGTAAACACGTTTTTGTAATGATCCTTCAATTGTAATGAGGATATAATATTTTACAGTTTAACATTAAACTTGGTTGTATAAAATGACATCAGTGCAATAAAACAATAAACTACTCTGCAAATTCATTATAATAATGATGATAAGAACATTGATAAGAATGATAATCTTAACAAGAATAATTAGAATTAGCTATGAGTTTAAAAAAACATACTCAAAAAACAACAACAACAGATGAATATATAAAACTTGAATTAAGAAAAAAAGGTCATTTATAAATAAATGCTGCCTATAAAACTTTTTTTTTTAAATCAGCACATATAGGAAAACATATTCACTGATACAGATATATCTGTGATAGGTCAATATCAGCCGATAATATCAGCTGAGCGTTATATCAGTGGGGCTGTAGTCCTTTACAACATGATCTATCCAAATGATAATGTACCAAAACCAGTTAGTTATCTCTCAATACTTTGTGATTCCTCCTGTGTTTGTGGCATTCACTGAGCCTCAGACAAAAGAAGAACTGTCAACAGTATCTGACTGTTTCCATTGAAGACACAACTCACAAATATATGTTGTCATTTTTTAAGAAAAGCTTTTTGTTGCTCACACTGGAGGAAATGCTGTATTTATTGGAACTATTTTCAGCAGTGGATTAATCCACATTCAGTGCTGTAATGAGTACTTCTGAGTAGAAGTGAGTCTAACAGTGTGGGTCACTGATGAGATTTTAATCGTTTTTGGACAACAGTGTAGCTCTGCAGCACAGACCAGTAAGATATATCACTTTCATTTTCTCAGGAGAGCATTATCGCTGACTTAGTGAATATTGTTATTCAGCAGCAGCTCTGCTCATTTTGCCGGGGTTTAGTCCTTACTTATCAGGGCCCGACCGATACTAGACTTTTGGGGCCATACCAATATGAAGGAGTAAAAAAATTCCAATATCGATATAGCACCCAATCATTTTATACATATAACAAAAAACATTAAGAAAAAGGATCAAATATACATTAAATGCGGCCTATATAAACAATATTGGCACATATCAGACAACATATACGCCGACGCAGATATATCTGTGATAGGTCAATATAAGCCGATAATATCAGCTGACCGTTGTATCTGTCGGGCTCTAGTACTTATAGTGTCAGTATTTTAACATTCAACACTTTCACTGTCAAAAAAACCCAAATATGCAAGCATTCAGTGTTTGAGTTGATGTAAAACATGTTAGAGAGGATCTAAAGTATGAATCTGCACAGCTACTCTTTGAAAAATATCCAATGCTGCATCGTCTTTGTTTCAGGCTGTTTTAAACCAGAAGTTCACCGACTGCTTTGTTTTGGTCTTCCTGGATACCCAAGCTGGAAAAACAGTGAGTTATTAATCTGACATGATGTATGTATTATTATAGTATTATTATTGTGCAGACATAAAAGCTACATTTTCTTCACATTTCCTTCCAGAGCCTAAAGGTTGTGTTTCGGGAGCCGCTGCCATCGCAGCCCCAGGCCAGCAGCAGCCCCCCTCCCCAGCTGGTGTCCATGTACCATCACCTAGAGTCTGTCATCAACACAGCCTGCTATAACCTCTGGACAGGACTGTTATAGAGCTGAGTACTTTCACCAGTGCTAGACTGACCTCCAGCTCATGTCCATGTGATTATGAGCGATTTGAGAAAAGCTGTTTGCCAGTATGCTGTCATTAAGCTTCCCCGAGGCTACACCACTGACCACCGACTGAGAACACATCATAGTGAACAGTGATATTATTTATGTAATTCTCTGTTAGTACCCAGGACACACATGGAACCATTCTTCATCATTTGCACCTGATCTGGAAAGACCTGAGACACATCTGTCTATTGAAGGAAAACTAAAAAACAGACTTGAAGCCAAACTTGACATGACTGAACAGTCTCAGAGGAAATGTTGCCCAATGCACTTTCAAAATTTAAAAAAATATTAAATGAAAGGTTTTGTAAATCATCACTTACTGATGCTCCCATTTTTTAAAGTATGGTGTAGAGCTCTTGAATAGCTTTGAACAGGTTAACTCTCATTGGTGGGTTTACTTAAGCATTATTTCTATTTTGAAATAGTGCAGTTTTTATATAGCACGCAGAAATGAGTAAAAATCCCTTTAGAGAGGTTCACTAATGTTAGCGTCTTTAGCTACAGAACAGCTATAACATGCACATTTAAAATGTAGCACAAATGCATTTAAAGTCAATGGAAAGACATGAGTAGGTGTAAATCATGGATGTATACAAGAGAACTGGATACAGTGTTACAAGATGGTCAGTAAAGGTTATTTGATACAGCACATTTCACATAGTGCTTCACAAGAGTCAAATTATTAAAAAAATCATTTAATTAGACATACAGCCGGATATCATCAGTCTAACAATTATATGAGATGACTTTAAATTTGCACATACAAAGCAAATAATACAGGACCGAAAACAGAACCCTGAGGCACACCACAAAACAGAGTAGCAGTTTCACACATGTAGGGAACAAATGATACAGAACATCTCCTGTCTGAGAGATGAGAGGAGAACCACCCACCTACTGCCAGAGCCAATCAGAATGCTTAAACATCAATGAGCTGTTAACAACTTTCTCTACATGTTTTAGATAAAAGGCAGTTTAGATAAGGCCTGTCATTTTGGGAAATGAACACATTGACACATTCATGTCCCTAACATGCAGCTCTTCAGAGAAAATACAATCAATATTTAAACCAGGGTGTAAGGTATGACCCCTAATGTCTGTGGGACCAGACACATGTTTAATCAGACTGGCTGACATTAAGAAAATCAGGACACCTACGAGAAACGTCACATACCTGAATATTCAAATCACCAACCATAATAACTGTCCAACCTAATGATTTAGGATTTAGGATTTAGGATGTTAAAAAAAAATCACTATTATAACTAAGTAACTACTATAACCAGGGGCTGGGTCAATTAAAATACAGTCAGATGGATCTGAATGACCAACTGCAGTTCAAACAAGGTGAAAGCACCAGTGCTAAGGCTAAGGAGTCCACTAAAATGACCAGTACCACACTACCAAGTCCTATTCTGTACTGTGGGAACTTCAACTTTTCTTTTTCCTTTATTTTATCCTCCAGCTGATGTGTTGCTCTAAACCACATTACAGTTCTCACTTACAGCCAGGTTGTTGAAATGTTTGGAAACAGGCTACAACTAGGCCACACTACTCATGATAATCCCCGTAGTCTGTTATAAAAGTTGTGTAACAAACTGCAGCAGCCTTTTTTATCTGAAGTCAGAAGGCAGCAGGAATCAGCAGTAACATCCACAGGTACACACAGCTCCATTTCTTCCCAAATTGCTGTGTAGAGTTTCTCTGCCCGGTTTAAGATTCCTTCAGTGTTCATCATTCAGGACGCCAAATTATCAGCAGATGTGTCCTCCTCTCAAAGACAGAGGACGACCGGTCACTGCTATCAACAGTTTTTGAAATGATCCTTTGTCCTTAAAATGGATAAAAAGTTACTTTCTGACAGAGCTTCAGGCAGGCAAGCACAGACACAATGAAAACATAATGATACTGAATGAGATTTGTCTCTGTGAGGTCTTATGATGAGCATAATGCTCCCCAGCTGATGGATCAAGGTCCTGCAGTACATATATATCTAATCACCTGATTGACAAACACTGACTCACTGATGCTAAGTCTTCACATTAAAATGCAACACAAGTCATAAGCAGCCAACATTTAACACTTCAGGCTTTTACATAACACAATTGCACAAGTTTCATACTCCACAGCTTGATAAATAGGTCTGTTTATCTTGGATCTTGTGCCTTCTGCCAGTTATTCATACCACATCAGTGTTTTCAATGAGTGTGACAGCTCAGATGTCATTCTGCTGAGTGGGAAGGCTTTTATGTTAGATTGTCAAAAGTGTCAAACCTGCTACCCACTTGAACCCCACTGCCATATCTGGTGCCCTCAAGTGCCTTTTCTGGGTTTGTTTTTCTCCTTTTTTGTTTTTTTTGGGAGGTTTTGTTCAAGTCCCGAGTCTGTGCAGTGATACTGTATGTGTTGTTGTTGTTGTTTCATCGCCTCTGCACAGATCTTTGGAAACACTCACTCCTGATGTTATGCAGTGAAAGTGCCTGAGTCAGTTTGGGGAAATGTAACAAAAATTGCCTTTCATAAGCAGGAAAATGGGTCGTATTAACTTTGATGATTTGCATAATGGCTTGCCACATGTCATCAGCGACAAGTGTTTCCAAAGCATGTTGAGGATGATGAGTTTGGCTTGTGTTGTGTTCTGAAACAGCGCGGCTGGTAATCACCAGCTCATTTTATATGAGAGCATAAAAGGCGGCCTCATACAGGAGCGTAACATCACTGTTAGAAACAAACATGAAGGCTCCATATCTGCTGAAATACTTTCATTAATGACACGCTCAGCCTTAGATTTCTACATGTTCTCACTGAAAGGAAACCCAAAAAAAAGCGTGAATGTGGAGCTTCTCTGTCGATGTCAGAGTGAAGAAATGTGGAGCAGAGCGGGGTGTGAGTGCCCTGACAGTTCAGCCTGAATGTGAAACACTGGATATTCATCATGCAAGATGTGAAGTGTATGAAGTTAGCCCTTTAGCATTTTGACACTGTAATATAAACCCTGCACTGTCTCTAACTGTATAATGTATATTATGTATATACAGGACACTTTATACAGTATGTGAAATGCTTAATAAAGCAGTAGGATGAAAGACAGTGTGACGATCATTTTCTACATTTAACACAAAGAAGATCTTTTAGTGTAATTATAATTTAATGTTCACAGTAAAAAGTTGGTAAGGTATACATTATAAAAGACTTAAATCAGACATTAACTAATACAATGTCATTTAATACATTTAAATGTATTAGATGTAGTTGCATCATAATTCATATATATTATATTTATATATATGATGTGAACAAGTTAGAACAAGTCAGAATCATTTCATATCTTATAGAAAATGTAATTAATGACAATGAACTGAACTCTTGACCTTTTAAAAAGAATAGTTAATATGCAGTTGAATCTCACATTAAGGGTGTTTGGAATGTGCTTTGAGCAGGTTCTTAAATCTTAATATAAGCATTTGGTAAATCATTTAGTTCCCTTGGTATAAATGAACTAAATAACCTGCTCTCTGTAGTCATACTACCCCATCAGCTAATGATGAGTGCTGATCATGGTTTTATCTCCTTTAAAGAGTACTTTTCTTCATGAGACTTCATCTAACTTTAACAAATCAATCCTTTGACTTTGTTCAAAGAACTAAGTTAGCTGGATGGTTTTAAGAATAAGTCCATGTTGACAGTACCACAAACACCTGTTCTGTAAACTCTGCAACAAACCCTATGTGAGAGTTCAGATAAGACGTTTTTGATTCAGCTCGTCATTAAGATACTGTTTTTAACCCTTACATACTGTTCATGTCAAATTTGACTCATTTTGACATTTGTCACTCGGACGTTTGATAACTTTTCCTAAAGTGGCCCAAAAAAATGTTTTCAATGTTATACTTTTGTATAGGTGCCAAAAGGTTTTGTCCATTGAAGCTGTTCTGGGTCAGATTTGTGTTTTAGTGAAATGAATAGTTCATAGTTTTAATAAGATAGTAGTTATTTAGTTCTTTTTATGATGTAGCAGTGAAGACTGATGGCTCTAATGGTTATACAATAAACCCCACAGTTCCATAAAGTTCTGCTCATTTTCACTTTACATAAAATACATTTCCATCATTATTGCTATGTTATACTTTCATGTCTTAGATAAAATAAGACATGATATTGTGTGATAGTAGCTGGTTTTGGTGTAAAAGCTAAAAAATACACTCTCTCTGCTCTCTGAAACATGAATCAAGGTTTAATCACATTTATTGATCAGTCAGATCCACTATTGATGCTTTCTAAACACATCTGTGCTTCAACATTTGGTATAAACACTTTATGTGGAGATTCTCATTCTGAGTATGTAAGGGTTAAAAGTGCACCTGATATTCTGCCTATAATAAAATGTATATTATTTTAGTTTTCATTTCATTATAGGATGTTTTTATTTCATACCGACTACATCAAGCTTAAAAGAAAAAAGCCCAAACTTGTACAATCAAGTCATTTTGACTTTGGAAGAAAATGTAAGGCCACGAGAATCAGTCTGAAGAAAGAAAGAGAAAACAGCCTGTTCTCTCACAGAGGTGTAGACTCATCTTCACTTGCTTTGTGTCCAGTAATTCTTCAGCCAGCCCAGACCCTCATTAGTGGCTCCTAAAGCAGACAGAGAGGATTATTAACGTGGATTTTTCTCAAACATGTCCTGTTATAAGAAGATAACTCACTGAGTGGCTTGTATTCACAGCCAATGTGTCCCTGGTAGTTGAGCTTGTCCAGCGTGTTGAACAGGTAGCTGTAGTTGATCTCTCCTGCGCTGTCAGGCTCGTTCCTGTCTGGAACCTGAGCGATCTGAACGTGACCTGTAACAGACACAAACACTGCACCTCACTCTGATGCTCCACTGCTGTTATTCCTTTTTTATCAGGAGCCTTGACTCAGCATTCTGTTCAGTGGACACTCTGCCTTACATCATTACTGCCTGACCACACACTCACAGTCTGGTTCTACCTAATCCTGGATGCTTCGTTCTGTCCCACTTTATGTATGAGACATTCAAATCAAGCTTTCTGCAAACTAAACATGGATGTAGTTTACAGAGAAAGCAGGTTATGTCAGTAATCACACATGTTTTAACCTGGTTACTGTAGACACACAGAGACACAACAGACTGATTTTAACAAACATTGAAATGTTCATCGGTGGAAATGAACTTATTTAGACTTCTATTAACAATTTGTGTTATTTGCAGTTTTACTAATTTGACTCAGGATGGAATTATTTTAAATACAAGGATGCATCGCCCCATAAACTGATCTCTACTTTCATCCCACCGCTCTGCTGGTCTCTGTCTGTAGTATTCTGTCCTGCACATCCATACATGTAAAAGGTTTACATGCATGTATGACAGACCTGCTCTAATCCCCAGTTCCAGAAAGCAGAGGCCTGAGATCAGCAGGTTAGCCTGTAGCTCTCTTTAGTCTTAACTCAACTTTTCCACTATCACAGAGTTGATGACACCTTAACGGGGATAAATCACCATAGTAACCTATACTGAACAGCTAACCTGAAGATCAGATCACAACCTGTAAACAGCCTGACCACTGACCACTGACCAATCAGATCACTGGAAAAAAAGAGTCATCTTTCCTACAGGATCCTGACATTGACTGAAAAAACCTGACTTGTTCACAATAAAGTGACAAGTACTAAACATCAATATGGCTTACTGTATATTATAATAGGTCAGTAGAAACATTTTAGAGTTTCCATTCTGGCTTTTAAACAGCTTCTAATAAACACAGACACATTGTTTCTGACACTAAACACATCATGAAGATTTTAGCTGCATTTTTATTGTGCAAAGTTGTGACAGCTGACAGTGAGGATGTATTTTATTCGAAAAATAATCCACACGCTGTTAATTGGCTCCCATGATCACAGATGAGACAATTGCACAGCGTCATTCGTCCCCAAAGCAGAACTTTGAAAGGTTCACGACGGCGTCGAGGCAACGGCGTACCTCTAGAGTCGTGTTGACACAGTTCTATAAAGCTATTCTGTTCTATGACGATATTGTTGACATTTCACCGTTGAATGATTTTCTGTCACTAGCACAGAATCACGATGTTCTTCACTCATGGTTGTGATGATGTCGCTCTTACATGAAGGTTATCCTGGATCACCAGTGTCAGTGTCAGCCTAGTGAAGCAAAGTTTAACTTACTTTATGATCCAGGCCCTCACTTCTTATCATTTTGAAGCATGAAAGGCGAAAAGCTAAAATATATTCATCACTGCTAGAAACAAAACAGAAGACAAGAAGACATGGTCTGATCTTTGGTTACATTGCTCCTTTGTGAAATCATCACACACATTCAGTCTTCATCCTTTCTGTTTCTGACAAGCTGAAGAACAGCATCAGAATAATGACTCTGCCCTCATTTTTCAGTCTGTATTCACTCTTACTTTGATGGAAAAAAGTCTGAAAACACATTTGTCTGTTTTCATGAAGTGAGTCGATCACAGAATTCACAGATGTTCCCTCTCCAGATGTTCTCAGATATTCCACTCAGTGTTGTGTGATGTTGCTGTGTTTATACTGGGCTAAGTAAGTCCGTCCATTTTAAACTGACCCTGTTAAAAATACAGCCATAAACAGAGAATCATATCTCAGATGTGACTCACCGATCAGAGGGAAATACTTGTTAATGTTCTGCGTCAGGTTTCCATCCATTATCTGCCAGTGAAAGACGTCCTGAAACAGTTTAAACATCTGTTAACACATCCTTTTTCTCTGTTCTGTTTTTCAAGTGAACACAAACTTTCCAAAGTACTCACCATCTGTAGTTTGATGTTTGGCTTTCCAACCTTCTCCAGTATGGCGGCCGCTGTTCATGAAAACACACAACAGCTGAGCACTCCCACGATAAAACACTATCCTAACAAGACTTTAAGCCATGCTGATACAAGTAAACTGTAAATATAACATTTATCATCATTCTAATTTGATTTATTAACACATTCATTTAAAACATTGTTTCTCTGAATATCTGACATGTTTGTATTATTCAAGTCATTCTCATCCACACTTCTAGCTTCTCAATAGTTGTTTAATCTGCACTCAGGATGATCTTTATGGAAGAATTCTTCTGTCTTCATTATAGCTCAAACAATTAGTTGATTTATTGATCAAAAAAGATCATAAGCAACTATTTTTATCATAGATTATTAAAATGTGGGTAATCTTTTAAGCAAATATGCCAAAGATTGAACAGTTCCAGGTTCTTATAATGTGAGATTTTGCTACATTATAATATTAAAAAGTAAATTGTTTGTGCTTTTGGACAGTTTGTTGGACAAAGCAGCACATTTAACATCTTTAACCTTATGCTCTAGGACAGGGGTGTCAAACATATGGCTGACGGGCCAGAACTGGCCTGCCAAGGCGTCCAGTTCGGTCCACTGGATAAGTCTGCAAAGTGTGAAAATTACAGAAAGTAATTCCAATTTTTCTGCTGCTTAAGAGGGTTTTTTCCACCCTGACCATGAATACAACTCTCTGAAAAATATGAATACATATCATTGTGCAGTGGTTTTACTGGTCTGGCCCACTTGAGATCAAATTGGACGTATCTATGTGGCCCTTGAACTAAAATAAGTTTGACACCCTGATGTAGGATGTGATTTCCTGCAACAGAGCAGGGTGACACATTGACTATGCAGATGTCATTTCCATGCATACCTCTGCCCACTCCTTCAAACCCCTTCATACTGTGTATCACACTTCTCTTACTCAGATTTATTACAGGTGACAGATTTAGAAGCATCATTGTATAGTTTATGAGGAGGTGGAGTGGACATCACTTACCACTAAAAGGGAACAACACAGTGTTGTTCTTATTTATAAAGCCCTTCTAAATAAGCCACCTGTTTATTTATCAGCACTTTTAAGACTTAGAAATATGGGAGACTTATGTGAACACAACAGGGAAAAGCTGCTTTCTCCTACTGTGCTCCTCATAGATGGCGGCTGGCATCAGGCAGGAGATAAAGGATTTATTTTAAAGACAAGGACAAATACACTAAAAAACTGGTTTTATCACAGAGCCATACTACCTTAAATGCTGCTAAAAACTAAAAAACTGGTTTTATCACAGAGCCATACTACCTTAAATGCTGCTAAAAACTCAAAAACTGAAGTATAATATGTGAAGCTGTTAATATGCTGCTAATTGGAGTGTGCAATATGCTTTTAACTACAATATATTATTTATTTGATTTCTTATTATTTATTTATAGTTTTATCGTTTGCACTTTTATGTAGTTTTATCTTTTGCAGTTTTGTTTTTTGCACCAAAGGATTGCAGTGGAATAAACTTTATTTAAATTAGACCATTTGTTTTATCCCCCAAAATGTTCCTGACTGCTCTGTCCCTGTGTAATGTACTTATTTTACTCTCTTTTTCTTTATGGTTTTTGTATGATGCAAGTCATTTGTCTGTTTGTGTTGTATTTGTGCTTTGTATAAGATTGCAGATGTGTGTTGTTCTATGGTTGTTTTGTTGTGTATTTTCAGGGCACCATTGGAAATGAGAGACTTCTTGTCAATTAGTTTCCCCTGCTTAAATAAAGGCCATCTATCTATCTATCAATCAATCTATCTCACTAAACAAGGCATTTGACATTTGATGCCTCAAACTGTTTAGATAACTTATCAATCACAGGCTGCACCTGCATGAAATCACTGCCACATCAATAACAGGTCATTTATGATTAGTATTTAAATAGTAGTAAAGAAAAGTGGTGTTCAGTGTCAGCAGCATTCTTTGTCTTACCCTGATGAGGAGAGTCCAGAAAATACCTGGGGTCTGTGATCCTTGTGTTGATTGGTTCAATCAAACCAGTGATTCCTTCCTGTGAGGAACAGTGACATCATTCAGCATATAAGATATTTGCTCATCGTTATTTATGAGTTAAGTTAAGGGGGGAAAACTTGTTTAAATCATGTATGGCTACACAAACCAAAATGATAGAGGTGAAACTAAAAACATTGATGTGACATCAGACATGAGCTTTCATACATGGATTTCTATTCAGTTGAGCTCCTCCCAATAGTCTAATAGTCAACCACCTGTTAGTCAATGACAACAGTCCAAACTCCATTCAGGAGCTGCACTTTGCCAAAATCAGGTCATTACCTCATATATACCTTAGAGGGCTTTTATTTTGAAACGACAGATACAGGAAGTGGCAACATCAGGCTGAGGTAACCAATAATATAACTTCATCACTCAGTCAGTGACCCAGCAGCTTTTTCCTGCCAGGACACTGCCTTAAAAAGAGAGACAGGAAGTGACTGACCCACAGGACTGAAGAAGGGAACTCAGTCTCCTCACTGGTTGTTAAAGTTGTGCGTGCACTTGTACTATTTATATTTTAAAGGCTCATTATTACAGTTTTGTATTTTGTATTCCCAAAAAAATGTGATATTTAAATGATGAAATTAATATCATATATGTGCAACGAATAGTCGACTAACTTGAACTAACGAACGCTCGTCCACCAGGAAGAGCTTTGGTTGGAGGCAGCCATAACATTTACATCCCAGCACTATGATTCACCACTTAGTCATTTCACAATCTGACAGACTCAAAATAATATCATACAGTTTGATATAGACGGTGACCAAGATTACATTCACACTGTCTCTCACAGTGTGGCATGTAATAAACACTTACAGTGTAACACACAGACATATGACTAGTAGTAGAATGTCTTCTATGTATGAGCACATTGTTCATGACATGAACAGTATGGACGTGCTACTAACTTCTAAAGAGAGAGTCTGAAGGTGCTTACTCATTTTGTCTCTCAAAAAAAAAATCTGTTATCTTTCACATGTCTGTACAAGCAAGAAAAAAAGTCAGCACACTGCAGCTCCCAATGCAGGTACATTTATTAAGATACCACCAGTGATGTTTGGAGCTCCGAACAAGATTTTCTTTGGTTGATTACAGCCCTACTTCTCTTTCACTACATGTGTGCTGCTGACACAGAGAACATCACCTGCCTTTGAGAGGATGTCAGCAGCGTAGTTCAGGTTGTGAACAAAGATGGCTTCCATCTTCTTGGCAACGGCTGCTCTGTCAGAGCCCTCAGGAACCCTGCCAGCCATCAGGTGGATCCTGGTGGTGGAATATGAGAAGGATGACATGCAATAATTACACACTCACAAACACAGAGTAGCTTTAAAAACATCACTTTTCTGATGCACATTATGATTTTACTGGTATGTAGATTTTTCTTTGAGCAGTGATGTTTGTTTTGCTTCTATGTGTGCATCATGAGGATTTGAATATTCTGACCAGTACAGCTGCAGTCTTCAACTGAGCCTCTGCATTCTGACCCAGCACTGAACCCCCCCCAGCTCTCTCATCACCTGGAACTACATCTCACTGGACAGGCATGAACTCACAGCTTTACTACAAAATAAAGATGCAGCAACGCTTCACATGTTAATAGGAGCTGGGACTATTCCCAAGCATCTTCTTATGCTTTTATATTAATGCAGACAAAACAAAGATAACATAACATGACATGTTCACCAGCTCGTCTCTAACTGTGTCTGTCTGCTTGGTGCTGAGCAGGTAGTGTACAGTGGCTTTATTAGAGCTGGAACCAGACTGATGAGAGCTGTAAGACTGAATCAAAAGTCAAGAAAACGAAACAATGAGCTAAAATACGCTAAAAAGCTAAGTAAAGCTGAGGGGAACTATTTCTTTGTGGGGTGCAACAACGGACACCTTTCACATTACTCATTATATCTGTTAATAATCTTATAAAATAGTAACAATTTAATGAAATGTGTCTCACAAGACTTTGACAAACTTGTTCACTGTAATACAGATTTTACAGGTCTGTCTAAAAAGCAGATCAGATAAATACAGCATGTTAAGATATTTGAAGAAAGTGGTCTTCACCTTAGTGAGGTTACTGTCCCATGCATTCAGTTTCTATGTGTTAGGGAATTGTACAACAGCGTATTAGGGCCATATATGTAAACAATAAAAAACTGACCTGGAGGTGGGGGGAGGGTCATATTTGAGAAAAATCTCACAATTTCTCTGAATAAAATTAGATTTTTTTCTCTTAAATTTGTGACTTTATGATGTCAGAAACTATCAAATTGTTTTGTCTCGTAAATTTACAACTTTAATCTCTCACAAAATATTTATATTTATATATTTATTTTCTATTATTACATTTTTTTGGTTGTAGTTTTCAACTATCGCGGCCCTAATCCGCCATGATAGAATTATCCATAACTACACCTTGAGGTCACTGTAAGGCCACGAGACAGTAAGTAGACAGTACGTCTGCTGGTTTTGGGGAAAGCAGGAGGCACCCTGATAGTGTTGCTATGGCAGCCAAGGTCACAAATGTGTTTGCCTCTCTCTCTCTGAACAGAGTAGAAGTGACTGTATTCAGAGGTTGGATATTGTGAACCCTGAAGAATGGAGGCCAAGGGTGCTGAGCTGTGTTCCCAGACATTATCCTCATCTGTAGAGCAATAGACTAAATTCTATATGCTGTAGATGTGTTAGATGTGAACATATGTGGACATGGTTCACTTATGGCATTATCTGTGTGGCTTACTATAAGACTAACCCTGGAGGACTGAATCTCCAGAATTGAAGGGGGCATCAGGACAGAGTGTGTACTGATTATTCTTTAATTTTCCTTCATCAAGTCTCAAACCTCCTGTGTGACTTTCTCCACTGATGTATGGGCTGCATATTTAAAATCTACACTATGCACCACATTCCAAACTTACAAACTCTGTGTCTACTCCAACTCTGTTATCTTAAATCAGCCTTTAATTCAATTAAAACTGGGGCTATTTGTTCATAAATTGCACTGCAACTTTTTATTTATGTATTCTATTTTATCTGATTTATATCTTTTATTTTAGTCTTTAAAAACCTGTGTCAACTCATATCGCCTTGTGTTTCTTTTTTACTTGATCTTAATGTTTTTGTTATGTTTTATGCAAAATACTCTTAATTGGCTTGTTGAAAATTAGAACTTGCTTTTAGTGCGCACCAGTTCATTTGTCACACTCCACTATTTAATTTTCAGCGTGGGAGGTTAGAGGCTAAACTTTAAGAAAATTATCTGCTGCATCTTTTGTGTGCGTGTGCGTGTGTGTGTGTGTGTGTGTGTGTGTGTGTGTGTGTGTGTGTGTGTGTGTGTGTGTGTGTGTGTTTGTCTGCATGCTTCTCACTTTTTGCACTCCAAAGCTTTTGCATACTTCAAAGCCAGGTCCAGACCCTGTTTGAACTCAGTCTCCCTGCCAGGAACTGCTCCAAGACCAAGATCACCTGCCTTCACATCTCCTGCAACACACACACACACACACACACACACACACACACACACACACACACACACACACACACAACCATCACCATCCCCTCACAATTATCATCAACACTGTCTAGTTGAAACGGGCAGCTGCTGACTGATTTGTTCTCATGCCAGTGCAGACAGAGAGAGACAGACAGACTCACTCACTCTCTCTCTCTCTCACACACACACACACACACACACACACACACAGGTAACGTACCAGGTGGTGTGTTAATGAGGACTACTTCTACTCCTGTAGCCTCTCGGACTCTCTGGAGCTCCTGCAGGTCAGAGTCGTACAGCCAAGCGGCCTCTACAGCCTGAAAGCCGGCCGAGGCAGCCGCGTATATTCTCTGGCTGAAGTCTGGAAGCTCCGTGAACAGCCAGGAAATATTGGCACAGAACTTTAACGAAGCCATGCTGGTTTAGAGGTCTGTGTTGGACTTTACCCTGCTGTGCTGTTCGTTAAGCTAGCTACAGTTAGCTAAACACACCGGAAGATACAACTGTGGGCAGCACAAAATGAAGCTCCTTCATTATGAGAGACGTTATTTTTGCTGAGGAAAAAGCTTCTTTTTTTTTTTTTAAATAAATAGTCGTGTTATTTTCTTTCTTCCTTCCTTCCTATTCACCTGCTCGTTAATTGGTTTAATACAGTACAAAGCAGAGCGCGTTTTATTTCGAAAATATCAGCAGAAGTACTCACTATGGTGGAGAAGGTTGTTATGGTCCCATGACTGCTGAGTGATTCCTGATTGGCTAAACAGCAGTAATGGAGGCGGGACTTCCTACAAGCTCATTTTGTAGTATTTAAATGGCTTGAAAAAGTTATTTCAGTCTTTCAAAAAACTGGAAAAATAAAAGCATTAAGACACTGAACTAATTACGTTGTATTAACGTTAATTTCATTTTGTTTTGCTTTTGTTTAACAATGATTGTACCTTTTTCTTACTTGACAATGTTTAATAAAGAAGGGGGTAAAAGTGAATTAGTTGCTTCTCATACACAATGAGTGGATTTTTGCATGTGGCTGCACCAACATATAAGCAAAAACTAGGTCCTGGTGTAGTTGTCTGCTTCACCCATCCCATCCACAGAAGGCATGTTGAGATGTTACAGTAGGGAAAAGCACAGGTGTAGTTTATACATGTATATATTGTGCATGTCGGATCACTGTCACACTGACTTACAGGGACACTTGAACTTGCTTTTCTTGCTAAGTCTAAATTTCTGCTGTGAGAAAGGTCTAGAATTATCCAACTGACCCTTCACATAACACAAACATTTGAATTAATGAGGTCAAACAGTTTGACTCCATCTTGTCTCTCTGAACTAATGTTCCATCTCTGTAGCTGTGACATGATTTATAACTTTTAACTTTATAATGAATCACCAAAAATTGTTTTGACATGCAGAACTGCACACATTGAATCCCACTGTTAGCTTTATTACCATCTGCATTTTATTTAGAGTTCAGTGTTTCTGGGTTTTCAATATTATTTGATACATAACTAAATGTTTTATTGTGATATATAAAGAAGCAAATTATGTCTCCACCCAGGATTTTGTGTCAATATTATTAAGTCATTATATTAATATTTCTGCAATTTTGACTATACGAAAAGATTTAATACTTGAAATGCATTCATTTGGGACTTTTCCTTCATCATATACACAGAGCTATATGACATCACATAACTGATTATAGTTGTATTGATCTGGACACCAGTTTTCATTAGTAACACTCTGATGCACAACACAGGTCAAAAGTGACCCGAGCAATTGATTATGTGTAATATCTTTGCATGTTATTACTCAGTATTTAATGAATTATTCAGCTAAGTTAGATTTTAACATCATAAACCTTTACTGTGATGTTATTTTCTCTTATTTTTGTATCCTCGAATGCACAACATGAGTCAGAAATGATGCGTTCTCAATGGAATTGGATAGGAATCTTTGGTTTATTGACATATTTGTAATAAGGAACACATTTTATTGTGAACCACACAACTCAAAGTCACATTACACCTCTAAAGCAGCTGTCTTATCACAGCTGTGTGACATGTTTCAACTCCGAAAATCTCATGTGTACATCATTCTGTAAATGTGTCTATTGTTAGAGAGATGTCAATTCAATCAATCAATCAATCAATCAATCAATCAATCAATCAATCAATCAATCAATCAATCAATCAATCAATCTTTATTTATACAGCGTTAAATCAAAACAAAAGTTATCTCAAGGCACTTTCCACATAGAGGAGGTCTAGACCATACCATGTACTATATAGATGTAGTAATATTATATTAAGATGTAGAGAGAGATTGTTACACTATTGGCAGTAAAATCTTGACCTATTAGAAGTAAATGGGGTACACCTGTCTGCAAATATAACAGCAGGTCCACTTAAAAATAAAGTGTTTTGTTCCTTATTGACAGTGTTGACATGACCGGTCGCATCATGTTTATAGTCGTGCTGCTCGCGCCACAAGTAGAACATGAGGATGCACTGACTCAGCATCTTAAGTCTCTGAAGATGATGATCCCCACTGTGCCCCATGTGGTCCAAATGTAGAGAATGTGCATGAGGGATCAGCCTCACATGATGACTATCAGCAGAGTTCAATATAATGTTAGAAAAGTCAGCAGTTGGTGCTCTCAGTTCAACAGAGCCATGTGCAGGGATAACAGTGACGAGCACACTGTGGTTATTTGTACAATTGTGTGTGATGAGACAAACAACAAAGGAACACAAGTGGATGTTAACATTGTTAAACCAGCAGTGCTCAACTTTTACATAGAAATGAACATCTATTACATTCTGCCATTGACAAACCAGTTCACACCATTTTTGATTAAACCTATTTCTGCTAAATAATTCTCTATGTATTTCACAGTATAGAGTTTTTAATCTGGTGTTGGGTTTGACATTCCCATGCTGTCCAGATGAATGCATACTGCACATGCTCTATGGGTAAGACTGTATTAGTACACTTTTCTTTTCTCTCATCATTGAGGTCCCTTTTCTGCTTCAAGGGCCCCTGTGCACTTGCCCAGGTTGTCTTTATGGTAGATCCGGTCTATGGGCAGAGTATGCACATTAAAGACAAACACCAGCTAAGCAGCTAACTACAAACTGGAAGGGGGATACAATAATTAAATCATGAGGCTCTTCTAGATTCGTCTAAATGTTATCTGACCAAATGGATCAAATTGTGATAGTGAAACGAGTCATTCGGCGGGGGTTGTGTGACTCTCAAAACAATTCATCCACCGTTTTACAGATGTAACAATAGCGATGGGGTGGGCTACAGCAGAGTATATGACATACAAGTACAAAATTACTATCACTGCCAGAAGGGGGAGACAAAATTCACCCTGCTCTACTCCTGCTAATCAGCCACACCCACCTCATCAGTTAACTCTGTTCACCTGGACTTCATCAGTAATCACCTGGACTCTCAGCTACACCCCATCTGTAATCAAGCCAGTATATATACTCCTGTTGTCCACTAACTCTTTGCCAGGTCGTCATTTGCATTTGCTTCATGCCAGACCTTCCAGCATTTGTTCACGGACTGATTCCCTGGTTTCAACCCTGCTTGCTTTTGACCTCCTCTCCTTGTGTCTACCCCGGTGAACGCACCAGCCTTCTGTCCCTGACCTCGAGTATCGCTTGTTCCTGTTTGCCTGTGGCTGTGTGGCGTCCTCCGGCTTCGATCCTCTCAGGAGAGCCCAGAACTTCCAGCTTGGTCAACTTCATGTCCGTGAGTGCTATTGGCATTATCTTACCTGCTGCCTACTCTGTCTTCAGTGACCCTGAGCCCTGCCTGTTGCCCTACACATTCTGTCTGTACCTGTTCATTTACCTTGAGGACTGTAATAAAGATCATATAAAACTGCTCACTAGTGTTCTGTGCTGCAACTGGGTTCTACCACCTCCACCTGTTACAAAGTATTGCATTGCACCAGTGTGGCATATGCGATATGGAATATATCTATATCTTTGTAGTGGAAGTTACATACTGGAACTGTCTCCAACTTCTGTGCAGATTATCAGCCCTAACCCAGACAAAGTTGGAGAACAGATTGAAGTTAAGCTGAACGGAGTTACTGTGTCATTTGAAAGTTGGATATTAGATTCATACATTTTTGTTAAGCTGTGCTCTCAATACTTGACCTTGACCGTCCTCGGTCAATTGCCTAAGACTTAATTTAGGTGATCTTCACTATTATAAAACAGCTTATGAGTCTAAAATTCAGTGTAGCACTGCAGCAGATCATGTCCTCATACTCTGTAGTAGTTAGCTGACATTGATTGACCGACTGACCTGACGCTCCATCCTTCACAGCTCTCACATATTAACTACATCAGGGAGCACCGTCTTACATTTCACAGGTAAATAACAGTGACAGGGTGATGTCAGTGTGTCTCCCTGGTGGCAACACGTGTGTTCTCAGACATCCACCTGTTAATGAGGCCAGCAGCAGGCCAGATGGCAGGGTTTCCATGTGAGGGCAGGAAATTGAAAAGCAGACCACCTGGCCCTTATGTGTGTACACTAATAAGCCTATAATGGGTTGACAGATCTGAGGCAGGATATTCTATTTTCCCTTTTCAGGCTGATGTTATATTGACAGCTACCAAATGCTGATGGATGTCTCACCTGCTGCAGGAGGATATTAGGACAGTACAGGTCACAATTCTGTATTTGAAGGGGAGCTTTTCTGTTTTGAGGTATTGTATCTTGCATTGAGACACATTTAAACCAGAAGTCACTACAAAACCAAAATCTCCTAAAGTAGTCATAATTCATCTTTAAGTATCACTTTGAAAACCAGAGGCTCCTTAAATGGATAAAGTGGTAAATGAATTGACTTAATATAGCAGCTTTCTATGTGTACAATATCTCAAAGTGCTTTACACTACACATCAACATTCACACATACATACACTGATGTTGCCATGCAAGGTGCCAACATGCTCATCAGGATATCTAATCTAATACTCATTCACACACACCAATGGCACAGCCTTCAGGAGCAATGTGAGGTTCAGAATCTGACACAAGGACATTGTGACATGCGTACTAGATTAGTCATGGTTTGAACCACGACTGTCTTCTGATTAGTAGACAACACTCTCTTGAGCCACATCTGCCCCTAATGGTTATCACTAACACCAAGTGAATCATATTTCATACATGAGTTTTAGGGAGCTTTTAGAGAACCAAACATAAATCTGAAGCATTCTTTTTGTCTCTGACAAGACAGAAATACAGGGGTCATTGCACTTCTTCTGATGTATCAGATACATGTAGTGCACAGATAAACCACCAGGGGACCTTAGATGGATTTTTATCAATGAGCCACAATTTTCAGGCCTAGATATTTTTGCCAGTTTACAAAAAGTCAAGGTAAGAAAAACATTCAAATAGTTACTGATACTTCAATAGGAATAGTTACTGGATTGATGCAATGTGGAATTACTTTTGGAGCTTATTTTATGGTAAATTCCTGTTGAAAATGTGTATCAGATTAGAACAGGTATAGCAGCTCTTTTATCTGTAAATCTGTCAATTGTCATTTTATTGCATTTCATGTTGTAGGTGATATGAGCTTTATGCAGGACCTATAAGGGCTTAAAAATGTGGTATACAATGTTAAAAAAACATGCTATGAAAAATAAATTGCAAAAATTTCAGATGCATGAAATATAATTTATGGTAAAAGTCTGCCTACCTGCCCTGTCAATAACTGACATCATTCATTCCTCACTGACTTCTGGTGATGTTCCATCATCACTAAAGACTGATGCAATAACTCCAACACTCAAGAAACCTGGCACCGATCCAAATGATTTGAACAACTTCCGTCCCATCTCAAACCTGCCATTTCTCTCCAAAACACTAGAAAGAACTGTTGCAGCCCAGGTCCACACCTTCCTTTCTGATAATAATCTCTATGAACAATTTCAGTCTGGCTTCCGTCCCCTCCACAGCACTGAGACAGCACTAGTGAAAATCACCAATGACCTGATGGCATCTGACTCTGGACTTCTCTCCATTCTGGTTCTCCTCGACCTGAGCGCAGCTTTGGACACGGTTTCCCATGACATCCTCCTGGACAGGTTATCCTCCATTGGAATCACTGACATCCCTCTGGCCTGGTTCCGATCATATCTCTCTGGCCGCACACAGTTTGTTCAATTCAAGAACCTGAGATCCGGCTCCTCTCCAGTCTCTAGTGGTGTTCCCCAGGGGTTCCTTGGCCCCCCCCTGTTCATTATTTATCTTCTGCCTCTTTGTCACATTCTCAGGAAATTTGACATTCAATTCCACTGTTACGCTGATGATACCCAACTCTATCTTTCCACTAAGCCTTCTTCCACTCTGCCACCCATCGCTCTATCCGACTGCTTACTGGAAATTAAATCATGGCTCTCACCAGTGGCGGCAGGTCAATGCGTGGCGCTGGGGCGCAACCCCATCCAATAATCTAGAGAAAGTCTACTTAAACATATTAAATATAAATTAATTAGATAATGCTAAATCATTATGAAATAAAAAGTATTTGCTTGTAACATGTGCCTGCTAGTCCCTCAGCACTTGTCAGCATTCATTATAAATCGATTCCAAATTGTATTTTATTAATTTCTATATGTACTTCCTGTATGCGGGGCGCCGGCCTAATGGGAGTCAATGCAAGCCCTCAAACTTTTGACAAGCACATGACCTGAGGCTGCTCTCTCATTGGCCCGCGTCACGTTTCCCACGGGGCGCAGCTCAGTGCGCCCCGGACACGCCCACTTTTATTGGCAGCGAATTGTTGTTGTTTCATGTTTTTTAATCTACTGTGATTGGACAGTTCCGGCTGTCATTCACGCCCTCCCGTCAGCTGCTGTCACCCAACCTCCTGCTTACGGTAGGTTCAGGAGATGACGTTAAAGTGGAGCCGCGGAAATTAAAGAAGATTATTTTGTAATTTCTCTACAAAAACATAATTTCACAAGACTTTCACTAGAAGAGAGAAAGAGGATAAAGCAGCAGCAGGTGATGGAGGAGCTGAGAGTTTCTCCCGCTGCTGTTATGATAAACGGAGCTGGCTAGCTGGATACAGTGTGAGTTATTCCTTTTATTGCTTTATCTGTTTGCTGATTTAAAGTGTCAGCACTGAAACGTTGTGGACAACAACCCGGAGGAACGAGACCTAAAACATCTCTCTGAAAAAATCAAACAGAAAGCTGCAGCCATCGAGACAATAGCATGAAGCTAAGTTGTTTTTAGCAGGCTTAACATTGCTGAGCTCTTTCTGCAGCTGTTTCACCACATCTGGCCACATGTGGACCTCTGCTATGCCAAGCTCCAGAAGAGGAACATAGATTCAGTCAGTGGCTGCATCCAGCAGCTCCAACAGGACATATAAAAGATCAGGTAGTAGCTGCATTCCTCTTATTAATATTGTAAAGTGTTAAAAATACTTTATAAAAGACATAACTATGAAGTGAAAAAAACTAAAATGCATGAATGCAGGATAAGAAATGATGGAAGTAATTTTGACTATTACAGTTGATTTGGGGTACATTTCATTATTAAAATAAGTTAAATAAATTATGCCTAATCACAGCAGTGTATAGTGCTTAATGTGCCATCTATTGTCATGTTTAGGTATTGCAACAACTAACAGATTACAGTAAAATCAGGACTGAAGACACAATAAATAAAATATAGGTGGTGTCTCTTTTTAAGCATATTACCTTATTGGTAACTCTGCTTTAACTGCTGGTATCTTTAGGTGATGTGAGTGAATTTTATCATGTCTAATTATAAGTTTTTATTCCTCTCTCTGTGGGTCTGAGATATCATACTGGGACAAACCAGGGAACATTATAGTGTGTTGTGTTATTTTTAGATTGGTTTTCCTTTCTTATTTTTATTTTTTTGCTGCGGTATGAAGTGGTACTACGGCTTGTTTGAAATGGCATCAAACTGCGCCCCCCCCAACCATTTTTGTCACCAGCCACCACTGGCTCTCAATGAGCCAGAGGTCCTCCTCATTGGTACCAGATCAACCTTAGCAACACTCAACACTTTCTCCATGTCCATCGACAATTCCACTGTTCCTAAATCCCCTCAGGTAAAGAGCCTGGGTGTTATCCTGGACAGCACATTATCTTTCGAAACCCACATCAATAACGTTACTCGGACTGCATACTTCCATCTACGTAACATCAATCGTCTCCGTCCCTCACTTTCACCAACCTGCACCGCTATCCTGGTAAACACCCTGATCACATCCCGTCTGGACTACTGTAACGCTCTCCTCTTTGGTCTTCCGTGGAAATCTCTTCACAAACTCCAGCTGGTACAGAACGCAGCCTCTCATATCATAACCAGAACCCCCTCTATTGAACACATCACTCCTGCCCTGCAGCAACTTTATTGGCTCCCTATCAAATCCTGCATTGACTTTAAGATTCTACTCCTCAATTACAAGATCCTTCACAACCTGGCACCATCATATCTCTCTGAACTTATTCACATCTACACACCTTCCCGAACTCTCCGATCCTCATCTGCCAACCAGCTCTTTGCCCCATCTGCCAACTTAACTACCATGGGGTCAAGAGCTTTCAGCCGATCTGCCCCCCGCCTCTGGAACTCTCTCCCACCAGACATTTGCACTTCTGACTCTGTTTCCACCTTTATATCCTGCCTGAAAACACACCTATTCAGAGTGGCATACTCTGTCTCACACTAACTATGCAATCACATTCTTGTTTATTTATTGTACTAATGCACTTTGTAGTCACATTCATATTTATTCTAAATGTTACCTGATTTATATTGTTTGATGTACTGTTGTTGTATTTATGTGCCTTGTAAGGTGTCCTTGAGTGCTTTGAAAATGCATTATTAATACAAAACAAACCTCATATATGCAAAGAGTTAATTAATTTTAATTTCTAATTGTTAATTGTCAGAAGGTCCAATAAACACTCTAGTTTCAAAGAATTAGAATTTTCTGGCAATTTGATGGTTCAGTTAAGTTAAGTGGATTTTGTTTGTCTCCCCCCGATTTGCACTTTGCACACTCGGCACGTACTCCTTTCTATTAATGGGTCGTAGCCCCCTTTATCCCCAGAACAACCTGAATTCTTCATGGCATGGATTCAACTAGCTGTTGGAAACATTCCTTAGAAATTCTGCTCTATGTTAACACGACAGCATCATGCTTCATGTTCATGCTGCAAATCTTCTGTTCCTTCAGATCCCAAAGGTGTTCTATTGGGTTGAGATGTGGTGACTGGAGACCACTGTGACATGGCGTGTTATCCTGCAGGAGGTAGTCATTAGAAGATGGGTACGCTGTGGCCATAAAGGGATGCACATGGTCAGCATCAATACTGTGTATTAACAAATATAAAGACATGCTGTACAGTCAAATTGTTCTTGTTGTCTTGCTGAACATGCAGCATACATCCCCCTGATGCCACATTTCACCTGAACATTGAATGTGACAGCTTCCTACTTAAAGATTTATTTATACTTTAACCTTTTCACATTCACTTAGCTCGCAAGTAAATTCTCAGTTGACTCAGCAGGCACTGCCATGAAGTTGTGAAAGTGTGCCCCTCAAAATGGTTTACATGATCCCCATCCAGACTGTGTCGTGAACACTTATTTAATATCAGGCCTTACAAAGTCCTCAATCTACCATACCTCACCACAACAGAGCTGGGAAGATAAGTCCGTTAATTCTAGATAACAGCATGTCTTTATGTTGGCCATTAATAAGTTAGTGTTTGAACAGTATAATAAGCAATCATCTTCACACTGGAGAGTGTGATAAGGAGGAAGGAGAGCAGTAGATGTTGATATTTTGCATATAGGTTCAGCACTTAAATCTTCAATGTAAAGAAAAAAAAATATTCCCAGAACAGTTGATCTAAAAAAAGAGTGTGTGTTATCAGATAGAGAATGTCAGAATTAGCAGGTACGGTGCAGGGATTACATGCAGTTAATTATGTTTTTAATGACAAATGTGACAAACTAATCATACTTGACCACATCATGTCTGATGCCTATAGCAGAAGATATGTGTGTTTTCAGTATTGGTGTGTCAAAGATAAGCTGAGTCTTTGTTGGATAAGGATGAAGGTTTAATAGGAGGTGAAGGTGTTCTGTATGTACAGGGAACCAAATGTACAAAATGTATGACATATGAAAAAATGAATGTGAAATGTAATCTTTCACATGTGTAGATTATTTCACATGTAAACAGAAAATGTCACTTGTGATCGAAACATTTGATGTGTGATGTTGCAATATGAAATGTGAATCAAAGTTTCACATTTTAAAATGACATGTTTTAATAGAAGACAGTTGTATGTGAATGAAAACCTTAACATGTGGAAAACATAGTTCCACGTATGAAGTGAAACATCTCATGTTTCACTTTAATTTTGCATATGATCAGACTTTTTTTTCCTTTTCTTTACATACATGTAAATGCAACTTTTATGTGATCTTTTATATGATAATTTCAGGTATAAACTGAAACATCATTTCATGTAAACTTGAGTTTCTCAAACTAAAACCACATGTGCACAATAAATTATAGTTATAAAAGGTTCCTCTGCTGTGTTGCTGGCCTATTTTGGACTGATTGGGGAAGAGTTTAGAAAGTGAAATAACCTTGTTATCAAGCTGCTGTGTATGAGTGAGAGGAGCAGAGACAGGCTTCAGTCGTTGAATTTACTCATTAATTTTTTTTTGTTCTAATGGGGTCAGTTTCATAAATGATAAAGGATTCATACATTATTCAAGTTAGAATCCTGTCATCCAGTTCAGAGGATACTAAACAGACCAATTTGTCTTTTTTCATCATTTTTTCATTGTAATCATTAATGACATCATTAATCAGAATATTCCATTATAAGCCCTAACTAGCCTTTCACAGTAGCACAGAAAAGTCTATTCAACCTACAGTTGATCCCAGCTCTAAACGTACTGTCCAGTGGCTTGGTGCATAAGACAGTGAGCTCTTTCTGAAATCCTTTTCTTCTTTCTCTTTTAAAGTAATGTCTTTGTGTGGGAGTACTTAGCCTATCTGCTGCTCAGGGATCAAAAGCTCATAAAGAAACTGAGTGTTGCAAGCCCAGTGCTCCTCTGAATCATGCAGCTTGAAGAATTTAAATTGGGGAAATGAGTCTCATTTCTTAAAAGGCTTAAAATGACACAAATATTCTATTATTGTGTAATCAAGCACAATAAGTCTTGCTGAGAGAATAATGGATCACTAAGTGATCAGGAGGCAACATCTCATTCTTATGCGAAAACAAGCACAGTATGTGTCATTTAATTGAACATCATAATTATGTTGGAAGACTTAAAGTCTAATTATGCTTGAAAAGAAGCAGTTTGTACAATGTCTTGTCAGGGATAAAGTGTTTTTAGTTGTTCCAAGCCACACTTAAATAGTCACGAAGAGGAGGGACATGCAATTTTAAATATAGGGATGATGGCGTGTCAATGTTGAATTTGTCGATTTTGGAAATGTACAGAAATTGACAGTCACAGCCCCACTTTGTGCTCACCTGCTGTCTGATTGCGAGGTCAGGTTTATCTGGAACTCTTTTACCTGTAGTTTCTCTACCAAAGTCTTTCTCTTAAATGGATCTTGGAGGAGAGATTTTAAAGAATTGGGGTTGGGTCTAGAGGAGTAGTGATTGCGCTCGTCATTGTCTTGTAGTTAAAATTTAGCTCAGGGTGTTTAAAAAAAACACCCTTTCTGGATACTTCCTGTGGTTGATTTCTGCAGGGCCTCAAAGATGTTTGAAACATGCAGACAGATGGAGGTCATGTGCAGGAAAAGCATATATTTTACACGGATGACTTTTTGTCATATTTTACACATATCACTGGGTGAATACCATATTTCACACATACAAAAATTGACAATTTTGAAACTCACAGGACTGTCACAGAGGTCACACTTCATACTGTCCAATCTACCAACCACAGTGAACTCACACTATGCCAAGCTTAAAATAAGACCTGCCTCAGCCAAGTGGTTGCACAGTGCCTTGATACGCGCAAGTGGAGATGATGTCATCAAAATATACTGCACAACTGTCTAAATCCCCCAAAACTTTGTTTATTAAAGGTTGGAACATAGAACAGGGGTCAGCAATTACTGTAGGTTCAATGTTAGGGGGGGCATTAATCAAGCTGTGGAAAAGCAGGTTTATATGTTTATGTCTTTTTGAAAGAATAAAACAGATTAGATTGTATCTAAAAGGGAAACTGGCATCAACACAGAATGGCTCTTCCACTGCCAAAAGTTGTTTAATTCATGTATTAAACTTTAATTTCTGGAAGGTTTATTGGAGTTTTAATGCCTCTGCTGGTGTGGGGGCAGGATGAGATGTAACAAAAATATATGACAATAATTGGGATTTACAGCATACATGTACAAGTTTTGACGAACGAACCTGCCAATAGCCTTTAAAAAGATAAAAGGGCTTTGCTTCTCCTATATCAATATCATACTCAATCATGTCTCCAAACAAGCTGGGTTAGTACTTATTAGATCGGCCTACTCTTTTGACAAACGACCCAAAATACCATTCACATCATGAACTCCTCCCTCACCTCTGGCTCTGTCCCCCAAACACTCAAACTGGCTGCTGTCACCCCCATCCTTAAAAAACCTGGACTCGACCCTGACACCATGAGCAATTTTCGACCCATATACAACTTCCCTTTTCTGTCTAAAATACTGGAACGTGCTGTCGCCACCCAACTCAAAACCTACCTCACCTCCAACGATCTGTTCCAACCATTTCAATCCGGTTTCCGCCCCTCCCCTTCTCAAGACTCCTCTCCTCTCCTCAGACTCTGGCCACCTCAGTATCCTCATCCTCCTTGACCTCACTGCAGCCTTCGACACCATCAGCCACCCGATTCTTCTTTCCCGTCTGGAATCCTCCCTCAACATCACTGGCACTGCCCTCTCCTGGTTAAGGTCTTACCTCACAGACAGACAACAGTTGAGGAATCTCTTCCACCGCTCCTGTGCTCCAAGGTGTCCCCCAGGGTTCGGTGCTTGGTCCTCTCCTCTTCATCCTCTATATGCTCCCCCTCGGCAACATCATCCGTCGCCACGGTTTCCATTTCCACTGCTACGCTGATGACGTCCAGCTCTATATCTCCACCAAATCCATCACCACCGCAACACACTCCACTCTCACAAACGCCCTCACTGGAATAAAATCATGGATGCAAGCCAATTTCCTCAAACTGAACTGTGATAAATCAGACATCATCATCATCGGTCCCAAATCCCTCATCAATACCACCCATAACTTCAACCTCACCATTGACACCTCTACTCTGTCCCCCTCCTCACACATCCGCAACCTCGGAATTATTCTAGACAGTAACCTCTCCTTCAAAGACCACGTCAACCACATGACAAGGACTGCCTTCTTTCACCTCAAAAACATTGCTCGCCTCCGTCCATCACTCTCCTTCTCCGCCGCTGAAACTTTCATCCACGCCTTCATCACATCCAGACTCGACTACTGCAACAGTATTCTTTATGGCTCACCATCCAAAATCATCAATAAACTCCAGAACATACAGAACTCTGCTGCCCGCCTGCTCACCCACACCCGTTCCCGTGACCACATCACCCCCATCCTTCGTACTCTCCACTGGCTCCCTGTACCACAACGCATCCACTTCAAAGTCCTTCTCATCACCCACAAAACTCTCCACAACCAGGCCCCCTCCTACCTCACTGCCCTACTCCACCGCCACAAACCTTCCCGCAACCTCTGCTCTGCCGATGCCAACCTCCTGTCCCCTCCCCCCCGTACCAAGCACCGGACATGGGGTGACAGAGCCTTCTCCATCGCTGCCCCCTCCCTCTGGAACTCGCTCCCCAATCACATCCGCGACTGTACCGACCTGCCCACATTGAAATCACTTCTCAAAACACACCTCTTTGGAATTGCTTTTAATTCATGATTAATGTTTTACTCTGTTCTCATTTTACGTATACTTTAATGTTTTTATATTTATTTTAACCCACTGTTCACTGTGTTTCTTTTGCTTGTTCTTTCATTTTGTTTTTACCCACATTTCTGTAAAGCGACTTGAATGTCAAAAAAAGCGCTATACAAATAAAATGTATTATTATTATTATTATTATGTACCTCTGAGTTTTTTAAGACCACCAATGCTGACAACCAATGCTTATCAATAATGAATCATGATTGGATAAACCATCTTAGCCAGCTGCTCCACTACGTGATGAGACATACATGATGAATGCAATCTACCGGTGCTCTCTGCTACAAAGACAGTCAACAAAGCACCAGACCTTGAAAGAGGACCGCTACCTACACAATCGATAATGAGGTGTTCAAACGGCTGACTAATGGACTAATGGACCCAAAGGGACTGTGTTTGTTGTTTGATTTGGTTTACACTCTACCTGAGATATGTGGCATGTTTTGCATTTTTTCTGCAATGCATTTTTTTTTAACACAGAGCCAAAAGAAATGTCTTAGAATGTGATCATATGTATGGTGATCAGACATCCTGAAAGACTTTGGGACATCCCAGATTATGAGAAGTAAAAAATAGTGAGGAGAACTGACTTGGTCACACATTAATAAAAAATGCTGCACTGAAGGTATTGTAAATGGTAAATGGACTGTACTTATATAGCGCCTTTCTAGTCTTTCTGTCCACTCAAAGCGCTTTACACTACATTTTCATTCACCCATTCATACACAGTAACGGGAGCAATTTGGGGTTAAGTGTCCTGCCCAAGGCTGGAGGAGCCGGGAATCGAACCGCCAATCTTCCAATTGGAGGACGACTGCTCTACCTCCTGAACCACAGCCGGGAGGTAGAGCCCTTCTGGAGCATTGCCAAATTTTCATGAATAATTAATAACATAACAGAGATAGGCACAACAAGCTGCTGCTGGCCGTGGAATGAAATGTAAAAGACTCTTAATTCAAATGAGAGATCCCTTTCATTAAATTATCAATTAGTATAAATGAATTAGTAGTTCAATAGCTGTTTTTAAAACTCTCTGAAACTGTTAAACTTTTCTGATTAAATCACTTGGCTACAGGCTACAGGATATCATTCTTGTTTTTAGTTATTAATTAAAAATGTCCTGTTCGTTTTTGTAAAATATTTCAAAGTATTATAGATGTGTTTTTCCTTGTCTATTGCACTGATTAGGCTATCATAAATAACAAATTGTTGATGTCATTTCACCTGTTTTAAAGCAGATGAGTGAGAGTGCAGCTGCTACTGACGGAGGAATTTGTGATACAAATATCTGTAAATATGTGTTTAAGCTCCTACAGCTTAATGACAAGCTGCTGAAAAGGTGTTTAAAACGACTGTAACATACCTGTGACCTGTGTGTAATACTTCATGTGTCATGTGAAGACTTTACGCTTCATATCATCCAAACTGTCTTTCTGTTTTATCCATCTGTACAAACTGATCTTCATAATATTAATAACTAATTAGAGTTAGAGTCTGATGTTACTCTAAATGATTCTATACATTTTAATTGAGTCATTGGTTCAGTTGTTTCAACATGAAAATGTGAGTGACTGATGTAAAGTTGACCTGCACTACATACAAACATTGTGAGTCAACTGAAGTCAGGAATAGATTTGCTTCATGCTTAGTGACTTTCTGAGGTTAACATTACTATTGCTGCTCTAGAAATAATAGGAACCTCATTACCGCACAGTGGTGAATTACTACCTTATCATTATTTTGACTCTTTGGAGCTGTTTCTTAACAAGCTGCAGTAATCACTGTCTTCAAGGATATCGGAATATGTCACACGGTGAAGCAGTGTGACTCATTGATTTGTTTTTAATAGTCAGTAGACAACAACAGTGGTCTATAGCACAGAGGAATACGATATATCAGTCTTTGGATACACATATAATGCTTGTTAGTAGGATTGGTTAGCTGGTTTAGCTCTGCATGTGAGATTTGTTGACAATAAGAAAAATATAGAAAATCACCAGTCCAAACCTCTGAGGTTAGGAGACGATAGCGGTCATGGTTTTGAAAATGTAAACTCATGGTTGTTAACAGAAAGTTAGCAGTGATCTGCCATGTTAAAGTCTGGCATTTTGTGGCCGCATCCACCCACCCCAACCTCCACCCTCCATTAACATTGTCCTTTTATAATGGCGTCAACTGATTTCCTCCTTTGCTCCAGTCATAATTACTACAGCCACTAGAGGGCTTCTGTCACTTGAACATAAACAGACTGTATGTTGTTTTATGGCACTTTTCCCTGTGAGGACTGGACTGATACTGGACCCTTAAAGTTTAAGACACCCACAATACAAAAACCCTTGGCCAAGAAATGTAGTTTGCCCAGTAGGCGACACCAGAGAAAAATCTATGGAATCATCAAAGTCATGTTAAAATACAATTGCTTTGTTAACATAAGGAAACCTAACTTGACTCTAGAGTGGTGTCACATATTGTAGAAACTGTAAGTAACTCTAGAATTGAATATCTCCATAACAGATGATCACACAATTATCAAAGTTTTAGCATTCTTCCTGTATTTACATGACAGATAATATTACAAACCTGAAATTCAGGTTTGGCTCAGGATTGCAGGGATACTCCCAAGAATGTGGGTTTGAGATCATAGCTTTGGTCAAAGACGGATGACAGGAGGGGGTTCTTCTCCATGTGTTGTTGTTATCTGGTCCTTTCTCCTAGTTCAAATGACTCCAGAGGTTATTTATGCATTTAGTTCGGGCCATAATTCAGTTATTGATTAGGAGGTCTGTTCAATTTCTACTTTGTCACAGTGTTTAAGTTTTTGGTGATGTCCTGCTGACAGACACCCACTTGGCAAAGAAGTCAGTGTGGGGACCAGGGGTGAGGTGCTCTCCGTGTCTCTCAGATTGAAATTAAAGAAAGGCTGTTTTATCCATGAATTATCCATGAAGCATCCAAGATGTCTTATACTACTATGAGAAGTCAAAATGTGTGCTTTGAAAAATTGCTTCTAAGACATTTTAGCAAAGTGGGAGGAAGTGTGTAGGTGCAATGGATGATCAGCTGATTGATAGCTTTGCTTTATATTGAAGCATTGTGGCATTCTTTACTATTTATTTTCTTATACTAGGACACATCCTATGTATTGTTATCATGATTTTAAATATTAGATTTTTTTTGTGTAATTAGTCATAAACATAAACATAAGCAATGTGATATAGATATGGAATGAAACCCAACAGTAGACACCAGGGGTTTGTACAGTTGCTGTAGTAAACAGAAGAAGCAGGTGCTGTGTAGACTCTGTATTACTGTACTCATGTGAAGTAAGGTATTGTTGAAAAAAGGCTGAAAGGTCTATGTACATGCTTGCAAATATTGCATGAGTGAAAAGACTGTCAGCACTTGATATGAGACTCCTGAACAGCATCCTGGGAGCTGATGATAGGGCAATTTCACTAACATTTCCAAAAGCCTCTACCTGGCAATAACACACATATTTACCATGATAGAGATATCTTGAAAATAAAACCTCACTGACATAAACTCAGAGAGATCTCACTGTGCAGGCTCAGCAAAGCTCCTCATTAAGGGTACAAATGCTGTCTTATGACCTTAACAAGCATCTCTTTGTACTAGAGAAAGACCATCATTACAGTACAGCAGTGCCCAGTGTTCTTTAAACAACTCCTCTGCTGTAATCCTGCAATCTTTAAAGAAAAGCATTTGAAGCATTTAACAAACGTGGAGCTGCACAGACAGGTTTTTCTTTTTCTGTTTCACTCTGAAGGTAATTAATTCTCTCTCAAAATCCATCTGTCATATAAGAACACACTCTGAATTTAGTACAGTGTGAAACCAGACCATGCAAACAATAGAAAAGGGTACAACAACAGTGTCTTTATAAACATGATGTCAGTAGACCATCGCAGGGTATTCTAACAAACAGTAAGTATTACAGACGATTGCTATGTAAATTCACGAACACTTATAATTTAGTTTCAATTTCTTAGTTACTTTTTTGTAATGGAAAAGGTCGTTCTTGGAACCATACCGAGTCGAGTTGAGCCGAGTCGAGCCGAGTAGTGCTAGTGCTTGAATGGCGTCTTGACCCCCACTTACCTTTTTGTCTGGAGGAATGGGAGGACTTTGTTTGGTCTGGAAGTACCAGTGTAACACATCATTTCAATGTGAGTTCGTATTTGAACTTCTAGGATTGGAGGTACCATTGTACCATATTGGGGGTCCAATCTAAAATCTCGCCTAGGGTACCAACATAGTCAGCACTGCCAGTAATATTGTATCGTATCGTATCGTATCGTATCGTATCGTATTGTATCGTATGGTGTCGTGTCGTGTCGTATCGTATCGTATTTTATCGTATTGTATTTTATCGTATCGTGTCGTATTGTATCGTGTAGAGTGGAATGGTGTGGTGTGGTGTGTTGTAGTGTAGTATAGAGTAGTGCAGAGTAGTGTAGAGTAGTGTATAGTAGTGTAATGTGTAGTGTAGCGTAGTGTAATGTAGAATAGAGTAGTGTTGTGTAGTGTAATGTAGAGTAGAATAGAGTAGTGTAGTGTAGAGAAGTGTAGTGTGGTGTAGTGTAGAGTAATAGTGTAGTGTAGTGTAGAGTAGTGTAGTGTATTGTAGTGTAGACTACACTAGGGTAGAGTATTGTAGTGTAGAGTAGAGTAGTGTAGTGTAGTGTAGAGTAGTGTAATGTAGAGTAGTGTAGTGTAGTGTGGAGTAGTGTAGTGTAGTGTAATGTAGAGTAGTGTAGTGTGGAGTAGTGTAATGTAGAGTAGTGTAGTGTAGTGTGGAGTAGTGTAGTGTGATGTAGTGTAGAATAGTGTAGTGTAGTGTAGTGTAATGTAGAGTAGTGTAGTGTGGATTACACTAGGGTAGAGTATTGTAGTGTAGAGTAGAGTAGAGTAGTGTAGTGTAGAGTAGTGTAGTGTAGTGTAATGTAGAGTAGTGTAGTGTGATGTAGAGTAGTGTAGTGTGGAGTAGTGTAGTGTGATGTAGTGTAGAGTAGTGTAGTGTAATGTAGAGTAGTGTAGTGTGATGTAGTGTAGTGTGATGTAGAGTAGTGTAGTGTGATGTAGTGTAGTGTAGTGTAGTGTGGAGTAGTGTAGTGTGATGTAGTGTAGAGTAGTGTAGTGTGATGTAGTGTAGTGTAGTGTAGTGTGGAGTAGTGTAGTGTGATGTAGTGTAGAGTAGTGTAGTGTAATGTAGAGTAGTGTAGTGTGATGTAGTTTAGTGTAATGTAGAGTAGTGTAGTGTGATGTAGAGTAGTGTAGTGTGATGTAGTGTAGTGTAGTGTGGAGTAGTGTAGTGTGATGTAGTGTAGAGTAGTGTAGTGTAATGTAGAGTAGTGTAGTGTGATGTAGTGTAGTGTAGTGTGGAGTAGTGTAGTGTGATGTAGTGTAGAGTAGTGTAGTGTAGTGTAATGTAGAGTAGTGTAGTGTGATGTAGTGTAGTGTAATGTAGAGTAGTGTAGTGTGATGTAGAGTAGTGTAGTGTGATGTAGTGTAGTGTAGTGTAGTGTGGAGTAGTGTAGTGTGATGTAGTGTAGTGTAGTGTGGAGTAGTGTAGAGTAGTGTAGTGTGATGTAGTGTAGTGTAGTGTGGAGTAGTTTAGTGTAGTGTAGTGTAGTGTGGAGTAGTGTAGTGTAAAGTAGAGTAGTGTAGTGTAGAATAGTAGTGTAGTGTAGTGTAGTGTGGAGTAGTGTAGTGTAGAGTAGTGTAGTGTGATGTAGTGTAGTGTAGTGTGGAGTAGTTTAGTGTAGTGTAGTGTAGTGTAGTGTGGAGTAGTGTAGTGTAAAGTAGAGTAGTGTAGTGTAGAATAGTAGAGTAGTGTAGTGTGGAGTAGTGTAGTGTAAAGTAGAGTAGTGTAGTGTAGAATAGTAGAGTAGTGTAGTGTGGAGTAGTGTAGTGTAAAGTAGAGTAGTGTAATGTAGAATAGTAGTGTAGTGTAGTGTGGAGTAGTGTGGTGTAGTGTAGAGTAGTGTAGTGTAGTGTAGAATAGTAGTGTAGTGTAATGTAGAGTAGTGTAGTGTAGAATAGTAGTGTAGTGTAGTGTAGAATAGTAGTGTAGTGTAGTGTAGAATAGTAGTGTACTGTAGTGTAGTGTAGTGTAGAATAGTAGTGTACTGTAGTGTAGTGTAGTGTAGTGTAGAATAGTAGTGTAGTGTAGAATAGTAGTGTAGTGTAGAATAGTAGTGTACTGTAGTGTAGTGTAGTGTAGAATAGTAGTGTAGTGTAGTGTAGTGTAGTGTAGTGTAGTGTAGAATAGTAGTGTAGTGTAGAATAGTAGTGTAGTGTAGAATAGTAGTGTAGTGTAGAATAGTAGTGTAGTGTGCAAACAGTTTCAGAAGCGCTTCATCTTCAATAAGAAGTAGTTTCAGTGTTGACAGTGTTCTCTGTAGATTATCCAGAGTGAAAGGAACACTGAGTCTGGAAGGAGATGCTGCTGTTATATCAATAGTGTGAGCACCTGTATCCCCCTCTATTGTATTGGGATGAAGGCAGAAACTAAAATCAAAACCTGATATCACACAGCCCATAACTAGAAAGATATTTTTCTTGCACACAGGATACTAAGTTGTGCATACAAATGTTATCTGGTTCCTGAGATAACATCTTGTGTGATCAAGATTATAAATTGTGCAAACCAGATAATAATTTGCATAAGAGATACTGAAACCTGATATTAAAGAAACCCTCAAGTGCCACAGTATGTCATTTTTTTCATCTTGCAAGCACCAGATAATAACATTTGCCTACAAGATAACAACAAGGGAAATATGTAATTGTTAAGAATCTCATGCGTCCTGTGTGATATGTAGATGTGGCATTAGATGGGATATCTATGCTAGATACCCTGTGAGGTCATTAGGATTAAAAAAAAAAAAAAAAATCTATTTTAGGTAAACTGAACCTTTAAGTGCTGACAATGTCTGGTATACATCACAAAATTTGATCCATACATCTGATCCATCTTTGATCCAAACCATACATCTGCTGTTAACTGTAACCCTGTTATATGTAATCCACAGGTCAGCTGAAACCCATGTTTAACCAAGCACATGCTCCTTAATTTAGGTTTCTATTATCATCAGAATAAACCTGCTTTTAAGAGTGAACGAACAAGATGTAGCCTTTCAGACAAACGCATTCTCTTCACAATCAAATCAGATTTGGTTGAGGGTCAGAGACAAGCAGACGTTTTCTCTGCTGCCTGTGAAATCAAATGTGCTTCCTCCCTCTTGCTAAACTCAGTGTGTGACAGAGTTTGTGGTGTGTTGGCAGAATAATAATCCTCTTGGGTCGTGTGGTGCTGAGCCTCCAGAGGCGCTTACAGCTTCACTTTATAGTGTAACCTGCTTCTGTCAGGATATTTATATTTCAGTTTGGCTTTATTTAACAAGGAGAGTTAACCTCTTCAAACCACTGTTTTCCAGGGATTTGCTAATACTGTATATGAGGGATGGGCGGAGGTTGGCTGTGGATTAAGGAAACATAGCAATGATACTTCAAGGCCACGTTTTTATTTATATAACAGCTATAGCTGTGTAAGCACAAGATATACCATGTACATTACACTTATTTTGATTCATTTGACTGCACATCACACAAAGAAAATAATTCATTTTCATTACACTGTGCCTTCACTGTCATTATGATCTGTGCAGAATTTAATGTGTATGTGTTTTTATGTGAATTATGTTGAATTTCATATAATACACTGCTTATTTTTTGATGGATGAAATGTTACTTGTTGAACTATGCAGTTCTGAGAGGCTGGTTAATGATTTTTTAAAGAATATAATTCCTACCAGTAGAGACAGAAATAAATTACATATGTATATCTGAGATCCATAAATCCATTCATGGCCAAGGGGCTGCATCAGAATGGAGAAAGCCAGACTGAACTAGGGTATAATCATATCTAAAAAAAACAACCATATCATAGCCAGCAATTGTCCCATTTGTTGTTTTTTGTTGTAGTTTTTTTTTTTTTACATTATTGTCTTCTAAAATCTTATTTTTGAGAAACCTGACAGACTGAGGGGACGCTCAGCAGAGATGATGACTGAGGCTGCTGGATTGAATGCATGGTCAAGAGGTGCATTAGGAATACTGCACCGACCAGAGGCCTGTACTACGAAGCTGGATTTTCTCTTATGGAGGTAACTTCAGGGTTAACTCTGGGTTTTCCGTCCTACGACGCTGGTTCACTTCTTACCAGGGTAAATCACCATGGTAACTTATGCTGAATGGCTAACATGCTCTGGAGCAGGTTATGTTCTGGATAAGAGATCAACGAGTATAAAAGCACCAACTCCTGACCAATCAGTTCTCTTGGAAAATGGCCCATTCATAGAAGATCCTGTCCACATTGGTGCGCGGATCGTGAGAGGTTAAAACTGCAACATGAGGGATATTAGTCTGTATGTTATACAGTTGGTTTGACATCATTCACTCAAATGGTTGAAGCGCATAATAGGTTTGTATTTTGAATGTCAAATGAATGTTGAATATTAAACTAACTTAATGTTACTTGAAAATCTGTACCTTTCGGATAGTTTTGGCCTGCCCAATCGTAGAAGATCCTGTCCACATTGGTGCGCGGATCGTGAGAGGCTGCTGCTGAACCTGGTCCGTCTCTCATCAACTGAAAGTCTTGTGAAATTATGTTTTTGTAGAGAAATTACCAAATAATCTTCTTTAATTTCCGCGGCTCCACTTTAACGTCATCTCCTGAAACTACCAGCAGGAGTTTGGGTGACAGAAGCTGACGGGAGGGCGTGAATGACAGCCGGAACTGTCCATTCACAGTAGATTAAAAAACATGAAGCAACAACAATTCGCTGCCAATAAAAGTGGGCGTGTCCGCACGTGGGAAACGTGACGCAGGCCAATGAGAGAGCAGCCTCAGGTCATGTGCTTGTCAAAAGTTTGAGGGCTTGCATTGACTCCCATTAGGCCGGCGCCCCGCATACAGGAAGTACATATAGAAATTGATAAAATACAATTTGGAATCGATTTATAATGAATGCTGACAGGTGCTGAGAGACTAACAGGCGCATTTTACAAACAAATACTTTTTATTTCATAATGATTTTGCATTATCTAATTAATTTATATTTAATATGTTTAAGTAGACTTTCTCTAGATTATTGGATGAGGCGGCGCCCCAGCGCCCCGCATTGACCAGCCGCCACTGGATAGTAGCTGTTTTTCTCCCAAAAATTTGTGGTGTAAAAGCTAAAAAATACACTCTCTCTGCTCTCTGAAACATTAATAAAGTCAGATCGACTAGTGATGCTTTCTAAACAGATTTATGGTTCAAAATTTGGTATAGACACTTTTTATGAGGAGATTCTTAGACCCGGTCAAATTTGACCTAGTCTGCGCGGCTGTAGTAGAATATGAACAGTATATATGGGTAAATATGCTGCCTTTATTAGCAGTAACTGGCAGGCAAATCATTTTAAATCACTGTAAAAACAAAAAAAAATGTTTTATGGTGTGACAATGTGTAGTTAAGGTCTAGTTAGGTTTAGGCACACAATCCACATGGTTAGGGTTAGAGACAGATCACGGTTCAGGTTAAAATGACCACTTGACTCCTCCCAATATGGAAATGTATCACTTCTCTGGGTAATTATTACCACAGCCGCTGTAACTCCTCACACATAGCTACAGGTCATTTTTTGCAACTGACATTATGACCTATAGTGTTGTTTTTTCTTGGATTGTGCTCATAAAACCACCTGAACATGAACATCATCTAATAATAAAGTTCTGAATACACATTTAAAATGACTGATTTTAAATAGACTTAATGTATTTCTCATATCATTCTTTGCAGCATTAGCTCTCCCTACAGTTCAGTCAGCTCTGCAGAGCATTTTAGCAGCCATTCTAAGTTTTTAAAAAAAACTGTCAGAAAGCAGAACATTTAGGGAACCAGATGCTTTTCTAGGGAAATGATGGAGACAACCCTGAATCATCCAACCTCCAGATATTTATCAGGTGGACACACATATTGACTCCATGAATGCTAATACAGCTCTGTGTCTCCTAGATATGTAAGTGGGAAACTTTTTTACAGTAATATAATCATTCAAATGATTATTAAAACACTTCTTGAACTTCTGAGCTAGATATCACCGAAAAAAAAAAAACATCAAATCTTTAGATTCCCCAGAGTCAGTTTCACATAATCTTTGGACTTTCTGTGGCAAAAAATCTCATTGTGTTGATCAAAAATTGCCATAATTCACATTTACTATGTACTGAGTGCACCATGTTTAGTATTGTAGTTGATCATTTGTTGAAATGTAGGATGTGATGCACTATATTACCCTTTTTATGTTATACAAGATGGATTGTGTCATTGTGCCAAAGTAGTCCACCTCTGAAGCACACTTCTCTGCTTCACAGTGAAATCATCAACAGTTAAGAGGTTAGATATGAGACTGGCTATATCTGGCTCTCTAAAACAGTGGACTGACCCCTCTGAATCACCACCTACGCTGCTGTTTCACTTGTAGACAATTTGTACAACATACAGCACAATGCACTCTTTGACTTGGAGTGCAGCTGAATTCTCGGGGCTCTCCCACAGCCTGAGTGTGCCAGTGTAAATGACATATCACCAGCTAAATTATCATTATCCGCTGTTGTCAGAGGTGCAACCATGTTAGCATTTGCATACATTAGACTAAGTCAGCGGAGCTGTTTGCTCAGAGATAATGAAGCCAGCAGTGACTCTGGACACCTGTAAAGGCAAAGTGACAACCTAAAACAGCTCTTACTGATACTTTAGCACTGCATTCTAAATGGAAATCTGCCTCTGGTTACATTTACAGCTGGAAGACGAATATTGTCCCACTGTATATTTGGCTTCGCTACAAGCAGTATTAGCTACGTTTCTCTATGTCTTCTGTTTACAATCACATTACCTGAAGAGAAGCATCTGGATTGTGCCCCTGCATGAGAAGCAATCAATCAAGCAGACACAACCCCAAACGTTTCCCTCTTTAAAGCTGCTTCGATATTTGTAGAACAACAAATTGAATGATACCATGTGATGTTGCTGGTAGTGATGAACCACCAACTCTGCATTCTCCAAATCTTTATCAATTGTGTTAGCTTCTTTTGGCTCATTGTGTTGGTGTTATGGACTGCAGCTTGTGTGGTTTCAGTCTCAGCTCTCTCAACAGCAGCAAGCAGCTGTTTTCAGTGAAAATAATCACAGTAGACAATCAGTCAGCAGAAGTCAGAAATGTCAGTGACTTAAAGAAATAAAAGTTATAGCAGACACGAATCGGCATAAATTATAAGGTCAGTAATCATATCATTGAGATTAAAATATGACTGATGTGAATTAGAAAGGTCGTTAAAGATCATTAAAGGCCATGTGCCATTTTATTTGTATTTTTATGGTAAATCAGAGCCAGAAATAATGGTAACTCTAATGACTAATAGTTGGAGCACTGCCAATACATTGGAACATTAAAGGTCACTAATGATGTCATGTCTGAGAGAAACATCTGTAATTATGGAAATTCGACAAATTTGTGAAACTAGGAGGAGTTAGTGAAAATGAGCTCCATCACAGGTGAAGCCAGGTTGGGTATATAAGACGGTGTTTCTCAGTGTGTGTGACTCAGTGTTGCTCCATGGACCAGCCTCTGTTTACTTGTGAAAGGTTTAGGTTTTTGACTTTTGAAGTTATTTTTTCTTCAATATTTGGAAACAGATGTTGCAGCGGGCTCCAATCTGTAAACTGTGATGATGTTTACAATAGATAGTATGTGTCATCATTTTAGGGTTTACTTTTGTAACCAAATAAGTCTGGAATAGGAATTCAGCTCTTGTTCTTTTACCATCATGTATAATTTTAAACAGATTTCTGTGAGCTCCATGTTTGGTTACTTCAAGCCTTTAAATCATTAGTGTAAATGTTGATCATTTCTATATAGCTTTCAAATGATTCCAGTGACATGAATTTTTATTTGTTGATAAATAAGACAGTCTTTGTGTTGATTTCAGCCTTTACAAAAACACATACATTTCAGATGTCTATGAGTTGTTAACAGCTCCACCAAATAGTGATGTTTCCCTCTAAACTTCTCACATGCTTTCATTTCAATAAATGTTCAAATGATCCAATATTTCAGCAAAAATCAAAGATTAGAGTAAAAGTTTAAAAACTGAAAACAGTTTCCCTTTAATCATCTCACCACCCCTCACATGTATCTGCTGACCCTTTGGAGGGGCCCCACCCCTAGGTTGGGAACCACTGGACTAAACTAGCTAACTGTATATAAAGTAGTGTAAACTAGCTCCACCTCCAGCAGCTACAACAGTAACATGCTGCTCTAACACTGATGCTTCACTATTAATAATCTAATGATGTCATAATAATAATATATCAGTCAGAGGACCAAACCACTACTTTTACTGTAATACTGCATACTACATCACTATAATACTGCAGTACTTTTACTGTAATACTGCATACTACATCACTCATAATACTGCAGTACTTTTACTGTAATACTGCATACTACATCACTCATAATACTGCAGTACTTTTAATGTAATACTGCATACTACATCACTATAATACTGCAGTACTTTTACTGTAATACTGCATACTACATCGCTCATAATACTGCAGTACTTTTACTGTAATACTGCATACTACATCACTATAATACTGCAGTACGTTTACTGTAATACTGCATACTACATCACTCATAATACTGCAGTACTTTTACTGTAATACTACATACTACATCACTATAATACTGCAGTACTTTACTGTAATACTGCATACTACATCACTATAATACTGCAGTACTTTTACTGTAATACTGCATACTACATCACTATAATACTGCAGTACTTTTACTGTAATACTGCATACTACATCACTCATAATACTGCAGTACTTTTACTGTAATACTGCATACTACATCACTCATAATACTGCAGTACTTTTACTGTAATACTGCATACTACATCACTATAATACTGCAGTACTTTTACTGTAATACTGCATACTACATCGCTCATAATACTGCAGTACTTTTACTGTAATACTGCATACTACATCACTCATAATACTGCAGTACTTTTACTGTAATACTGCATACTACATCACTCATAATACTGCAGTACTTTTACTGTAATACTGCATACTACATCACTCATAATACTGCATTACTTGTACTGTAATACTGCATACTACATCACTCATAATACTGCAGTACTTTTAATGTAATACTGCATACTACATCACTCATAATACTGCAGTACTTTTACTGTAATACTGCATACTACATCACTCATAATACTGCAGTACTTTTACTGTAATACTTTAATTACATCACTCATAATACGTATGTACTTTTACTTAATAGGATTTTTCATGCAGGACTTTTTCATTACTTTTACATTGTTGTATTGGTACTTTTACTCGTAGAGGATCTGGGTGCTTCTTCCACCACTGCTAAAGTAACACAGTACATGGATAATATATTCTTGGCACACATGAACTCCGTTATAGCTGCAGTTGAACATCTACTGTTGATTTTCTCTAATCTGTTGAGTAATTTCAGTTGTGGATTAGCCATACATTGGCCAGTATGTAAGTGTATTTCACACATTTATTCCAGAGTCACTAAATCCATAGCATCAGTTGGACACTAAACTCCTGGCACAGTAAAGAGGCCATTTTTTCATTTATAGACACAGAGATGATGATATAATAAACTAGGCTAGGAAAAACTCCACTACTACTGCCAACATCCATTCACTGACTTAAGTCATGAAAGTGAAATTTTGGCACAACAAATACAAGCTCACATAATATGTTGATCTTCCATCTCTTCACAGACAGAGATATGAGTTAAAGAAGACTTGCTCAGAATGCACCCAGAGGAATGAGTTAATCTGGATACAATGGAACGCACTCAGCTGGTGAACACTGGCCAATATGATACAGTATTTCCATGGAGGATGTAAACATACATAGATGTACCTTTGTCTGCTTCACATTTAGATAGAAACAGCTATGTTTGTCAAGTCGACATGTCTGATCTGTATCTGTGCTCTCACACAGGGGAGCTCTGCTGCAGGGTTTATTAGGACATTTCACTGTCTGCTGCTATGGATTGTATGTACAGTACTGTGAGTAAACACACAGTCAACATCTGTTTTCATCCACTTTCCTGGATGTTTGTCAATGCTTCATATCCACTCATTTGTGAAATGTTCTGTTTAAAATGCAAAATCATAAAGAGGCTTTTGTGAAAAGTTTAATAAGGAACATCTTTTCTCTGTTTTTATTCAGCCGGCAATTTTTTCTTTCACTGATATCTTCCCCACGCTGACAAAACTCATTTATTCATGAATGTCCTTTGACATCAAATAACGTTACAAATCTTGGTAAAACTTAACAATACGACACACAATGTTACGAGTGGTTACTAAGGAACAAGTGAGAAATGAAGCAGGAACAACCTGAGAAATGACAAATTGCTTACAAGTGCAATAACTCTGATTCAAGGACTACAGAGTAAACAATGATGAGTTACTGGAGAAGTGACTTGGAGGAACTTTATAGTTCTCTGAACCTTTATTATCTGTGCTCTTTCACACATTGTACTTTTCACTCTTTATTCTTATCATTCTTCATTCTGTATGAGTTTTGGCTTTTCAACTGCTGCATACTTAGTACTGTAGAAATGATTCAAATGTCAAACTGTGCAGCTCATCCAGGAGACGTGTGCTTGTATTTTACTTTATTGGAACATGTTTCAGTGATTATATATATCATTTCTAACCCTTACATACTGTTCATGGTCAAATTTATGTTCCTTCTAGCTGGAATTCTTCCTAAATGTCACCTACAGTCTACAAAAATTGAAATAAAATGCATCTTTTTTTCTTTTTTTTATGTTTTGCAGCTGATACACATTTTTACATGTGAAAATGTACAAGTTTGACCTGTATTTTATTTATTTTTTATATTCAAAAATCAGCATTCAAAAATGTTGTATTCATCATATTTTATACAATGTTTTCCTGGACCATAAAATACTGATTATGAATGTTTCTTTTCCCCATAAGATTAATCAAACATTTATTAATGACTGATAGGGAATTTATGAATGTGAATTGGTGTAGAGATTAATTATGAGTTGGAATATGAACAGTATGTTAGGGTTGAAGTATTCAAATGTATAGTTAGTTTAAGTCTTTGGGATGACTTGTTGAACTGAGGACCTTTCTCACTTTGTAGGATAAGGGATGTCTGAGCAGCTGAGTTTTAGACCCCAATTCAAACTTTAAAAACTAGTCTTTGTCAGTACACATGCAGCCTTCATGCAGCAGTCTTTGGAGACTTGTTAGGTCAGCCTGATAATAATGGGGGAGCTAGACCAGGTAGCCATCTTTCCAATCTGCTGGTACTACCTCTTTCTCCTAGATCTTCTCAAATAATAATAATAATAATAATACATTTTATTTGATGGCGCCTTTCAAGTCACCCAAAGTCACCTTACAGAGAATAAAAACAACAACAAGAAATATAAAGAAATAAAAACCATCAAACATGAATTAACCCTCCTGTTGTCCTCGAGTCAAGGAAGGAAGGGAGGAAGAAGGAAGGAAGGAAGGGATGAAGGAAGAAAGAAGAAAAGGAGGGAGGAAAGAAGGAGGGAAGGAAGGAAGGAAGGAAAGGAGGGAGGAAGGGAGGGAGGAAAGGAAGAAGGAAGCAAAGGAGGGAGGAAGAAAGGAAAAAGGAAGGAAAGGATGGAGGGAGGAAGGACAGAGGGAAGGAAGGAAGGAGGGAGGGAGAAAGGAAAAGAGGAATGGAGGAAGGAAGGAAAGAAGGACAGAGGCAAGAAGGAAGGGAGGAAGGTAGGGGGGGAGGAAAGAAAGAGAGAAGGAGGGAGGGAGAAAGGAAAAGAGGAAGGGAGGAAGGAAGGAAAGAAGGACAGAGGCAAGAAGGAAGGGAGGAAGGTAGGGGGGAGGAAAGAAAGAGAGAAGGAGGGAGGGAGAAAGGAAAAGAGGAAGGGAGGAAGGAAGGAAAGAAGGAGGGAGGGAGGAAGGAAGGACAGAAGGAAGGAAGAAAGGGAGGAAAGTCAAAACAGACGGGGTCAATTTGACCCGGGAGGACGACACAAAGGTTAAAACCAGAGATCAACCTTAAAACAAGTGTAGTGCGCAGTGTCAGAGTTTTTTGAATGTTGTGATGGAGTCTGACTGTCTTATGTGTGGGGGGGGGGAGGGAGTTCTATAATTTAGGTGCCGAGCAGCTGAAGGCTCGGGCACCCATGGTGCTGAGGCGTAATGTGGGGATGGTTAGTAGACCAGCAGAGGTTGAGCGGAGGGTGAGGGAGGGGCTGTAGTCCTGGAGGAGGTCGCAGAGGTAAGAAGGGGCTAGGTGGTGGAGAGCTTTGTATGTGAGGAGGAGGTTTTTGTAGTGGATGCGGTATTGTACCGGGAGCCAGTGAAGTTGTATCAGAATAGGGGTGATGTGGTCAGGTGATGTGGTCAGGTGATGTGGTCAGATGATTTGGTGCTAGTGATGATCCGAGCGTCCGAGATCTGAATCATTTGCAGTCTGTTGATGAGTTTGGAGATCTTCTCAAATGGTGGGTGCAGCATCTCCACAGAGGTGTCCACGTCTACCTTCAGTGCCTCTGCTGGAATATTGTCTGGTCGTTCCACAGGTTTATATCCAGAGCTTTAGGTGATGTCGGTCTTCAAAATGTTCTCTTGCAGCTGTTCTTTTCCTGTGATTGTCTTCCCTTCCTTGTCTTTCACTGCTCATTCCGGCTGGCTGATCTTGTGTGACACCGTCTTGATGGTGTTGTACTGTCGTTTCATATTTCCGCTGCTTGTTCTGCTTCTTCAGTCAGGTTGTCAATGTAGTTTCTTTATGTTCTTCTGGGCACTTTCCCTTTCTGTTGACCTCTCAGTATTCTTGTTGAGCTTTGGTTGCTCTTGTATGACAGTTGTTAAGCTCTGCCTTGTATATTGTATAGAGTGTCTGCTGATATCCACTCTTTCTGCTGGCATTTCCAATCACTTCCTGAGATGTTGTTGTCATAGTGTCTCATATCTTTTCCCATTGTTTTCTTATTCGCTGCTCAGTTCTGGCAACACTTGGGATCTTTTCTTCAGATTCAACATTTCAGCTAATTGAGATTTCCTAATTTAACCCACCCATATACCCACTTTTCCAACTCATTCATCCTCCTTCAGCTGCTTCTTCATCCAAATTAAAGCCAGCAATCTAGTTTAGCGTCAGCCTTTCAACAACCAGCTTTCACTTCAGAAAGTGTCTTTTCCAGTGAATTATGTAATCAGTATGGGAACCCTTTATTTTGAAGGTCTTTCATTTCCAAGTGGTTTCCTGGAAAAAAAACAATACAATCTGGTAATAATTATAGATAAGTTAGGAATTTATTTTAACCAGTTAAATTCACTATGCATCACCCTTCAACATTTTTCCAAGCAGTCATGACATACTGAAACATATGTTAATAGATGGGTATAGTCAGGGTGAAACAGTGAGTACGGTGTATCTTGTTCTTCAGTGAGGTGGAAGAATGTGGAGAGGGCCTCTAGCTTAAGGACAGAAGCTTTTCTAGTGCATGCTCGGCACTGTTTCTGTATCTATCTGCTGGCAGATTATGGGTGGAAGGGTCACCGATGGCCGCTATGACTGGAATACAGTGTGACGTCCGAGCCATAGAAGTCTAATAGTTTTTTAATGCTTTTCCAGCAGTGTGGATTCCATTTCATTTCTGCGCTGATAAAATGTGAGAGAACCTGGTCATGTTCGGTAATTGCTTCTTCACTTCAAACTCAAGCCTTTTCAGCGAGAAGCTATTGTTTCCTGGAGCCGTGTTCTTTAAGGTGCCTGAGTGTTTATGTTCTGAAAAAGACGATAAAGTCTGAAGTGCAGCACATTGCTGTTCTTTGGAGCAGTTGGAAGATGGTTTTCTGTTCAGCTCAGGGGTTTTGTTTTTTTTTGGGGGGGGGGGGGGTTGTTTTGTAGGTGCTGTTTTATAGAATTGCACTGAGAAGTTTGTTCACCAAACTTGGACAAAATAACAGAGAGATACTTTTGCATCATATACTCATATCTGTAAAGCAGAAATCTCTCCACACTATAATGCAATTAATAATTAATACAACAGTCCTTTCTTATACTTAATAACACTGCTGAAGACTTTATTGATGTTATGAAGCTGTCTTTGTGATTTCTTGTAGCCTATGTGGTGTTTCTAATATTTTTGCTGCTCCATACTGTACTTTTAAAAGAACATCTTTATTTATAGTCTTTGAGATCTGAGAACAAAAAAACATTCATAATTAGACTCACACACAATCAGCAAACAGAACAACACAACTAAGGCCAGAATGTCAGAATCAACAAAGAGTGAATAAAAATAGTCATAAAAACCATCATATAATATAGCTTTATAATCTCCAGGGGGGGGGGGGGTAGTGCACTTTAGTTATGGTAGCTATGAGGAAAGAGATGTGAGGTAGTCTGGAAGCTTCAACAGTAAAGTTTTATCGATTAATATCACAAGATCTTTTTTTTTCTTTCTTGTCTGTAAGCAACCTTATGATACAGAGAAGAGCTGGTATTAACTTGTGTCTCAGGTGATCTGATCGCAAGTGGACAGCTGAGACACCTATCCGTTCACACCTGTCTCTATTAAGCGTCTCCAGCTGACCACTTTGGTTCAGATTTTGTTGCCGCCTACTGTAACTTCTTGTTTTTGGTGCTAAAGAGCTAAAGATGTCTCAAGAACTAATATGCATGTATGGTCTATTCAAACTGTTCATATTACTAGAACCAGGTACATCTGTCTCACCACATCCTGCATTGATGACATATTTCCTGTTATGTCCTTGCCAGGGACTCATCAGGACACATTAGCATTCATACCACAAAACACATGTGGTCAGATGCATCCCAGACCATCTCTGCAAGTGGTTTGAGGGATTTGGATCACAGTGCATCTAAGAGGTCGTTTCCATTTGTATTTAGTGTTGTCTGCTTGTGATTGGATCACCTGAGACACATGTTAATACCAGGTGTGAACAGGGTCAATGATGAGATATTTGTCATTAGTGATAAAGTGTAATACACTGTGATAAACAAGGTTTAGCTGACTGCACATAGTGTTATATATACAGGACGCCTAGTTCAATTTTTAATTACTGAGTCAAATGTTGAATATGAATCTTGAATAATAGTCTGCTGTCAAACCAAATTCCTAAGACATTGAAGTATTGATTAGGAGGATTTATATTTTTATGTATAATGTAAATTCCAATGGACCAAATATGCATATACATAAGAGGTATTGACTGAGCATCATTGGCAAATCTGAGGGTACAGTCCCAGTCAAAAGTTTGGACATACTCTCTCATTCAAATGAATGGGAAACTGTGTCCACACTTTTGACCGGTACTGTATGTGTTAATACAGTAAGTCTGTATTAAAACAACAGCCAGGTGCCTGAATAAACATTACAATAGGCTTCCCCCCTCCCCATAATCATTCCTCCTGTTCATACTGACTTTCATTGAACCTTACACCATCAGCTAATAGCTAATATGAAAACCTGTCCTTTAAAATATAATATATTATATAATTGCACAATATATTAAAACGCTCTTATCTTTGTAATTTTATCCACAAATTTGTCACAACACAGTTGAAATACTATATACACACAATAGTATATATTCTTGGTGAGTAGTACGTTATCATAACCAACATAATTGATGAGCAGAACTAAGTGTATAAACTGGAACCATCCAACAAGAATAATAGAGGAAGTGGCACAGGACTGTTTTTTACTCTCTCGATCCGTTCCTTCTGCTTCCTATCGCTTCCAAAAAGTAATCATCTGTATCAGAATCCAGTAGAAGTATTTTTTTTCAATCTTCTCCTTTCATCTCAAACACCTCCACATATACTTCCCCTCATCTTAGGCAAGAGATCCCCCCCCCCCCTTATTTATGTGAGGAAGGATGATGACATGACATCCAAAGCATCTTCTCCCAGCTTCTTTCGAGCTCTTTCCCTACAGCCACTCACTGCCTTCCCGTGTCATCTCTCTGACACCGGCTCACAGTAAAGTCTGCTCGCTGTGCTCACATGCGCAGTTAATCCGCAGATCTCAGTCTCAACAAGAAGATTGTGCTGCTCTTTATTCCCAGGAAAAGCCTTTCTTTTGCTACACCTGTCTGACAAGATCAATGTGACTTACGCTGAGGCCACTAAGACTTTTGAAGTGCTTTCAGTTATTATTAAAATGCTTCCTCCTTCTCTGTCCTCTTTCCTCCTTAGTGGTGAGTTTAATTTTAGTGCCACCATCTCATCACTTGCTCCGATTACAAAATCAAAAAATGTATTCTGAGTCTCCTTTTAAATGTGTTGGTCCCACTATTTCAGTGGTATTCACTTAAAAATCCACGAGGTCCAATTAGTGAAAATGTCTTCAAGTGAAGGTCCAGAACATCATAATGTCTGTGTTCTTTTTCAGTAGCTTGAAGTAGCTTTGTAGTTCCATCAGCATCTGTGTCTAGTGGCTGGATTGTAGACTGTCACATAAATACAGTACAATTCTAGAATACAACCTTTTTTTAATGGATTAATTTGCTTTGCAGTTGGTTGATTCATTAGTTAAGCGTTGTATAAATTCCGCCAACAGGTGGTGCTGTAGAGTCAGTAGGAAATTAGCTTTGAAAGCGTCGAGTAAAGAAGAAAACTGTTCTGTGTTGTACACAGCATGTAGCAGCTGGTTTATTTAGCAGGACATAGGATATGCTGTCAGTGAATATCATGTGATTACTATAAGTGTCAAATATAAAGAAAACATGAGCACATAATTTGGTGGCCCCTCTAACATGGTGGTGTTCCCCAAGGCTCTATGTTCAGCCCCCTCCTGTTCTGTGTATACAATATATGCTGCCCCTCTGGTACATATAATTCATACACCCAAATTCAACACCATTGTTATGCAGATGAAATGGAATTTGGAAAATGTAAAAGAAATAATTATGTTTGGTCCTCCAAAGTCAACACGTTTTACAGAAATGCTTCCTGACTACAAAAGTCCAACCTGCAACCACCTGGGTGTAATATCTGACAGTGACTTCTCATTTGAGAAACAAGTTACAAAATGTGTTGAGTCATGTTTTTATCAACTGAGGACAGCTCAAAATCAAGTCTCTCTCTCTCAACCTGATCTTGAGAAGGTCATACATGTCACGATGTTAATATTATTATTGTTGTGCCTGAATCTTCTGCAGGATGCAAAGTTTCTGACTCGAGTAAAGTACAAATTATCACATTTATTTTAACAAATGTCAAATTATAAAACAACATGTCTCCACATGGAGTCCTATACTAGATAATACTTTCCAACAGTCTATATCCTTAATAAACTATATTAAAATCAACGAAAAATGACCGAGACTGTTTACGGTCAGAAAACTGTTCCACATCCTGCTCTCTTGCGCATCTTTAGCGTACTACCTTAAATTAGCTTTATTACCCAGAAACCCGCAAGACCAGGACAGACTAATGGAGCACAGATATAGCCTACATAAAAGTCGATGCCAGATAAGACGATCGACATTACTTCAAATAATAACCTTACTTATAACTAAATGACGTTTGTCTGTTATTAAATGATGACATAAATTGGAGATTTCACAAAAATGTAAAATATTGGCAAATACACAATATTCAAATAAGACTCAACATGTAGATATGATTAATGTACAATATGGCCTTAACAAGTATTATTATTATTATTATTGTTATTATTTTTATTATTATTGTAGTTCATTGTATTCAAGTTTAAGCAAAATAAAGGTCTTATGCCGTCAGCTGGAACAAAATGCAGCTGCTCAGCTTTTAACAAATACTAGAAGACAAAGTCACATCACTCCTGTTTTAGCCTCTCCTCGCCTGTTAACAATCCGTTTTACAACTGCCCTTCTTGCTTAGCTCTAGCTCTGGATTTAGAGGCTTACAAAAAAAGATCATTACATTTTTTTTAAACTATCATTTTTATTTTTATTTCAGTTAACACAATTATTTTTTCACTGCTAGTTTTAGTTTTAGTCTTAGTTTTCATTAACTATAATAACCCCGGTACCATCATATCTTTCTCCTGTCAATGATGCAATGCCGCTGGACATTCAGTCTTGTTCAACTTTGGACTCAAACCTGACTGAAAGTCTTTCACCAGTAGAGATCTTGTTGGTTAATCTTGGTGTTTAAATGGCATGTTGTGGTTAGTGTGACCTCAGGACTCTTCTTAGATGTTCTGACAGTTCATCAATGTAAGCAAGTCAGACTGGGATCCTGCTGGTGTGTGTAATAGTATATTAAGCTGCAATAAGTTAAAAGAAACAATTCATAAAGAAGTGCTAAGATATGATTAAAAAGACCATAAAGTTAGGGCATCCATAAGCTTGTAGCGTCAGCCCTGACCCTTTCGATCAGCCATGCAGCCCTGTTAGAGGGATGTGTTACTGTTTTTTTTTTTGGTTTTATTTTATTTATTTTTTTGCTGATCGAAATAAAAATAAACTCAAACTCAAAGTCACTATAAATATGAGTTAAAAAACGGCTTAAAACTGTAAACTCATCAGATGTCTAAGCAGGGGTTAAAATGTTACATAATCTCTTTTTTATTTCATTGTTTGTTTTATTTGTTACAGTAAAAAAAACTAGGCTATAATAATCTCTGTCTTTCACTAAGGAGGTCTAGATGTGTAAGAATCTGGGATCGATTATTTTGGTCTGCGCCCACATAAAGGGGATTTTGCGCGCAATGTTTTCCTCACTTCACTAAAGCTCTGGTTGAGGAAACACTGAATCACTTGCGTAATTATTTATCCCTGTTTTCCAGAGTGCAACATGTGCAGAATGAAAATCAAATAACAGTCATTCATATTTTTAGCCTCTGAAATGGTTTATGTATGCGTTAGAATATTTTGTGCATGTGTTTTTTTTTGTGCATACAGATATAATGTGTACACGTGTAATATGTGGTACCTGTGAAGTGAAGTGAAGTTGAAAGATGGACTCACATATTTCCTACCTGTGTATGGGACACTGAAGTTACAAGTATGCATTTTGACCCTGCTTTTACGGCTGAATCTGATTGGGCAAATACATAGTCAGTCTGTCCAATCAGAGAGCAGATTGTTCTGTAAATTTTTCATTTTCACACATGTACCTTTGGTAGTCCATAAAGCTTTGGCTCATCTTTTGCTGTCAGGTCTAACTGTTTCTGGAGTTTGTAGGAGATTAATTCCTTCTTATAATGCTCAGCCTTAATACTCTTTTTTGTCAGAGAGTGATCTCACCTGTGGCTGTATCAGTATGTTCACACAATCATAGCGTGACAGTTTCAGAGCACATGCACTGCACACACTGGATACCATTTGGGAGTTTTGGAGATGAGTGTCCCATAAGCCTCTCCCAAATGGAAGATAACAAATGTTGGGGAAGTAGTATATTAAGATGAGCAAAGCCCTGAGGTGAACTGCAACATCAAACTCTCATCAGTAAAAACACACAGCTCACCATGAGTAAAGCTTCCATAGGGTAACTGTATAGAGTGTGTGCTTGGCTGTAGAAAAACAAAGGAAAGCACAGCTCATCAGTTGTTTCATTCTGCTCAGACTTTTTTTAAAGAGCGCTGATGAATGAGCGGGGAGGGATGCTAACACAACAGTTTGTGTGGGAGAACAGAACTAACGTTTCAGCTGTGACCCTCGCGGCTGCTTGAAGGCCATGTAGACAGAATGATATGAAGTCAGTGAAGTGTGTCAGGCATGTCATCTATTGGCACTGCCATGTCGCTCCTCAAGAAGCAATAAATAAGTGCGTGTTCATTCCGATGCCATGGAGCTGCTCAGCTTAGACGTTTGACATGGCACTAATGTCCACAGATCCCTAGAAGGCAGTGTTAGAGTGTGTTCATTAAACATTCAGCTGATTGCTCTCACAACAGGCCTGCTTATGGGCAAGCGGAGGACATTCACTTCTAAACAGACTGTGTCCTCTTCTCTTTGCATGTGAAATGAGATTGGGCATCCAGCTGATGGCTTGACAGTGTGTTCTCTGTGCAGCGCTGCCCGGGGACAGCAGAGGGAGGCTTCCATGGTCAGTGAAGCAAAATGAACACAGCCGCGGTTGTTCTGTTCTGTGCACAGCTGTAAATTACATGTGTCACTTAGTCCTCGAAAAAGGACGAGGTGTCGCCGTTCGTGGCTTCATGCTTCAGCTGCAGCTCTCAGCAGGTGGTCAAGCTCCCACCATTAGCTGAATATGACATACGACCACATTAAATAAAATATAAATACACAATAACCCTGCACAATAAAGCCTTATACTTGTTTTTTGTGTGGTCCTGAACCATAAAATAGCAACTGAATACAAACCATGACACCAGTCGAGATGAAACGAAGATATTGTATGAATAAGAAGATATCCACTTAATTTGACTACGGCTGCTGAAACCTCTTGTTTGCTTCAGATGAACTTTTAAAAACATTATTTCACAAAATGAGGACAGTGGATCACTTACATTGAGAGTGCATTAATCAATCAATCAATCAATCAATCTTTATTTGTATAGCGCCAAATAACAACAAAGTCATCTCAAGGCACTTTACACATAGAGCAGGTTCTAAACCGAACTCTTCAGGTTTTAATTTTAAAGAGACCCAACATTCCCACATGAGCAGCACTTAGCGACAATGGCAAGAAAAAACTCCCTTTTAACAGGAAGAAACCTCAGGCAGAACCAGGCTCAAAGTGGGAGAACATCTGCCTCGACCGGTTGGGGTAGAGAGGAGCGAGAGGAAGAATAGGAGAGAGAGAGAAGCACATAGTTCATAAACATTGAAGCTAGAAGGTCCGGGACTGGAATCTGTCATCCGGACGTCTACAGTCCCAGATTACCTGTGAGACGAGAAAGCACAGACAACTCTGGGGAAGAAGTTTAGGTTATTGAATGCATTAATAGTACATGAATGTTAATGGATATAGATGGATGGATAGAGAGAGAGAGGAGGAGAGAGGAGCTCAGTGCATCATGGAGGTAGGAGTCCCCCGGCAGTCTAAGCCTATAGCAGCATAAACTAGGAGCTTGCTAACTATAAGCTTTATCAAAAAGGAAAGTTTTAAGCCTACTCTTAAAAGTAGAGAGGGTGTCTGCCCTCCGGACCGAATCTGGGAGATGGTTCCACAGGAGAGGAGCCTGATAACTGAAGGCTCTGCCTCCCATTCTACTTTTAGAGATACTAGGTACCACAAGTAGGCCTGCGTTCTGGGAGCGCAGTGTTCTGGTAGGTACATACGGTACTATAAGCTCTTTAAGATATGATGGAGCCTGATCATTAAGAGCTTTAAAAGTGAGGAGAAGGATTTTAAATTCTATTCTTGATTTTACAGGAAGCCAATGCAGTGAAGCTAAAATAGGAGTAATGTGATCTCTCTTTTTAGTTTTTGTCAGAACGCGTGCAGCTGCATTCTGGACCAGTTGGAGAGTCTTTAGAGACTTGTTAGGGCAGCCTGATAATAATGAATTACAATAATCCAGCCTTGAAGTAACAAATGCATGGATTAGTTTTTCAGCATCATTTTGAGATAGAATATGTCTGATTTTTGAAATGTTACGCAGATGAAAAAAGGTAGACCTTGAAATTTGTTTTATGTGTGAATTAAAGGACAGATCCTGGTCAAATATAACTCCTAGGTTCCTTACAGTAGTACTGGAGGCCAAAGTAATGCCATCCAGAGTAGTTATATCATTAGATAATGTGTTTCTAAGGTGTTTAGGGCCAAGCACAATAACTTTTTTCTGAGTTTAGTAGCAGGAAGTTACAGGTCATCCAGGCCTTTATGTCCTTAATACATGTTTGTAGTTTAGTTAACTGGTTGATTTCATTAGGCTTTATTGATCGATATAATTGAGTATCGTCTGCATAACAATGAAAATTTATTGAGTGTTTCCGAATAATGTTTCCTAAAGGAAGCATATATAAGGAGAATAGTATTAACTAAAGGAAGCATATATAAGGAGAATAGTATTAACTAAAGGAAGCATATATAAGGAGAATAGTATTAACTAAAGGAAGCATATATAAGGAGAATAGTATTAACTAAAGGAAGCATATATAAGGAGAATAGTATTAACTAAAGGAAGCATATATAAGGAGAATAGTACTAACTAAAGGAAGCATATATAAGGAGAATAGTATTAACTAAAGGAAGCATATATAAGGAGAATAGTATTAACTAAAGGAAGCATATATAAGGTGAATAGTATTAACTAAAGGAAGCATATATAAGGAGAATAGTATTAACTAAAGGAAGCATATATAAGGAGAATAGTATTAACTAAAGGAAGCATATATAAGGTGAATAGTATTAACTAAAGGAGGCATATATAAGGAGAATAGTATTAACTAAAGAAAGCATATATAAGGAGAATAGTATTAACTAAAGGAAGCATATATAAGGAGAATAGTATTAACTAAAGGAAGCATATATAAGGTGAATAGTATTAACTAAAGGAAGCATATATAAGGAGAATAGTATTAAATAAAGGAAGCATATATAAGGAGAATAGTATTAACTAAAGGAAGCATATATAAGGAGAATAGTATTAACTAAAGGAAGCATATATAAGGTGAATAGTATTAACTAAAGGAATCATATATAAGGAGAATAGTATTGGTCCAAGCACTGAACCCTGAGGAACACTGTGTCTAACTTTTGTTTGCATGGAGGATTTATCATTAACATTTACAAACTGAAATCTATCAGATAAATATGATTTAAACCAGTTTAATGCTGTTCCTTTAAAGCCAATTAAATGTTCAAGTCTCTTTAACAGGATTTGATGATCAATAGTGTCGAAGGCAGCACTAAGATCTAACAGGACGAGGAAAGAGAGAAGTCCATTATCTGATGAAGTTAAGAGGTCATTTGTAACTTTTACCAGTGCATTTTCTGTACTATGATGAGCTCTAAATCCAGACTGAAAATCCTCAAATAAGCTGTTATTATTTAGAAAGTTTACACAGCTGATTAGCAACTGCTTTCTCGAGGATCTTAGAGAGAAAGGGGAGGTTAGATATAGGTCTATAGTTAGCTAAAACCTCTGAATCAAGAGTAGGCTTCTTAAGAAGTGGTTTAATGACAGCTACTTTAAAAGACTGTGGTACATATCCTGTCACTAAAGACAGATTGATCATATCTAATAAGGAAGTGCTAACAGGCTTAAGCAGCCTAGTTGGATTCGGGTCTAAGAGACAGGTTGAGGGTTTAGAGGAAGTGATCATTGAGGTTAATTCTATAAGGTCGAACAGTCTAAATAAATATCAGGTTTAACAGCAGTTTCTGAGTTTCCTATGTTAGAGGATGAATCAGTGTGTATTGAGGGCAGGAGGTGATTAATTGTGTCCCTAATAGTTAAGATTTTATCATTAAAGAAACTCATGAAGTCATCACTACTGAGAGTTAAAGGAATACATGGATCAGTAGTGTTATGACTTTTTGTCAGTTTAGCCAAAGTGCTGAAAAGAAACCTTGGGCTATTTTTATTCTCCTCTATTAGTGATGAATAGTAGGCAGCTCTGGTGTTACGGAGGGCCTACTTATATGTTTTAAGACTGTCTTGCCAGGTTAGGTGAGATTCTTCTGATTTAGTGGAACGCCATATTCTTTCTAGTTTTCGTAAAATTTGTTTTAATTGTCGAGTTTGGGAATTATACCAAGGAGCTGTTTTCTGTTGTTTAATTACCTTCTTTTTTAAAGGAGCGATGGAGTCCAGAGTTGTTCTCAGTAAGTCTGCAGCGCTATCAACAATACAGTCAATCTGGGGGGGGGACTGAAATCAGAATAAGTCATCTCTGTTGTATTGATACATGGCATTGAGCTCAACATTGATGGAATTTTTTCTTTAAATTTAAGAATTGATCTTTATATATATATATATATATGTGTGTGTGTGTGTGTGTGTGCGCGCGTGCGTGCGTGTGTCTGTGTATGTATTTGTTTTCACTTAAAATATGTGCAATAGCGGTATCAACTCAGGTATATTATAATTTGACACCAATATTACTTTGTACATAATGTTACTATTTTTACTACATTTTTTAACTACTATTGTTGTTTGTTTTATTGTTTGTGTATTTACTCATTATTTATTGTTCTTTATGCTTTTTAATTGATGTTTTTCTATTTTTGACTGTCCACTTGCTGCTGCAAAATTGTAAATCCCCCACTGTGGGACTAATGAAGGAATATCTTATCTTATCTTATTTGTGTATATATATATATATGTATTTATACAAGAAAACTGATTTTCTTACTCTTGGTAAAGATTCTGTATTATTTCAAGAGAACATGAGGAAACTCTTATACATAAGATAGTTTCTAAAAGTTCAGACAGGGTAAGAGGATTGTTTAAAACTATCTTGTTGTGGGTGAGGAACATCAGACTGTGTGGTATTAGAGATGATAGAAGCTCTAATTGACTCCACTTTATCTGTAAAATAAGATAAGAAAAACATTTCACAATCAGCATCACTTTCAACTGCATGAGGCCCAGGGAGGGGCTGGATTTATCAGCTGATCAACAGTTTGAAATGAAATGAATCTAGAATTATGCTGATGGGTAGAAATAAATTCAGAACAGTAAAGAAGATATGAAGTTCATCATATAATCATATACTTGATGAATGATCTGCATTTTGTGTCATATTAACTGAAACTGTTAATCTATAATGTTAATATTGGATAATAATAGCTTTAATACCTGTATTTAAAGATCTATCAGTCATGAACAGGATATTATGTTATAAATGATGTTATTGTGGCTTCACTTTGATTACATATGGATTACAGATTATTCTATTAAGATAATAATGCAGAACTGTAATTTATCTAGTTCCAGCTGTAAATTAGACCATAGTCATTTTTGACTGCTTCTTCCTGCATTTGTGTATCTTTTCCTTTTTTTCTACTAATTTTCAATAAATTCCCTAACTTTTATCCATATTTTATTTTCCATACTAATAGTTGAAAATGTCATTTATACAACGGAGTATTAGGGCCAGAGGAAGTTTTTTTCTTCTGCGACGAGATTAAAGTCGACATGACAACTTTAAAGTCAGCATTTAGACATTAAACTCGAAATGTGGAGAATAAAGTTGAAATATCATGCCGACTTTAATCTCATGTCGAGATTAAAATCGAAATTTCGACAATAAAGTTGGCATGTCATGTCGACTTTAATCTCGACAAAACTAGGAGAGAGCGCAAGCGCCCCACCGCTGCAGCTGCATACCACTGGTTCATTGGAAGCAGTTTAATAATGTCAAGGTTGAGTCTCCCTCTTCACCAAGAACTCATAACATTGTGTTTCTGCGCTAAGAGAGCGTGAATTTCTTTGTTGCTAAAACCGGTTCTGAAGTACAGTTTTACCAATTCATCTACACAAGGCATTTTCGTGGGCCAACCGATTGCATCTGAGGCTGACTGTCCGGATTCAGCATCTGAGGAGCGCTCGCACTCTCTCCTAATTTTGTTGAGAATAAAGTCGACATATCGAGAATAAAGTTGAAATATCGAGAATAAAATCGACATATTGAGATTAAAGTCGACATGACATGCCAACTATATTGTCGAAATTTCGACTTTAATCTCGACATGTCCATTTCACGAGCAAGGACCACACCACCAATGAAATACGTTTGACAAATTTATTAACAAGATTTGAATGAATCGTTTGTGCTCTTGATGCGGTGTGGGGAGGCCGTATGAAGGATCCGCTGCTGCGCCCGGGCAACGAGGACCCCCTTGGAACCTATGAGAAAGGATAGAAGAACAGAAAGAGAGGGCGGGGGGGAACTCGAATACGAGAGCGAAAGAGGGGGAAGAGGGGTTAGGCTGGTTTATATAGGAGCCGGAAGGGGTGTAATTGGGGTGTTTTTCCCGCTCCTGAAACTGCGCTTCACGCAGTTCTGCGTCGATTAAATGTTGACACGCTGACTTTAAAGTCGTCATGTCGAGTTAAATCTAGTCGTGGAAAAAACAAGTGTTTTTCCTCATGTGGCCCTAATACTCAAGTCATATATTTATTTTACTGACAGCAAAGAAAAAAGTATCAAAATCAATGCAGCAGAAACAGAGAATTTCATTGTACTCCGAATCTTACTGTCACTGTTTTATTTCCTGGTCCCTCTTTGACTGAGCAGCAGATCCAGTCTGTCAGGTCACTCTGACCCAGCAGGTTATTTGAGTCACAATTAGAAAGAGAAATGTGTTTGCTTAATACATTGCTGTGTGAATGAAGTAACTTCTCCTGCTATACCAGAGCTGTGTCGTACACCTTGTAGATCAGTGGGTCACCTCCTGGACACATGAATAACACCTATTGAAGCTTTAAAAAAATTCTATTCACTTTATTAACTTTATTTCCACTTTTACCAAAACAATTGTTATTCCTCAAAGTAAGATTTAAAGGTATACTCCCAATATATAGACTTACAAAAGTATTACCTTTTAATCATCACTTATGACGATTATGATTATGCAGTCAGACTGTACAATGCTGCACTATAATTGCATTTTATTTTTCTTCTGATGTGCACTTTAACCTTTGTACCCTAATATTTTTTACTGGCACATTTACCACTTTGGACAAAAGTGTCCAATGTGTTTGATGCCATAAAAAAGTCATATTAAACCCCTGGAAATCAATCGTGTCACTCATCAATGACATATCCAAGACTGTTATAATCCCCCCAAACCAAATTCAATTTGCATTCAGTATATTGGGAATAACCACCTTTTCATGTGCTTTTTTCACTTTTTTTTTTTTTTTTTTTTTACCAGGGACTCTATTTTCTGGCATTGAAGGGGTTAAAAGTTTGAAATTAATTAAATCAATGGTTTGGATCAATAGAGGAGAAATGGATTAGAAGATACATGCAAAACAAACTGAAAAAAAAATCTCAAATATGCCTTTTTTTATGGCATCAAACACATTCGACACTTTTGTCCAATGTGGTAAATGTGCCGGAAAGTACATTTTCTCAGAGTTGGAAGGTGTCATACAGGATTGAGTTTGGAATTCAAAAATATGTGAAAAATGATTAACCTTTACCAATTTTCAAGGCTCTTGCTAAAACCACTATGAAATAGTCACAAAAATGAAAATCGGAATTGGACAAAAGTGTCCATATCAGACACAAAGGTTAAGGTCCTTTTTTAGTTTTTAATTTTATTGTTGTTGTATACATATGTTTCTTAAAATTGTTATTCTAATATCCCTATCATCCATATCCTAACATCACTGAAAATGTTTTAAAACTTAATGAAATGACATATGTGAGGGAATCTTCCTAGTTATGACCTATTAAAGGTCCTTGACACTGACATCTGCATGTCCTCCCGTCAGCAGACTCCATGGCAACCCAGGTATCTATCTGACTACAGATAAGGCAGATAAGCAACCAGCAGTTGCCTTACAGTCACAGCAAAGTTTAAATCTTTCAGAGTGAAGAGTGGTATAAGCTAGATGAGAGGAGTGTATGTTTAGAGTAAGGTTGACCAATCATTTCCTCCCATTTAACGTGCATAGAAGTAGAAATGATTTGATGGGTAGTATTTGCCGTAGTGTGCCAGCTAGAACCTGTGAGGATCTGATGGGGTTAAATACGACCTTCTTCTAGGACAGCCTCAGATGTTGGGGTGTCATTACATTGTCCATCTGTAGCATGTGATAACACTCTGAAGTTTCCTCAATATTGAGCCTAAATAAATACTTCTGTTTAAGACATCTTAAGTCTCCAGAGCTCTCCTTACTTCAGCTCATCAAAGTCCCACAACAAAATATTAACAGCAGAAATACAACAGCTTTTAGTCTGGTAGAATTCAATCTCTGCCATGATGCCTTTGCTGCAGGTGTTACAATCTACGTATTTGGTGAACCATCGCATTCTGTGACCTGCCCTGATATTCATCCAGACATCCCGACTCTCCCGGAAGTTCCGGGAGTCTCCCGCATATTGATAGCTGCTCCCTGACGCCCGCAAATGAGATCCAATCTCCCGGAATCTGGAGCGAGTGAGCAAGAGCACGCACTAGATAGTGACTGCGTGTGTGTGTATGTGTTTGTGTGACTATAAATGCAGCGCGTGTGAGAGCGAAGCGTCCTTACAGCTCTGTGTTGCCACTTATTAGAACGATCGCATGCCGGGACGACACAAAGTGTAAGCCCCCCCCCGGAACGGACCTCCCTGAAATGACTTTTTGCAGGTTAGGATGTCTGTTCATCTCACTTCTCATTTCTAATGGTGCGTTCCATTTGTACTCGTAAGTCGAAATGTTCAAGTTCCCAGTTAGAAATTTCAACTGGAACGTCCCCTGAAGTCGGCTTTCAGACTCGGAAAGTTGGATGTACCCAACCAGCTCCAGCCTCAAAACCCAAGATGGCAGTCTGGTGTATCAACAGTATGAAAGTTGTAGTAATATCATGTTAATAGTAGTTTTGTCTTATTTATGTGTCATTACATCAGCCGTACACACAGCACTGTCCAACTTCTATCTGTGGACATGTTGCTATGGTGACTGTATGAACAAAATACAGAGAAATGTGTTTTTATCAGCTGGTAATACTATCAGTGGCTAACCTGGCTAAAGCTGGTTTTCTGACTTGTAAACTGGAACGACACAAACTCAGGTGTGATGTCATACCCAGCTCCAACTTCCAACATCTGAGGTAAATGGAACTAACCAATACTGCAGGCCACAGAATCTAATAGGTCACCAAATACACAGTGTAACACCTGTTGGTTTAAATGCATTCTGGGATGTCCAGTGAATAGTATACCTTTAAGAAAAAAACACACTTCCCTGTACATCTTTCATGTGAAACTGAGCTTTTATATTTGGAGCAGATATACAGCAGCTTCTTTCTTCAGTGTACTGCTGACACCTTATTGTCTCATTTATTCTGTCTTCCTGTGACAACGCTCCTACTGCAACCTTAAAGATGACACACACTCTCATGTCTCAGATGACTCAGAACAGCAGTAGGCCATTACAGCCACTCCCTGGGATACAGTACAGAGGCTTACATCTAAAGGACAGTGACTGGTCCACCATTAACTTATATTATTTGTTTGAGCTATTTGCATCTTTGGCAAGCACAGTAATTGTACACTTTGTCAGGGAGCAGTGGTGCAGGAACAGCATTATATATAGAAACAGTAGTTTTTCCAAGCAAATCATCTTTTAATGGGTTTTTTTTTTTTTTTTGGTTTAAAAAAAAAATCGTTTATGCAGGATTTCCAAATGTTACAGGTTCTTGAGAGAGGAACATATGTGACGTTTAGACCAGATCAGTTGTCAAGGCTGTCAAACAGATTTTTATGAAATGTGGTCGAACCAGCATGGTGTCACTATTTAATAATTACAATGCTCTCATCTTGCTTGTTATTGACTAAGCAACAAAGAACCTTGCACAGAAAATGCATTAAGTACTTAATGAATGTATGATTCATCCATTCATCTGTTGGCACATTATTGATGTCTCCTCTGCAATCAGAAGTACATTCAGAGTAGTCAAGTGGTTACCGTGCACGCCACATAATGGCAGCATCCCTACTTTGATTCCGGCAAGGGACCTTTGCTGCAGGACCCCCCCCCCCCCCCCCCATCTCTCCCTGATTCCTGTTGGCCTCTATGTCATTTACTTTTAAATAAAGGCAAAAGAAATGCCCAGATACAAATCTTAGTGCATTCTGTCTGAATACACCCTAAACCTGCTTTTGTCAGGTTATGTTGACCTTGTTAGCAATCAGTTGTTTATTTTTCTACATCCAACAGTTAAAGAGCAAAATTATCATTCATGTAGAGTCATGTTTCTGTCCAATATTCACTCTCTTTTAGCTCTGTTTTTACTCTCTACCAACTCCTGAGGAAAATATCTGGCTCTTTAGCTGCTAAATGCTCCACTATGTTCACCAGCTAGTCTACAGCTAACTGTCTGATGGCTGCTTGCTGCTGAGCAGGTACTGTACAGTGGCTCTAGCTGAAACTCACTATGATTGTTTTACTTAATTGTATTTTGTTTTTTTATCACTTATAAATACTGTTATGTCAATTTTGAATTTCAATAACGTTTCCTACCTACCTACCTCAACTTCCGAAAAGCCGAGGGGAGCTGCAGAGTCACTGATGATTGTCTGTAGGTTCATCACTGTAAGCCACAACTAACACATTACACACTGACTTTTAACACATTGTTATCATATAAATACTTATTTTAGCTGCTTTAAGATACATTTGAAGGTGAAGAACAGCAGCTACAGAGAGATGCTTTAAACCACACATGTTGAATACCATGTGCCACACACACGCTGAAGGGATAGAGCTCATGAGTAGGTCTTAAGTCTCCAAATATTAAATAACCCAAATAATTGAGGTGGACTTCTCCTCTGTGTCGAGACATTACACGTGTGGCTTTCATCTCAATGAATGTGTAACTGGAGCACAGACCTTCCTTAACCTATCTACCTATGTTTGTTCTGTTCTTAAACCAAACCATAATCTCCATTTTATCAAATCATAAATCATATTTTGACATATTCAACAGTACATTTGTAACAGTTCTGGGTTAAGTTAAAGTTTAGTGAATGAACATGGTCAACATTACTCCATGCTTGAGACTCTTTTTATTAGCACAGTTTGACATACTGGAATTTATCTGACTATATCCTGTGTAACACTGTATGATGCCCTCAGTGAAAGCCTCATCACTGCGCATGTAGACATAAAACACACATAAAATAGTCCCTGAAAAACACACTCACATGACAACTCCCCTCTTTTGAGTCATAAACATAAATGTACATAAGCAATAACCAATTTCCTGTCTTTAAGTAACCAAACAACATGGACAAGTAAATAATACCTAGCAATAGTACCTAGCATCTGACCTCTGTACATCCAAAGTTCACCTGTTAGTTTTCCGACATTTTTAAAATTCTTTCACTCATTTATAAAGCACTACACGTGGCATTTCACCAGACTATGTATCAGAAATGAAAGGCCCCTCAGATCCTGTGATTCTTCTCAGAAAGTGGAACAGAAAGCTTTGGTGATGCTGTTTCAGCTATGATGCTCTGAGCAGCAGAAACAGCCTTCAGAGGATCTAAGGGAGCTGAAAACATCAATATTTCTACTCATAGATTAATAATCATTAACATTTTACCACTTTATTATCATCGATTTATTTAGTGTTGTGTTTTATAATCCTCCAATTTTATTTGACTTGTGTCTTTTATTGCTCATATTTTCTTTCTTCTTATAATTTACTTATCTTTTACTGTTGTCCTATTTAATTAATTATTTTAAATACAGAGTTTATTACATTTCATTTCATTTTGTTATTGCTTGTATCTTGGTGGGCATCTCCAGGTGTCTGTGCAGCAGTGTAAAATGCAGAAAGTCTGGATGAAAGCATGACAGCAATAGCTCATCAAATGGAAATGTGCTTCTTCAGGAAATCATAGTGCTGTTTGGATGTGCAGAGTGTTGCAAAGTGAGCACACTTCTGCAGCCAGCGGTACATTATGTGCTTTTTTTGTTAATGTAATTATTTGTACAAAATCTCAATGGAAATGAATGATAACACAATTTGGTGAAGCCATTTATATGATTGCATTGAACTGATGCTATTTCAGTTTTAATCCTGCTGTATCTGCAACCTAATACATGTCAAGAATAGACACCTAAAATGTGACTTTTGCTCAAAAGAAAGTAGGAAAAGAGACTATGATGAATCAGCGGTGTGTAACGGCGATGCGCTGTGGTGCTTCATTTCTCAGAGGCTACAGATTTATCAACATATCAGTGCTGCTGCCTTCAGAAGCTGCAGGGATTTAATAAACTCAAGGAGAAAACTTTTCATACAGTATAAACAACTGTGGACAACAAATACTGTAAGAATCCCCCACGTTCATTTATCACTGAAGACTGATTTATTCACTTTCCTGCTTTGAACATTATTTTTCTGCATCTACTTTTTTAACATTTGATTAAAATACTTTATTCACATTGTAGGCAGCAATCTGTTATTAATGTGCAGGAAGCATTTACTTTGCTCTTGTTGATAAATGGACTGCATTTATATAGCTGAATAGTTTTCTAACCACATTCACTCATTCACACACGCATTCATACACTATTGGCAGGGGCACCCATGTAGGGGGACAGGGGGCTGTTGGTGCAGCCATAGGAAGCAATTTGGGGTTAAACGACATTTCAACATGCAGACTGTAGAAGCCGGGAATGCCCCCCCCCCCCCCCCCCCCCCCCCCCCCTTTCAATTAGAGGATGACCACGTCTACCTCCTGAGCTTACGGCACTAATCACTAAAGATTTAACAGTTGAAGATTTTTCATGTTGTGTCAGAAACAGATGTGGTTCTGAGACAGCTAACCTCAGCGCAAAGTTCAGGACACAGTTTCCACCAAAATAGCAACAACTGTCTTTGTGCTGCTTCATTTGATAGAACCTGTCTACTGTCTGTGCCTCTCCTCCCACCTGTGCACCGTGCACTGCTCACCGAAAATAGCACACAGTTGAGCGTTGCTTTGACTGTGGGATCAAGGGAGCCGTAAAGGGGTGAAAAGTTAGGACGATGACTGACAGGGGTGCTAAAAAATATTAGAACATTAGTTTTTTGTTTTTTTAAATTAACTTATAATCATTGATACAATATTTTAGAGGGTAGACATTAATCTAATGGTTTATGAACCACCCAAATCCCCTGTAATGCCCGAACACCCCCCTCCATTCACATGAAATGGTTTGGTCCTGTCTCCAAACCAGGTGCGTGGTGACTTGCAAGTGAAGAGCGCAGCATGAGCATAATGTCTCTCCATTTAGTAAATATTATATAGTTGTATTGGACTACAGGACAGTTACAAGAATGCAAAAGATAGGGGTGTGTTTACAGCAGTTGTGCATGTTTTTGGCGTGGCTTATGTGCCTGATGGTGGGACCCAATATGATATCTTTTCATGGGGCCCAAAATCCCTGGCTGAGCCCCTGTGTGGGATGATCAATTTTACTGGCTTTATTACTTCATTTTTTATCATTTCTGTTTCTTATGTGCATTAGTCTCAAATAGTTATAATGTTTACATTTCTGCTGTCTTATCAGTACTAGCACTAACATGTATGAAAGGTGATATATATTTAAAAATTGATTGAACCTAAACTGAGGCTTGTAAAACCAAAACAATGAGCTGAAACACAGTAAAACACTGAAGGGAAGTGCAATTTATTAGGGACACATTTCATTTTACACATCCTGGACTGATCAATTGTTTCTATAATTAAAAAATATGGGTTAGTGCAGCTTTAAATATTAGCTTCTTTTTTTCCCTGTTGATTTCAGCTTGTTACTGTCTGTTTGGAAGCCTCCCTGCTGGCTTCTGTAATCTCTCTTATCTAATCTATCTGTATATATCTTCCATGGGAAATGCACAGCAGCATTGTTTGGGCTATCAAGTAAATGAATTGCAGATGAGACTACAGGGGGAGATATTTCTCTCTTGAAATTGCCTCCTGCCATCTGTTTCCTTACTTTAATTGCTCAGGAGACCCTCACACCCCCAGCCTCTCCTCCATCCCTCCATTTAATTCAGAAAACTTTCTCCTCACATCACTTGATGAATTATTCGTTTCAATTAGTTTGATCAATAATTCATTATTTATTATTGTAAACGGTGAATCAGTTGTGCTCACTGGTTGGGGATTGGGTTGATATATATACTCTACTGTATATATCAGCATTTTTAAAAATAGAAAGCAGACTGGATGCAGCCTGTGTTGCAGTCTACTGCTGCTGCACTGCTCTCACTGCCTCTCTCTCTGACCCCCAACCCCTCCCTCACCCCTCCCACCCATTTGATCTGCAGCAGGCTGTAATTGAGACTAACAATAATCCCCTCTGTGACAGACCTATACAAGGTTTCCCTCACAGCAGGCTCCTCCTGCTACCTGTGTTTACACAGAGTACTGGATGTGTTTCCAGCAGGCTCTAATGTTACAGTAATGTTACAGTAACTCATATATATGTTTGTTTACAGAGACAGGCTAGACTCCTAACAGTAAAATACATACGAGACGCATTGTAATTATAAAATGGAAAAAATGAATAATTCATTTATGATACCAGCAATTATCCTACTGCAATAACATTGGTCTCTAGACTCAAAGGTGTAAAGGGTGACACTTTGCTACCATTAACCATAGGTTATCTACTTAACATGAGCTAGTTAATGCTAACCCTTACCCTTACATAGTGTTCAGGGTCTAATTTGACCCATTTTTACATTTGAGGGAAGACAAAACATGTTTTTGTGCAACTGGTACACAATTTGGTTGAGTGTTTGACTCAAACCCACACAATTCAAAAATACTGTTCTTTCACATTTCACATCATTCACTGAAAGTTGACCAACTTCTCCAGTGGATCAATATATTGTGTGATTGTAAATATGATTTCTCCAATCAACAAAAAGTATAAAAACTAAAGAATACACTCTTTGTCCTCTGAAAGCTTCATGTCACCGATATATTAATGACTGATGAGGTATTCATGAATGATTTGAGGTTCAAAAATGATGTTTAGAGACTAATGATGAGGGGATACTGTGAAATGCCTGAATATGAGCAGTATGTGTACGGGGTTAAAACATTAACCCTGCTCAGTTCTATGTGGACAAAATACAGAGAGAAACAGACGTAGTTCGGGTCTGGGAGCTTTGGCTGAACTTATGGAAGCTGAAGGTGTAACATTAGGTTAGGCTCGTAAGACGGAAGTAAAGTTTGATGCGTGAACTTTTTTCATCCACAGATGTGTAACTGCAAGCCTTTGTTGCACTCACACATTGGAAATGATTGGTGCAAATCTTTTTTCATTTGTTCTCAAAACGCACAGCTGCAAATCTCCTTATGGATTCAAAAATGTGTTCAGATACGTTTTTTTTTTTTTTACACATTCAAACATTTGAAGGTATTCCTATACAATGTTTTGACAGATTCAGATATGATATTACACAGCTGCAGTACTTACGACCATATTTTGTTTCCTTCTCTCAATTTGCCCTCACATGCATATAAGATTCACAGGAGATACAGCTGTAAAGATCCGTTATAAGTTACTGCTAATGCAAACCAAGTATATCAAAGCCACAAGAAATGCAATGTGTTTAACTCTACAATTATTACTGAGATGTCTAAAAACAAGACATGGTCATTTTTGGGGATATTTGACACTGGATCATTTTACATTTTGTAAGGCAGGAATGGAACAAGCAGAAATAAAGCTGATAAAAGTAACGCTAACCGCAGTTAGTTAGAACCAGGTAGACTATTCTGTTTAATGTGCTGTACTACTGTGTGGTAAACTGCTCTTTGTGTGAGCACATACATTACATCAGATTGCGGTTGCCTTCATATTTTACTCTTCAGTGTTTTTTATTTTTATATTCTATTGCTGTGATTAAAGTTTAGTTAGGATTAACCCTTTCATGCATGATATTATGATAACCATAGGCAGGATTTTTTTCTTAGGTGTTTTTATTTCTCTTTAGGCATGAAAATAATATTTGAATTTCATTTGTTTTTATTTTTGAAGGAGTTTTTCACATGTCCACTCAGGTAGACAGCATGTATTTGAGTTTTCAATTCATGAAATATAAAAAAAAAAAAAAAGATATGTTATGTGAAAATTATAAAATAACATACATGTCTAATGCTGTTAAAATAATGTGTTCACATTTCTAACATAGTCTATTAGTATTAATGCAATGAAATAACATTAAACCTGGCTCCTGACTTCTCAGGGCACTGGGCTTGACTTCTACAAGTTATAATCTAAATTGAAAAGGCACTTGTTCCTGCAGGCTTTTGCTGGCTAAATGTGTTTTTTCTGTACTGTACTGTTGCTGTCTGTGTTTTTTTGTTATTGTGAAGTGACCTTGGGTTTGGTGAAAGGCGCTATACAAAATAAAGTTATAATTATTATTATTATTATTATAAAGACTCATACTCATAGAGTGGAAACTAATCTGTTCACAATACTTTTTAACCTTTGTGTCGTCCTCCCGGGTCAAATTGACCCCGTCTGTTTTGACTGTTCCTTCTTTCCTTCCTTCCTCCCTTCCGTCTGTCCTTCCTCCCTCCTTCTCTCTTTCTTTCCTTCCTCTCTCTTTCCTCCCTCCCTCCCTTCGTTCCCTCCCTCCTTCCTCTTTTCCTTTCTCCCTCCCTCGTTCCTTCTTTCCTCCCTCCCTCCTACCTTCCTTCCATCTTTCCTTCCTTCCATCCTTCCATCTTTCCTTCCTTCTTCCTCCCTTCCTTCCTTGACTCCAGGACAACAGGAGGGTTAAGTTTTATTCAGTTTTTTATTACAAAAACTGCAAATGAAATTATAATAACATAACTCAACTGATTTACAACCATAGTTACTGCCAAGTTACTGCAGATGAAGTGGTAGTGTATGACATGATGCACTAGTGTTTCACTGTGGTGGCTAAAGTCTAACTATGCCATCAAAATCCATGTGTATATATAAGAAAACAGCTTTTGAATAGCGATCCAATGTAGTGACCACTATGCATGAAAGGGTTAAAAAACTGAATCTACAAGGTTAAAAATAAAGAAAATGTCTCAGTCATGGTTAAAATCATCTTTAGCTGTTACATGTAAATGTAACTAAATGTATGGTGTGATGGTCCATTAGAAAACTAGAGCAGATACTGAAACACTATAGTAGATCAGTAAGAGGAAGGACAGATGCTGTAGAGAGCCTAACAAAAGAGATAAAGCAGGAAATATGGTTGAAGGTGGAAGATGTGAGATATATCCAAACAGGTTGTAAAGATTTAGAAATCCACCCTGTACCAGAGTGGAAATTTAAGGATGAAGGAATATGATTTTAAACAGTCTGTTGATATAAATATGCAGCCACTCGTTCATTTGACTGAAACTGCTCCCTTAACGCAAACATAACAAATGCTCAGTGTACCTGTGTGTTTAGATGCCTGTTCACAATTAGAATTTATTTCAGAAGTTGCAATATTTGTTAAAAGATGTATCATGGAACATGTTGGAGTCATCAAGAGGTTAGGTCAGTTTTGGGTGTCAGGTCATATGGTCACTGGAGCACTGACATGAAACTGTGTTGTCAAGTCTTGATTCAATTTTTAAAAAATGGATTACCTTTGCTGTGATTTGCTATATACATTGAATGGAAATGAATACATAGCTCAAAGACAACACAAACAAGAAGACAAAACAGACAATACATAAAAGTGCAAAGTCAGCCCCGCTCTAAACCCAATAGGATTCTATCTGGATCCACTCACCAGCCTGGGTAAACCACCCACAGCTTAGAAACTGCAATGCTACACAGAAGTGAACAACATACTCATTTCCATTGAAAGTAAACTTATCGGACTTGACGAGAATTGCACTCATTGAAGTGTCGCGCAGGGATTTCCAGGCATAGCGCCAGGGCTTGGATCAGATCGATTCTCTCACTAGGGACAACAAATCACTCCAACAGCTCAATAACAATTGGTGATGTTTATGGTCAAATCACGGATGACCCATCCTTTCCTCCTCATTTCTTTTCCACTATTTCAATTTCCCAATCATAATAGGAGGCAATATCAACAGTCACTGACCCAGAGCCAACATTGTGTTTACCGACATACCTGGCAGTCAACACAGTCAAAACAGTCCAAGACAGATTTCGGAGTGATATTTGTGATGATGTTCTTTCTTCTCACTGGTTCATCAATCATATTAGCCCACTAACTTCTTCCTCACAAGCAACTGTATTACTTGAAATATTTCAGACACAATAATCCATCTCCTCATCACTGGTGTTCATGCTGCTGTAAAATCTACATGGAATAGAATCTGTCTGAATAGATCAGTCATCAGAAATGCACATTAAAACATCTCTTATGAAAGACCCTGACTTTGACAGAGACAGAAAAAGGAAATATTAAGAGGATACATAATCTCACTGAAAGAAAGAGGAAAAAGAAAAAGAGGCTGAACTACAAGAGACAATCAGACAACTCAAAAATTCAAGTCAATTCAAGTAACCCAGCAACAGACACCCACAATACATTTAAACTTAATAAAATTACAAATAAGAAAATCAAACTCTCTTTTTAACAGTATACTTAATGAGGAACAAGCCAACATAGTATATTCACCAATAACACAGGATGAACTTTCCACTGTTTTCAGTCATATGCCTAATTGTAAAGCACCAGGACTAAATGGCTTCTCTGCTGAGTTCAGGTCCATTCTAGCATGGCTCCTTAACAAACTGATGACTGAAATATAAAGAATATTTCAGACTCCAAAAGAGCATAAACATAGCCACAATTTCAATCCTCCAGGAGCCTAACAAAGACCCAACTTCGCAATCAAATTACCATCAAATTTCTCTTATAAATGAAGATATAAAAATAATCCAAAAGGCTCTTGCTCAAAGTCATTTCATCCAGATCAAACTGTTTTTTATCAATTCAATGCACTAATCTTTATTATACAAGGCAGGGACTGTCATAGTCTCTCTTGACAAAGAAAAAGCCTTTGATAGGGTAAACTTGATTTCTGTTTACCACATTAGAAAGATGTGGCTTTGGGGAATCATTTATTGATTGGGTCAAAGGGGCACAAAACAAGGATGTCTAATCTCCCCTTCTCTAATCACCATTTTCATTGAACCCAGGCAGCAGCCATTTGTTAGAACATCCACATAAAAGGAATCCAACCATTCAATACACATAATCAAATCTGCCTATATGCAGATGATTTATTACAGTCTCTACAAAATGCACCGCCATCACTGCGAGAACGATTAAACGTATTAAATAATTCTCCAATATCTCAAGCTATTCCATATTCCATTAACGGGACTAAATCTTCCACATTTCCATTACATACAGCTGGGATGTGGCAGCCCACACACCATCTATCTCATCATGCAAGGATCACATCATGTATTTTGGAATTAATATTTGCCCCCAGGCCGTCAGAGCTGTTGGGCCTCAACTTCACTCCAATACTCAAAACAATAAATGACGTCCCCGAGCACTGGATGAATTTACCACTATTCATCATGAGCCAAAGAGCTGTTAAGATGGAAACAGCTTCTAGTGTCAAACTCACATACAGTACACTCACTGAGCAGTTAATTAGGGACACCTGTGCAATCTGAAAACGGGTCAGTGTCAAATAATTGTTGGCAAGATGATCAATTCAAAAATATGTTAAAACTAGTTTTAAAAGCAGCATCAGGTTTGTTAAAATGTACATTTTGTATTATTGTTGGTTTTTATTTCATTTGAAATGACATTTGTACCATTTTTTAACCAAAAGTAGTGAGCCTAAAAATGTCAAATGGTGCAACCACAAAAGAAAGATAAATATTAAATATTTTATCACCTACAGTGTATTTAAGTGGACTTCATTTTTTAAAAAAAAGTAAATGGTTCCTGATTGACATGATTCCCCAGATTAAATGTAATAGAACAATTCTATTCCAAGTTTAATTACTTGGTACAAAGTTTTTATGGTTATACCACTTAGACATTTTTGCCATAATCCTCTAATATATATTCTCTCAAAATGGATTAAAAGCAGACATTTTATGAATGTGTGCAAGTTATTCATACGTTTATTTTCACATTTTAACCGCTTTAAATTTGACTAAAACACATGATCACAAAAAACATAATTGACCCAAACACATAATGTATGTTAATGGGGTGGACAAAAATAAGGAAAACTCTTCAGGATAATACTGTACACCCCACCACTCACTGCGACCTCCATAATAATCATAAAGTAGAATTATCACATTTCTGACAATGTCAAAAAAACAAACTGAAGATGTATAATTTTTGTAAAAGTAGAATTTATGGAAGAGCTGTTTTTTCAGTCATCCTCCCCACTCGCATTTCACAGATCAGATATGCTTTTATTTTGATAAATTCAGCTACACAGGACCTATAACAGCTCACATTTCACTCACTCTATACCATTCATGTATTAGGTTAATCAATGGCGCATTTATAAATGGCGCATATGCAAAAAAAAAAAAAAAAGCCTTCCTGTTGTCTCCCCACTCATATGAATGGGATAAAACAATTGAACCCTTACATACTGTTCATATTCTGCCTCATAATTAGTCTCTACACCAATTCACATTCATAATATCACCATCAGTCATTAATACATGTTTGATTAATCTTATGGAAAAAAGACATTCACAATCACTATTTTATGGTCCATATTTTATGGTAAACGTTTTATAGAACATGATGAATACAACATGTTTGAATGCTGATTTTTGAATTTTTTAAATAAACACAGGTCAAATGTGTACATTTGCATAAATAAAAATGTGTACCAACTGCACAAAAATGAAATAAAATGATATTTTACCCCCCTTTTTTTGTATCCTGTGGGTCACATTAAGAAAAGTCCAGCTAAAAGAAATGTGTAGTGTTTTTACAGCTCTCAAATGTAAAAAAATGAGTCATATTTGACCCTGGAGAGTAAGGGTTAATCACATGGCTCTTCTAGACTTTCTAAATGTTATTGGACCTAATGGATCACATTCTGATGATAAAAGAGTCATTTCTGGTGGGGGTGTGATGCCCATGTGTATTCATAGTTTTACAGCAGCTACTTTGCCACTGATGGAATTGTAGGGAAAATGCATTTTTTGATCAGAATGCATCATGTTATGGACCCAGTTTTGCCAGGACCACAAAATAGTTTCACACCCCACTAACCCAGACCCAAAGCATAGCAACAGCACTGTTTTCTATTGTGTTAGGTGCATAACTACAGTGACTGTGGGTTCGGGCTTTGAGGACTGACAAAACATGGGTGACCTACACATAATACTTTACATAAACAGATCATTGTACAGATTGTACAGTACTGTAACTGACAGAGGACTGATGCTGCTGCTCTGCTAATGTACTGCTTTCATTACTCAGCCTGTGTAGACATTGTGTCAGACTTCCAAATTCTAACTTTTAATTAAACTTGTATTTATTTGTAAAGGTTTATTCCCATGAAGTATGTCCAGTAATTACTAGTTTAAGGTCAGGTCTATAACGAGCCTGTTTGCAGAGATGGGTAACATTTGGGTGTTGAGTAATTAGCTGCTTAGTTAAACTGCAAAAAGACAAATGTAGTTCCTGGAATATTTACACTAACCCAAGAGCAAGTAGTGTTTATAATGAAGAACTTATTAAAGCAGCTTCTATGCCAGCATAGTTTATGTTTGTGTTTTTTCAGGCTGGAATACTCTTAATGAACAATTTATGTCCCCCTTTAATATTTTACACGCCTTCATCCCTCAGTAGCTTGTGACTAGACTGTAGCCACAAGGAAAAATGATGGATGGCAGGAAAGGTAAAGGAATGGAGGAAGTAATTCCAAGTCTTTGACCAGTCTTGATTGATCTATCACTTTAGTTTGGCTTTTAAGGTGTGGAATGAGGAGATAAGCATGTGCGCCTGAAGGACAGCAACACTTAGATTAAACTTTGTCCCTGAACATACACTGTGAGAATCCAAGACGCACGAGTCAACCAGAGGAAATCCGCTCAATGTCACATTGAACAAGACCAGAAGGTTTATCCTTATTAGACTCTTTTTTTTCTCCTTTTGGAACAGATGCTGATCAAACAGTGTTTTCAATTGCAGCTGTTTTCATCACTAAACACTAAAGTAGTGATTCAGACCTTGTTGTTATGCAGTCTTTTTTTCAGTCTTTATTGCTGTCCAGCATTATGGTCAAGTACATCTAGGGGACAGAGAGAGCTCACATGGTTTCACAATGTGCATTAAGATGAGATGCTGTGGCCATGCTTTACAGTCTCCAGTTTTAATGTTGTGAAACATATGTCTTTAAATATCCAGTCCACACACGTTGACATATAAAAATACTCTACTTGGACTAATAATTGATTTTTTTTTTTTTTTTTTTTTTTTTTTACAGCTAAGGAGTTGTTGAAAATTTGGAAAAGACAGAATCTTAAACATTTGTTCATGTTGTTGATTATTGGTTCATTACTTCTGTGTACTTTTGTTATTTCTTTTGTTAGAGTACATTGAAGATAGAAAGCTTTATTGCCATTATATTTGACATATAATGAGATTACAGGTTCCACTCTATTTGTGCTTTAAAAACAAATAAGAACATGACGACCAGATGAAAACATGACACACATGCAATTAAGATATGAATAAGATATGAAGATATGTTAGATATGAACACTAGAAATGAATCATTGAGTATATTTCACACATTTAAACATGATGAAATATTACTACCGATGACAGTTTACAGGCATACATGATGAATTAATGACGGGGATTCTATAAATATCTGCACAGCTGTGAGCAATGGTTTGTATGTAATGACAGCTCTTCTGTCACTGAACCACCAGTCTGTGGAAAACAGCTGGTTAAAGGTGTGTCTTCATCCATTTATGGCTAATTGTGGGAGAAGAAATGAGGATATGAAAAGAATGTTCATGCTTATTTCTAGATTTGTGAGTACACACAGTTTTAATCGTGCATTTATACAGAGTTTTATGCATCTGGCCACAAATATCTCCTATACCTCCCTGTGAAGTCCATTCTCAGTGTACGTGCAATGGAGGCTTCAAGTTTCCACATCATACCTGTGAGTCATATACTAAGAGCTACGGAATCTAGTTAAATCATGCTCAAACATTAACTCTTCCCCCAACAAACAGATGAATGTAAAAACAAACTATTAAACAGAACACATTTTTGAGTTGAGGAGGATTTATATTGGGATGTATATTGCCTAAAACTACAACAAAACCATGCACAAGGAACAAATCGCACAATGTAGGAATCTCTAAATACTCTAATTGTAACCCATTTATTATTATTGAAAGAAATATGTTCAGAGAGGAGAGGGAAGGTAAAGTGAAACTAATTATTGCTGGGTAGTACAGTACTAGTATTGTGATGCTACACTATTATATATATATTTTAGCTTAGTATTTTGGCACAGTATTATTTCTTATATATATATATATATTGTCACAGCCGGGTCAAAACCTTGACAAATAATGGGAGGTTGCACAAAAAGTTAAAGCAAGGATATCATAATTTATTTGAATGAACTAAAACAAAATTAAACATTCACTTAGATAGTGAGTGATGTGTTCTGAGGTGGAAACACAAGCAAATTAACAAAAGGAAGGTGTACTCTTGTAGTACTTGGGACACCGGACCCAACCCCTCCTGCTGGGCATCTGTAAGACAAAACACACACACACACAAACACAGACACAAGAGGCAGGGCCATCAGACAATAAATTATAGTAAACAATAGTAACATTTGCAATAAACATTGTCACAATGTCATTAATGATAATAATAATAATAAAAATAATAATAATCTCATATTTTAACTGGCTGGCATATAATTTATTCTTTGACGATTGGACTCCACAATTGTGTTGTTTTGTGTTATGAACTGTATTGTTAATATTGTAAGATCAATCCTGCTGTTATATTACCTGCACTTTTGCAACTCTATTTGTGCGTGTGAGTTTAATTTGACATGTAATCTGTCATGTCTATAGAGTCTTCAGTATGCAAAGCTTACCTTCTCAGAGCTTGTCTGCATGTGTGCTTTTGAGTGTTCTTTATTTTTTTTATTTTTTTAAATGAACCCTTAAAAAGGCAGGAGTGTTCTCATGTCTCATGTTCACCTGAGTCAAACATTTCCATAAATATATATTTACAATATTTTGACATTTTTGATTTTTATGAGTTGTATCTCCTCCACGATACGTTATTTAGGTATGAAAATGCTCATAATGCTAAATAATTGAATGCTTTATTTAATAAAGAAAAGTGATACATTCTTGCTTTCTCTGGTCACTAATATCACACATGCTAGTCTCTAAATTGAGTTTGATCATTTCTATCAAAGTATAGACCTACCACAAACTTCAATTCTACCAATCCAGTCCTACCAATCCAAGGCACATACAATTGAACAACCACCTTAACCAATCATGCTCCTAACAGGGTCTCAACGACTCTGTATCTGGTGCACGTTGCCTGTTTAAGGGTTAAATTGATTTATATCAGGAACCATGTACAAAAAACATTAATCTCAAAAAGAGAAAAGATGTTCTGCACAGCTAATTTCCATCTTCAGTACCTGGGCAGATAGACACAGATAGACAGACAGAGTTAAACCTAACATCACCACTCAAATAGGAGAAGTATTGCAGTCCAAATAAACAAACAAGAACTTCCTGTGTCTGCAATTAAAAAGCAGAACAACAAGTTAAGAAACACTCAGACAGTATATCTGAAAGGTTTTTTTCTGTATGGACACAAAGCTGTCAAATCGCTTTTAGCTTCCTAACAGCAGTGATTCACTGCCAGATGTGAGATCTCTTTGTCATGTTAGCTTGGTTGCTCCCGCTGCTTCTCCTTTGACATTATCATGGCTGCCAGATGGTTGTGACTCATATGTGCTTTTCTGAGACTGTTGAGCCTTTGTGTGTTTTAATAAACAACCTGTGTGGCAGACTGTTGTTGAGTTTTTTTTACTTTGGAGTAACTTTGTGCTGAGCATGAACACACACACATACACACACACAATGAAACAGATGTCAGTCTCTCATTATGGGATAAGTGTGTCACAGAGCACAAGCAGAACTACAAAATAAAGTCTTGTCTGACGTGAGCCCACCTGTCATGTCTTTTTTTAAAACTCACTTGTTTTTTTTTGTTTGTTTTTTTTACATATAATGAAAAACTAAAGGTTAAAATTTACAAACCCAAAATAATGTATGGTTTGTATTTTTCCCACACTAGTTATTCAGTGTATTTATATTCAGTACATGCTACTACTATAATTGGAGAGCGGGATGTTTGTCCAGCCGTCCGTCTGTCCGTTCACCTTTCTCCAACCCCCTGCATCCCCTCCAAGGTTCAGGGAGCCAACCATTGCATATGGCATTTTTTTCATTTCATTTCATGTCAACTTCAATTTTTTATTTTTCAATGTTAAATAAATAGTCTGCAGTTATACTTTTTATTTGGGATTCCGGAGCTACAGCCACCCGGGACTATTTTTTCAGCCTGTGACGTAAATGCGTAGAGACGTGAACGACGGGAGGAGAAGACGACAACGAGAGGAGACATTTATCCACGGTCACGAACATTTTCAACATGTTTAACGAGAGCAAATCACTGTTTGAAAATACTTGCGATGCTGTCAAACGCTTGCATGATATTAACGCAAGGTGGCGAAACTCCAGAGAAGTCAGGTAAGAAACCAGAAAAAAACACAGTAGCTAATGCTAATGCTACAGTTTGTTAGCTACTCATACCCATACAGCCTTCCAACCATGTAATTATCCTTCCGCGACATGAATTTACGTATTATGTTCCTCTTTGTCTCAGGGTTAACATCCGTTTTGTTCCAGAGTTAAATAATAACTCGCCTAACAATGAATGAGGGTCTGGGATTGTGTTGTTAGCACAAATACATGCACTGCGGACGGACACACACACACACACACACACTCAAACACACTTCTGGTGGTAGTATTGTTTTGGTAGTTGGATAATGCTGGAAGCACAATTATTGTTGATCTTCATTTTTGACGAGAGGCTGCATTCATGTTGGTTACCACTAAACAACCAAGCTGCAAAGTAAACAATCACTATATCTATAAAGTATATATATCCACAATCAACACATTTGCTTTTCAACTGTCTATTAGATTAGGGTGGGACGTGAGGTCTCCACTGAGGTTAAAGCTGCAGTCGGTAACTTTGAGGAGAGAGAGGACTTAGCGTCAAATTTGAAGAAGTACAACTTTCACATCCCTCCCCCTCCCTCTCCGCTGCACTCCTGCTCTGCCTCCAAAGTCCCTCCCCCAGAGGACGGCACGCTACCGTGTATGCTGTTTTTGGTAACGGAGGTATCGGTAGTTTTGTCCTCGCTGATGGTTGTTGCTGCGCCATTACTTTCTCTATGCTCCTGAAGCCGCTCTCCCGAGATGAGAAGGAAGGGGGAGGGGCTGTGTGCGTGAGCAGTGATTGACAGCTGTCAGACACTCCATCAGACACCATCCTGGATCTAGTTGGTTCTTGTTGTATTCTGGCAATTTGCCAATTTGCAGTAGGAGCAGTAGATGGGGCTAAAAGAGCCTGTTTTTTTTTTTGTTTTTTGTTTTTTTTTACAGATTACTAGTTTCATGTAATGCTGTCTTTACATAGTGACAGTCTTAGCAAATATGACAAAAAAGTTACTTTTATAAAACTTACCAACTGCAGCTTTAAGGTGAAGTTTAGGTTTATAACAACTTCTTCAGCAGAGAGCCAGCAACACAGGTCACCATTTCTGACGGTCACAGATTTTGGTGTAACACCGGTTAAAACAAGGGAAAATATATATTTTCAGACAATACTTCAATACTTGTATAAAATATTACATTTTTCTGAGGTAATGAGTATTCACATTTTCCTCTATCATTACCCGTCCTTACCAAGATATAGAAATTATTAGTTAGATTTTAGTTTTTAGCATATGACTGTTTTCATTAGCAACTAGATCATACTTCACAAAGTGATTATGCATGTAAAGCCTAACCTTTTCATGCATTGGGTCCACTATATTACAATTTAGTTTGTGTGTCATAGCCTATATAAACATTTTTCAGAAATCCCATTATCAATATATATTGACTTTGTTAACCAGTGGTGTGTCATCATGCAAAAAAACTGTCTTGACTTTTTAGCAGTGCGCTGTGAGGACAATTGCCACAGAATGACACAGCAGAGGTCATTGGAGCCCCCTGAGGCTACAGGTACTCATACCTTCTGATCAGTGACGTGCGGTGAGCTCTAGGCTGGGGTAGGCAGGCAGTCACAGACCAAGACACACACTACGTACACACACTAAATTAGTATTTCATGCGTTGCAGACAGTGCACCACGCAATCTGAGAATATCAAGATTGCAGTACTGTACCATAACACAAACTTAAACAATTACTCCATAGCAGTCCGCATTACTACACTCTTAAGACAAACAGGGGCGGGGCGGTGCGGACGGGACGGGTGTTCAGCACCTCAGATAGCTCATCGTTCACATCACAGATATTCACGTTAAAAAATTAGATTACAGTGACAGCACAAAAAATTTAAATCAGAATAGGGGCTGTTTCGTTCTTTCATTTTCGATCTTTCATTGAACACAGTGAGTCTTAGACAGGCATGGTCGGATGACGTGAATGCAGAACTGGGAGATGAAGTATGGATGAACGTTTAAAAAATATACATTTTTTTGATTGTTCTGAGAATGTTAGGCATTGCCTTATACAGTTTAAGACATTACATAGGCTCTGTTATTCCAGAGAAAAACTGCACAGTTTCTTTCCCAGTGTTTCACCCATTTGCAACAGATGTAAATCCACGACTGGTAACTTAACACATTCTTTTTGGTTATTTAGTAGATTGTATACATACTGGAAAAGTATTTTTCATTGCTTCTCTATGGCTTATGGGAAATATTGGGAGCCTGATCCATTTGTAGCCATTCTTGGGGCAACTACCCCTTTGTCCTCCGCCAATAAATATGAGAAAAAGACTATCCTATTTGGAACTGTGATTGCGAAGAAGTTAATCCTTCGGGCATGGAGGTCGGACATTGCACCCACATACGATCTGCGGTTGAGAGAAATGACAAATATGCTTCACCTGGAGAGACTGAGACTTTATAATGAAGACAAGGGAGACACGTTTGATAAGATATGGGAACTGTTTCAAGGAAAGGACTAATGTGTAGATCACTGTGAAATACCTTGCTATGTGTATCTCTCATTTTACTCCTCACTTTTTATATTTTTTTTAATTATTTTTTTATTTTATTTGTATGTTCATTTTATTGTCATGACTGTGGCTCCTTCTTTGTATTGTATTGTTAGTTTTGGGGTGGGGGGAGGGAGGGTTTTTTTTGTTTTTTTTTGGAAAATAAGGAGTATCCTGGTGACTGGCTCCAGGGGCTTGTGGCACAAAGAGAGATAAGTGGGTGAACCCACTATCTTTGAGCTGTGGTATCACAAAACCGGATCACTTTTAATCCGGGTACATCACCATGGTAACATATGCCGACCAATTAACCTACTCTGGAGCAAAACTGCTACAAACAGATCAACCACCAACCAATCAGATCCTTGGAGTCATCATCCCTACAGGAGCCCATCATTGATAAAAGACCTGAGTTTACAATAATGTGATGAGAAACGACAAATAGAAGGAACAGAATGAAAAAAAGGATGAAGATTAGATGCATTTCAATTGTACAGGGTTCATTTCATCATGACTGCTGAAGGTTGATGACTTTACACTGATTCCATCACTGCAGGACAGAATACTCACTAAAGACATAATAATAATATAAACACAATAATTCATATGCTTATTAAACTTTGCATTTAATATTTAGTAGTCATCATATAATTATATGATTACACTGTTTATATTTCACCTTACTGAATAGCTTTTTTCTTGCCATTATAACCACATTCCCCCCGAGCTGTCTGGTATCACCTTTACATTTCATCATATTAAACACTTCATTCATAGTACTAATGATGTCACTTATTTTCTTCCTGTCCTGTCCTCTTTTTTAAATTTTTTATGAAGTAACTTGACACTCCCTGTTTTTGCTGACTTGCAGTGAGTTTTTAAGAAATTCACTTAATGTGCTTGAATCTGAAAAAAACTAAACAGAACTTCTGATTGGAATACATTATTTTTTAAGCAGGAATGACCAAAATCATGCAGGTATGTAATATAAAACATCCATTTGTTAGTCCAGACATGTGCCAGCAGCAGGTGAACGTTGTGGTGTGATGATCTCATTGTCACTGATTTGTAGCCATAACACAAGTCCAGTGTGTGTTATAATGTGTAAAGTAAGTCACCTACAGATAGAACTGTTCAAGGACATTTTCAGAGTAAATTCATTAAAACTACCCACTTGCAGCCTGAACCACACTAACAATTATGTTGGCAACAGCTTTGGGGTGAATTTGAAATCAAAAGGTTCTGAGCAAATTTTAGAAACTCCCTTGAGAGACAGAAGAAAAGAAGAAAGAGAAGAAAGGACTTCCTGCAAAGACACATTCACTGTGTAAATGACAGCACTGCTGCACCACATGGGCTTCATATAGAGACAGGCTGATCTTCTAATTACCTCGCTGTCTCTGTTCAGATGAAAAAGCCAAGAGTGTTCAAAAGGTAGAAGAGAAATCCTCATATAATGGCCATAACTCATTTTAAATTATAATATACTGACCCAAGTTACAATGATGTAAAACAAAAAATAAAAATTACACTTAAAAAATATCGAGTTCTTATTGGATTACTTTTTGTAATATATTACAAAAAGTCTGGGAAAAGGCCATTCTTTGAAACAATATGAAATACATATGGTTTATGTTTTTGAAATGTACTAAAAATGCTTATCCTATATATCCTAAATCCGTATAGTTTTGTACTAACCTTTGTGTTTAGTACAAAATATGCTGAAGATAAGAATAATGAGATTGCAATTGTGATCATATTTGATTAACTTTTCCATGTTTACTGGCTCAATCATATTAGTATGGTCTTGAGTTTTTAGAAACATATGTCAGGGTCCTGTGTTGATTCCAGGTTTGTATGAAAGTAGCCATCTCTTCTCTTGAAGAAGACAGATTTATGGATAAAGGGTGGATGTCAAAGAGTCCAAATCATTACTCATCCCAAACCGACAAATCCAATAATTCACCCTGTCTAGCCAACTTGACAACTAGCTCCCCTGGTGTCTCTCAGATGTGTTCCATCAGTGGCTAAAAGGGATAAGACCCCTCCCCCACATGTGTGATGTCTCTGCTGATCCTCCAGTCTCTTACAAATCACAAATCCACCTGACTATTCATCCTCATCCAGTATGTGTACTTTACATACATAGTAAGATTTGAAAGTACGGTGTCTTTGTTCAGCTCTTTCTATAATGATTACCAGATTCACTTCATAAAGTTCAAGCTTCAGAAACTCTTGCAACTGATATATGAACCTTTTTCATTAAGTGGAAGGAAGTTCAGTGTCTGTATATTCATTCCTGCTCCTTTTGTAAGCATCAAAGCCTGCTAATTTTTTGGCCCACTGCACTCAATTATACCATTTTTCCTTGTCTTAGCAGGGATAATATTCATGCCCTTCATGTAATGGCCCTCATTCTGAGTGATGGGTTTGTCATGGTGGCTGTATGGATGAGTTAAACAGATACCCAGACCATTAGCACTAATCATATACCACCAACACAAAGTCTCCTGGGATACATCAACAATAATGACTTGTGTTTCCACAATTTTAGTTATATATTTAGTTATCCATGCAGATGAAGTCACTGATGCATATTTTGAACTGAAACGTATGCATGTGCACGTACACAGGGGCACAGAACTAACCAGTGGGTTTTAGATACTCATCCAAAACTCGTGCAAAACTGCAATCATAAATGTGAAGTCAATTAAACTATAAATGATCCACAACAGATGACTTATTAGTTTGAATATTACTGGTGCTAGTTGCAGTATTAGGGCGTACTCACCCTAGGTGATCCATGACGTGCCCGAGCACATATGACCCCTGAAGTCTGGTTTGTTTGACTAGTGGGATCGTTCTTTAATTGGGTCCACCTTTCCGAGCGACCCGAGCAGGATTCACTTGGACTCAAGCAGGGTGTGTGATCACTAAACCGTGACGTCAATGATACGACTGTCCCATTAAATCATTGCGTTGCATAATTGATAAGGCTCTATAAGGCATATGTGAGGACCCTGTGTCACCATGCCCAAAACCATTCCAAATAAGCCACAAAGTAAATCACACTGTGATGACGTAGGCGTACTCGGGCACGGAGCGTTAAATGCAATGTGAGCGCAGGTAAGTGGAGAGGGGGGAGGGGGGGGACAATCGTGCTCGGGCACAGTACAAGGCAAGCAGGCCTAGTGTGAGTACATCCTTACTTGTCTACAGAATTTGTAGTAAATCCATGAAAGCATGTGGCAATTTCAACTATCTGATCCTCTACAACAAACTTTTCTTATTCTAAAAGTTAAAAAAAAAAATGTACTAGTAGAAAGTGCAGAAAGATGGTAATTATGGGTGGAGAGAGGGGTGGAGCATATGGATGCAGCTGAATGTTTGAATTTCACTGTGCAGAATGTTATATGTGCACAGTTGTTTTTATATTCATCTGCTGAAAGTGGAAAGTTTCTCCGAGCTCACTGAAAATCCAATTTGAAGGGGCGGGCCTACGAGCATGATTTGTGACATCACAACTAGTCTGGAGCCAATCCTGTTGCAGTATTTAACTTACACAGGTGTGATGTGGAAACCTGAAGACTCCAGTGCACATATACTGAGAATTAACTTTAGAGTGAAGTAGGAAACATCTTGTGTCCAGCAGTTAAACTTTAAAATGAAACATATTTGCATATTTACAGACTGAGATTTCTAATGAGGAAGAAGGAGTAGATGTCATTTTAAGGATTTTATTGTGATATTTATATGTTTTTAGTAGAAAAATTATTTCAGTCTCAAATTATTGCTCCAGGTATTTTTATATGTCTCTTAATACATGTCTGGAGGTAGCCTTTAAGTAAATAGGTTAACCTATGATTCCAGTGCATAAATGTTACTATTGCAATTGGGGGCGCTGTTGGAATGGTCCAATTGGACAATGGGAGAAAAAACAGCCAGATAAAGGAAATCAGACAGCGTTTTGGTAGGGTCGGACCCCCCTCTAAACCTGAACCTAGTCCCTGAACTGTGCCCCAGGTATCCTGTAAATGAACAAGCTGTTACGTGGAGAGTAGCAGACTGAATACATAAAACTCACACACTAACACACACACAAATGTACAACGACAATTTCAGTGCTTCTCCTTTCAGTGGCGTATAAAAGAACAAACAAGCAAATAACTACCAAAAGTTAAAAGTTCAGGATAAAAACGATAAAATGATAAAAAAAAGAACACAATCAACCATGACTCGAATGTAGAATATCCTCTTTACGTTTACTTTAACAATATTAGTTGTACTTTTTGTGAATCATTTTGGACAACATATGACTACAACATATGACTACACACTGAGGCTGCCCTCTTGGATCTTTGCAAAACCTTGAACAGCTCACGGACCAGTAATCTTGATCCTGCGCTCATTGTTGCTGGAGACTTGAATCAGGCCCTTAACCTCAACCCTTACATACTGTTCATATTCTGACTCATAATTAACCTCTACACCAATTCACATCCATATATTCCCCATCAGTCATTAATAAATTATTACTCTTGTGGAAAAAATACATTCACTATTACTGTTTTATGGTCCAGGAGAATATTTTATAGAATATGATGAATAAAACAACATGTTTGAATGCTGATTTTGTCGTTCTTTTTTCATAAACACAGGTCAAAGTTGTACATTTGTATATTTAAATATGTGTATCACCTGCACAACATTTTTTTGGTAAACTGTGGGTCATATAGGATGTGTCCAGTTAAAAGAAATGTGTATACTTTGTTTTTACAGCTCTCAAATGTAAAAAATGAATTATCAAATTTGACCCTGAACAGTATGTAAGGGTTAAGAAGGTTATGCTTGACTTCCATCAACATATTGACTTTGCCACAAGGGGAATAAATATTCTGGGTCACTGTCACACAACATTTAAAAATGGCTACAGACAAAAAAATGCAACCCACATTCAGGCAGGGGGGCGACCATGTGGCTGCCTAGACAGTCTGCACTACATGAAGCAGTCTGGAGCAAGTTCCAAGACACTACTGTAGACGTTACCAATAATATCAATGGATTCACTGAGTCCGTGGTGGATTTGTGAAACAACAAAGCAACTGTACCCAAAATTACAGTTAAATCATTCCACAGCCAGATACCATGGATTACCAGAACCATCCACGATGCCATAAACACACATACTGCAGCCTAAAGGAGGCAAAATAGCACACATCCTCTACACCACCCTATCTCACCTGGACAAGAAAGGGGGCATTGTGAGAACACTGTTCATTGACTACAGTTCAGCATTTAAGGTCCCATTGTGGGACTAATAAAGGAATATCTTGGTCTGACTTTGATTCGCCATGGCAGGGATTTGCATCTCCATCACAACAGAGCTACCCACTTGAAGGTGTGTCTTTAACTGATGAATTTCACCACTTTATGTTGTACCCTGAAATGACCCCTAGTTCACTAAAAAGGTTCTAACAAAGGAGGGAGATCAGACAAGATGTCAGTGACATTCAGTTGCATGTCAGACAGAGGAAGGTGGAAGATGGTGTATCTGGAGTAAGTGGTTCAAAAGAGGGTGCAAACAGTAAGGGACTGAGGGGGCAATCTTGTCTTGTGCCTGTAGCAATGTGAAAAGTGGGTGAAAACATACTTCTTGTTAGAACTCTGGCAGATGGACCTGTACTCCAATAGCTTTATCCAATTTCCTATTTCTATGCAATTCCACATAAATGTTCAAAATGATGTAAAAAAAACCCAAAACATAATAGCTAACATAATAAGCTTTCACCAAGTGCAGAAGATACAAGTTCAGCAGCAAAGGAACTGAACGCTTAGTTCGTCATCCAGATTGCATGTGAGGGGTTAGGTGGAAGTTTCCCCCTAAGGACGCAACAGCTCTGATGCTGAACATTCCACCTGCCAGCTGCTTGGATTTACTATTTCTGTCGACAATAAATGTAGCTTAAACATAACTTCACAGTTTTGGTGTGTACTGCATCACACTGCTGATGCCGTATTAATTAACCATGGCTTTATTCTAGAAACATCAAAAACCTTCAACACTAACTGTAACAGACGTGCTCTCATAAACAGCTGAAATATCTTCCATTGGTTATGTATTTGTACTAATATTTTACATATTATAAAAGCATATTGCAGCACAAAGATTTGACTTTGACATCAACATCTGCAGAGGACGTGCACTGCCAAGGGGACTGTATGTGTTTGTGAGATAAAGAAAAAAGTATCAGAACGTGTACAATATGAAGGACAAACGGTGAAACAGAGGAATAAAAAAGATGATTATCAATGTCTTTTGATGCCAGTTGTGTATCCTTTACTCTGCGGCACAGTGCAGGAGACAGAGGACAGAAACATCAGATGGGGTGGAGCGGGGCCAATGTGTAATTCACATCTGGGCTTTGACATATTTATATTTCAGAGCCATGAAAACCAGTATTCCTGTAGGACCTGACCAGCAGAGATATTGGGTTAGAGCTGCAGCACCAGAGGCATTCAGCCTCATTACACTGCTGTTGTCTCACACACACACAAGCAGTTGCATGCAGAAACAAGCAGTGTGCTGTAGTTGGCAGTGAGTGACGTTCTCATAAAATACGATAAAACCGTGACGATTTCATCCAATGATTAATTTAATCAGGATCTAATCATCTGTCTGACAGCAGTGACATTCTACCTCTTATTTCTATCTGTGGACACTGTTGGTCAATGGAAATGTGTCATTTTAAGGATAGTTTACACAGACAGTTCATGCACAATGTAACACAACTGGAACAATAATGGGACAATAGCAATGGAACAATCTTTATGTTTTCATAAGTCAAGTTTAAACACAGTTTTAGGTTTTTTTTTTGTATTTTTTTTGTTTGCCCTTGTTGACAGAATCAGCACATCGCCAGCTGAATGACTTTCCTGGAGGAACAGACTCCTACCTGTTGGCACCTCTCCTCCCACCTCTGCACCAGGCAAGCTGTGCACAACATTACCAAAAAGATTGGCAAAGAAAATTTCAAGGTCAGGAAAATACCAACCTGTTTACATGCTGCTAGCACTGGTCATAGCATTGCTGTAAAGGTAAAGAAGATTCAAATGGTTGGTTTATCATTTTAATACACGACTGTGGGGTAAAATTACTGTTTTTGCAATTTAATTGTGTGTCTTGAGGAATGCACTCATTGACTACATTAAGGGGTCTGGTGGTCACCAGGTTCCTGGCTTGTGTCCAAATAAGGTAAAGACTTTGGGTATTGGATGCAGGACAAGGTAAAGTGCCAACAAATCATTTATGGCTTAAGGCCCCAATTTCCTGTGTCCTGGGGATGTGTAACCCTTATGTGACATCATGTGTATGTAAATGTATGTCTTGTGGCTATTTGCCTTTGGATGTAGTCATATAAGCTTATATGTTTGACCAATCATAGATCATTTCTTTGTTCCTTCAGAAACAGTAATAGATTAGTTTGTTCTTCGGTCATTGAGATGATCCACTGTGGTAATGATAATGGTTTAATCTTAAACCCAGCAGTGTTTTGTGTATTATTTCATATTTGTGTTTAGTGTTTTAGTCAATTGTCACAACAATGCCATGAAAAAGTGAATAGAACAGAACTTTATTGTCCACAAGAGTTCAAAACTGTCTTTGGTGAAAATGATTTTTATTAACAATTATAACTTGTGGACATACTGTATCTCCATCTCTTGTGATCCACTGTGTGTTCCCCCGGGGCGACTGAACCTGTCTGCCCACTGTGGATCCATTCACATGAGACAGTTGTCACAGGTTAATCTGTGCTGTCACTTTTAGCAGAGAATTCAGTTTGCAGTGTAGTTCCATACATTTCACTGATAAACTCAGAAGTTACACTGGATCACATAATATATTTATCAAACTGTAAAACACTTCTCTGTCCCTGTGTCCACACTTTTCACCAACACTGCCTCTCTTTTTAAGGGGGAGGACTTTTAAACATGAATATAATTAAATTAATTCACGAGACCAAAGTGTACAGTTACTGGATCTATTTAAAAATATAGCCAAGAGGTATAGATTAATGTGTGTACTCTACATCATCTTCTATAACTTGAACTTTCAACATTTACAGTTGTACAGTATAAATCTGTGGGGAGGCTTATGTTAATTACAGTTTATTGAATTAAATTAGATGAAACAGTTTCACGGCTAAAAGCCATTATGAACAACTTACAACTAATTGGTCTGATATCCTGATGGGCCTTCCAATCAAACAGCAATCACACCAACAAGGTTATACAACCAATTAACTGAAGAGCAGACTGACAGTGTTGAACTAGAGAATGGAGCCAATGGAGGCTTAGTTTAGGAACATGAACTCAGTGTAGGGAATTACAAAGCCTCTATTATTGTAAAACTCCTCCCTCATTTGATATTTCCTATATTTTCTTATTTTGGAACATACAGCACTCATAGTACACTTTATTTTTTTAATCACTTCTGTTTTTTTTATTTTGAATTAGAAAACACTAATATATTAAAATGTAATGCACAAAAGAGGATTCTATATTACATTTTGGCAAAGTTGCTTTACTAAGCATTGTTCTCAAATGGTTCATAATGCTAAATAAACATGTCTTCAATCAAATTACCACAAACTAAGTGAAGCTAAATTCTGAATCTACATAGTCATACGTTTTCTACTAAAGTCGGGTCTGCGTGCAACCAAAAAAAAATGACTGTGTGACCTGAATGCAAGACACAGTAAATTAGCCTTTTATATCCATAGAGTAAAAGAGTTCATATGGAATACGATTGACATATCTAACCCTGCATTTGTAGCAGCTGTAGGAAAGATTTGTGCTGATGTGTCAGTGAAAGGGAGATCTTAATAAACTCATTTGAAAATAAGCCTATTCCAAGACTGTGTCTGCCTTGTGAGCAAACTATTCTAAACAAGTATGTACAGCTTTGTAAAAAAACAGATGTGTTATCATCAGGAGAGAACTGCACTGTAGCAAGCTGACCTGCAGTAATGTAAGGTCAACGTTGCTAAGATTTCCCACCAAGTTATTTGTAATCTGTGGTCGACTGGCACAGAGTTACAGGAGTCAGTTACTCAGCTTGCCATCATTCTGGCACAGCTCGTAGGACAGATCAGACCTCTGTGCATCCCTCCATCAGAGAAGCAGCCTCTCCCTGATGTTATTGTCCACAAGCGTCAGACTCCTCTCTTTGCCTCATTCACCACCTTCAATGTATTATCCTATTACTCCTGCAGTACTCTAAACTGTGCATTGAGCATGTGATACCTTAGGGTGGATGCTTGAAACTCAGACATCTGAACTCTGTACGCACTTAGAAAGAGATTGTCACAGTGGAAGCAAGCAGGCGGAGACAATGCAGGCAGGGACGGTTCAGTGAGTTTAGTGTCAAAAGAGAACATTCAAAAGCTCACAGATATGGGTGGCCAGTCCAAACAGTCCATACTGATGTTGCATTAAGACAATGACAATTCAGACAGGTAGGCAAGCAGGTACAGATATGATACAGGTCCAGGTAACAGAATTAAGAAAACAGAAGCTTGAAAACAATGAGAAAAGCAACATGACAAGTTTAACAATCTGACATGGGAACAAAGGGCTGGTATATGAAGTGAGTAGCTGACAAAGGGATGAATGGCAGGTGTAGGCGTCTGTTGTTGGCCCCACTGCTATCTCTCTCTGGAAAATTCAGGATTTAGTTTTTCTACAAAAAGACTAAACTGACTTTTAACCTTAAATGAGAAGTGTCAGGAAACAGACTTTGTTTTATCATTTCCCACTGGATAAACACACTTTTAAACCCCATAATAAAAAGCTGTCAGGCTGTCAGACTAAAAATATGGGGCACTCTCTGAACTCATGAGGACCCCAACTCTGTTAGGAGACAGATTTACCCTGGAGACTAAAATAACTGGGGCTCTCTCTGAACTCGAGGACTCCAACTGTGCCAGGAGACATGCATTTACAACAGCCTTGGAATGCTCACATCTTTCATTCATTAAATCCCAAATTAAGAGAATATCAAAACAAACTCCAAACAAACCCCAGAAATTAGGGTAACATCAAAAAGAACTCTTCCTTGAAAAATGACTTTTAGTAAGGACATTAGACTTCATCAGAGTTGATGAGATTAAGACAATCTTGTCAATAGTCTCTCTCTGTCTGTGTCCTTTCTCCTTCCCTTCTCTTTCTGTGATAACACACACACACACACACACACACACACACACACACACACACACACACACACACACACACACATACACACACACACACACACACACACACAAACACCCTCTATCTGTCCTTCTCACCCTGGCTCAATCTCAGGACATAATTATTTTGTAAGATGAAAATTGTTGATGTGGCAACATTAGAGTCTAACTGTGAAGTCTGTGCGATTGGGATTGACTGCGTTATTCATTTATAGATCAAATGCTTTACAATACCATGTAACAGAGACCCAGTTGACCACCCTTAAAGTGAACTCATGCTTGAGTTAGACTTGTGTTATGCATCAAATTGCTGTATTTTTTTTACTGAAGCTGAACTAATGGCTGTTTAATCTTTTGTATGAAGAATTCATTTTGATAATAAAATGTGTCATCTCAGCTTTTCTTCTTTATCTACAAAGCTGCTGTGGTGATGTGGTGATAAGCCAGGCCACCTGAAAAAACTGCTGTCTTAACTCCTTCCAAGTCGGCTTCCCCACTTCAACTCAACGGGAAACTCCTGTTGGGAGCTGTGAAGAAACAACCCTGTTATTGTTATTATTATTGTTGTTATTGTTATTGTTCAGGTTGAGTGGATGACAAGCTGAGCTGAGTCAGCTGAGGACAAATGGGCAAGATGGAGCCAGAAATCTCAGGCAGACAGCATGGGGACTGGACTGATGGGTATAATAGATCTGGAGGGTAACCAGGATGCACAGGGCAGAGCAGGTCTGGAGGGCAACCAGAAGGTAGAGCCAAAGGCTGGTCTGTCGGGTGACCAGGAAACAGGACTTGAAGCAGCTCTGGATGGCAGAGCAGCACTGGAGGAAAAAGATGAGATGGACCAGAGAGGCAGAGTGACCTCGATGTGTGGAGCCACTCTGGAGGTCAGAAACATGCTCTGTCCCAACATTGGTGGAACCACTCAGGAGGGAGTAGGAAGGACCACTACAGCGGTCAACTAGAAGGCAGTACAGATGACGGAGCTGTTTACAGTGAGGTTGGGACTGCTCAGGAGGTCAACAACAAGGCTGGAAGTCAGGAAAGGCAATTGGTACCAGAAGAGGGTGAAGAACCAGACAGTGTCATGATGACAGTCAATATATATAAGAACGGGACTATCATGGTGCAAGGAAACCGCAAGCAGTTTGAGATTGACTTCATTCTTATAAAGAAGAGGGCCCAACAGGAGAAGTCTCCCCCCACTGTCAACACCCACACCATGCCAGACACAGACACCACCACTACTTCCAGCTGCCCTACTAGGGACCAGCCCCCTCGGGAAAATGAGCCAACTAGCCCAGAACAGGTCCAGAACCCCCAACTGAACCACACCACCGATGATATAAAGCTAACTTCTGCTCCAACCATGGCACCACGCACCTCACCATCCTCCACGCCCTGTGAGGACTGCCGGAAAGCAGAAAGAGACATCACTCTCCTGAGGGAGGACATCAGACGGCTCTCAGACGAACTCCAGAAAAAAAGACTCTCTCCTGTCCGACTTCATTGACGCTGCAGCCACACAGTCAAAAGTCATCTCCTCCATGAATTTGGTCGTTGCCGACACCATTCTCCGGATGACAGATTCCAGTCCCGGACCTTCTAGCTTCAATGTTTATTTTCAATGTGCTTCTCTCTCCTCTCCTATTCTTCCTCTCTCTCCCCTCTACCCCAACCGGTCGAGGCAGATGGCCGCCCACTGTGAGCCTGGTTCTGCCTGAGGTTTCTTCCTGTTAAAAGGGAGTTTTTTCTTGCCATTGTCGCTAAATGCTTGCTCATGTGGGAATGTTGGGTCTCTTTATAAATTAAAACTTGAAGAGTACGGTTTAGAACCTGCTCTATGTGTAAAGTGCCTTGAGATAACTTTGTTGTGATTTGGCGCTATACAAATAAAGATTGATTGATTGATTGATTCTCTGGGACCCATCAACACCATTACGCCGTCCCTCTTTATGTTCCACTCCCAGCTCACGGGCTCCCTGGTCGGAGGCCGTGATCAGAGGTAAAACGGGAAATCCCCCTGCTGCCCTGCCGCCAGCCCTCCACCTTGCAAACCACTTTGACACGCTATCAGCCGATGTCACAGTCCACGCCACTGACATCCCCATGGCTGAGGCTGTTCCTGTGGAGCCGGACTGCATCCCAGCTGTGACGACTCCCCCGCCTCCGGCCGCTGTGTTGGCCCCTCCTCCTCGCCCTCGGCCACTGGAGGAGCTGAACCACAGCCTGGCGGCCGCAGCACCACATCCGGTGGCAGCCGCCGCGGATGTCCCATCTTCCACCGAAGCTGCCACTACTGCCCCATCTCACAAGGCAATGAATCAGGCTCCCACCCCTCTTTTCCCCCCCACTGCCCTGATCATCGGTGACTCCATTGTTTGGCACATAAGGTTTGCCAACGCCATTACACACACCTACTCCGGAGCCACGACCGCCGACATCCTGGAAAAACTCAGCCCCCCCAACAATTACTAAAGTAGTCGTTCACTGTGGCTCAAACGACACCGCAGGCAGGCAGTCGGAACTGATGAAAGTTCATTTTATTCACCTTTTTAAACTTCTTAGCAAATGTGGAAAGTCTGTTTTTATCTCTGGCCCACTCCCCACACTTGGTCGTGGAGCTGGTAGTTTTAGCAGGATTCTTTACCTCCACACCTGGATCCAGTCTGCCTGCACAGCACACAACATTGGTTTTATTCACTACTTTGAACTTGTTCTGGGAGCGACCCTCCTTCTATGGACTAGACGGTCTTCACTTGAACATGCTGGGGTGCCACATGCTCGCCTCCAACTTCCAGCACGCTGTAAACTACGCACGTGACTGACTATCAATGTTTACAGTCCACACACTGCCATCTCCCTCCCACTTCACGCCCCACAGTACCTTCTCAGAGTACCTCCTCCCGCCACAACTCCCCCTACAGGCCCCATCTGTCATTGCCACCTCTTGCTGCCGCTCTCCCCATCAGCCTATCATCCCTTCTCCAGAAACCGGTATACCCTACTGTCCGCCTCCAGAACAACCCCCCCCCCCCCCCCCCACCTTTGACCTCTAGTGCTGCCATTATTGCCCCCCTCACTCTCCCTCTGATCACATCGCTCTCCAACTCCCTCACTACATCATCACAACAAACAACACGTGAATCTGTCCAACCTCCGTCCACTTCCCAAGTGTTCACAACCAATCATACAGCAACGTCACCTGAAACTGGCTCTGCTTAACACTCGCTCACTCAACAATAAAAGCCTTATTCTCAATGAGTTTATAACGGACAGTAAACTGGACTTCCTCTGCCTCACTGAAACCTGGCACAAACCCTTGGACTATTTCTCACTAAACCAAACCACACCCCCCGGCTTCACATACATTGAAAAAGCTCGCTCTGAGGGGCGGGGAGGTGGTGTTGCTGCTGTATATAGAAAGGACATTATAACAACTTCCATCTTCATCCCTGCCGCTCACATTGCCTTTAAACTCTCTGGTCCCTCTCCTTTAGTCATTGCTGTCATGTATCGCCCCCCCCAAACCAAACTCCTCCTTTCTCTCCGACTTCTCTCATCTTCTGACCCAGCTATGTGCCATCTCACCTTCTGTTCTCCTCCTGGGCGATTTCAACCTTCAAATCGACAACTCCAACTGCAAACCTGCCACTGAGTTCCTGGATCTGCTACAATGCCTCAATTTCACACAACACATCAACTTCCCCACTCACACCCGTGGCCACATTCTGGATCTCGTCTGCTCTACTGGTCTCACACTGCATCAGCTCTCCAGCCTCAACCTCAGCATCTCAGACCACCTGGTAATCACTATGGACATCAACATTCCCACACCCATCCCCAAAGACAAACGGAAAATAACCTTTAGAAACCTCAAATCCATCCCCTCCTCTGCGCTCTCTGCAGCCCTTGCCAGCAAAATGTCTGCCTCCCCTCCCCCTCTGTCTGACAACCCCTCTGACATCGTCAAATACTATAACCACACGCTCACCTCCTGTCTTGATCAGCTTGCTCCGTTCAGAACCAAATCTGTCACCTTCACACATTCAGCTCCCTGGTACATCAAGCATCACAAACCTAGGGGTTAAAGTGGACCCTGAGCTTAAGCTCAACAGTCAGATCAAGGCTGTTGTTAAATCAAGCTTTTTCCATTTGAGGCAGCTGGCCAAAATAAAGCCAATTCTGTCAAGGCAGCACTTTGAGACAGTAATCCACGCCTTTGTTACCACTCGGCTGGATTACTGTAATGCACTGTATGTGGGGTATGTGGGTCCTCCATCGCCCGTCTCCAGATGGTGCAAAATGCAGCTGCACGTCTTTTAACTGGCACACGTAAACACGAGCACATTTCCCCCATATTAGCCTCACTCCACTGGCTGCCTATTCAATCTAGGATCCATTTTTAAATTATTTTATTTGCTTTTAAATCCCTGAATGGTCTTGTCCCATCCTACCTCTCTGAGCTTTATGGACATTTTTGGAAAAATGATGGAATGATATGCCTCAACACATTAAACAGGCCTCTTCTCTGTCTGTTTTTAAATCACTTCTTAAAACCCATCTCTTCTCCTTGGCCTTTGACACCTAGTAAGATGTTGACTTTATCTACTTGTTTTAATTTCTTATTTTCATTGCTTTTTATTGCGTGGCTATTATTATTTTTACTCATGTTTTATGTCTTTTAATTTATGTTTGTATTTTATATGTAATTTTCAGCCTCATGTGAGCTGTTATGTCTCTTATTTATTCTTCTGTACAGCACTTTGGTCAACTTTGGTTGTTTTAAAGTGCTTAACAAATAAAGTTGGATTGAATTGGATATTGACGAAAATACTTTTTTGAACTTCTTCTATTTTGTAGATGTTTGATTTAATGTTCCTCCTAAACTAAAAAATAAAACCCCTCTATTTCTCTTTTATAAGTTTCTCCCTTTTCATGCTTCATGCAATAATATATCCTCTGCTGGGGTGTGCAATACAATATAATGTGCAATATAATGATTTATTATTATTATTCATTTGTTTATTTATTTATTCATTTCATTCATTCTACAGTTGAGTCAAAGTTGATGTGTTTTTCTTTATATCTTTTATCCTGCACTTTTATTAGTAGTTATTTCTTTGTTTGTTTGTTCTTTTATACGCCACTAAAAAAGGAGAAGCACTTCATCGTACAGTTGCTGTTAATTGACAAGAAACTTATTCTGTTCTATTCTATTTCCATATTTGGTTCTGATATTTCTTTTTCCAAACTCAGCATCTTGGGATAGAAGCACAAACATGTTGTACATATTGTACAACCCCTTTGAAAGTGACTTTGGAATTTTGGGATATATAAGACTGACTTTGGTTTACTTGCCAAAAAGAGAAAACAAATCATGTCTGGATAGTGAGCATTTAAAAAACTTGTTGTTATGTTAAGATGTATTTCAAGTGTAATTATGTTTTCTACAATTCATATTAGCCAGTGTAATTTGTTGTATAATGTATAAGACGGATCTGGACAACATTGACTTAAATGATCAACTTTTTATTTAATAAAGGAAGCTACACATTTTTACTATCAAACCACAACCTTCATCAACTCACATTCCTATATGTAACCACTAGGTCCCATATCTGCATCAATATTCCTGTTTAATTAATATCTCCCGGGTCAGCAGTGTCCCAGCCCAGAACATATGCAATGTACAGCAATTAACTCCAACCCTGAACCTCCGTATTGCAGAAACACACATTACTATTCAAAGCAAGCGTACCACGCTCAGTTCAAATGGGAATTAAGCTTGATTTCCTGCTGCTGGTGACCCCACAGAGATTACTGCGACACTGTAGTTGTGAGATATGTGCAGCATGCTGCTAACAGCTGCATTTCCACAGAGATTAGCTTCCCATGCTCCAGTGACCAGGCCTGAACAGATACAGATACTGCTCTGTCTGGGTGGTCTGCTGGACAACAAGTAAACAAGAAGGTAGGATTCACTACAAGTCACACTTTGTTATTCCCTCAACACATAGGAGAAATCAACTGTGGCTCAGATATGAAGCTACAGTGGGATTAATGTTCACACAGAAGCGCTGCTTTTACAAAGACATGAATATTGTTATATCTAAAACATGACTTACATACTCAGTTTGGAATGTCAGTTAATAAGTAATTGAACCATTTTAGATAACATTAACTTTCACAAAAATTTCGTTTAACTACCTAAATCTAAAACAAACAGGAACCACAACACACAACCAAACAGCCCAGTGTTCACTGAACAGTAACTTGTGTTCAATTGTTCTTTCCATTCAGTACTGTCATTTGGTTAATTCAGTGTTGACTTAATTCAAAGTCACAAGTCAAAGTGTCTTTATTGTCATTATATTGTGAACAATACAACACAATTAAAAGTGCTGCTCTGTTAGTGCCACAAATAGTACTCAATCACAGATCATACATACATAATAAATAAATAAAATAAAATAAAATCAATCAATAAAAACAAGAATATTGCACGTGGAGAAGAAGAGTCAATTTCCTCCCAGAGGGCAGAAGGTGGAATGAGTTAAATTCCAATTAATTTTATTTAATTAAAGGAGTAGTTTAGTGTTTTAAGAAATATGCTTGTGTTTTCTTTCAAAGAGCCTACTGAGAAACACCTCTAACGCTCACTAACATGTATCATTTAGTTCATCTATAAATGACAAATACCTTCTTGAATTTTGTAATGTGGCATTATGTACCTAAGGATGGGGTTAGATAGCATTTTTATTGAATTCAAATACAGTTTGGAATCCAGTTATCAAATGTGATACTAACTCAATGTTAGGTTTATTTGTATAGCACATTTAAAACACAGTTGACCAAAGTGCTGAACAAATAACAACATTAGACAATGATAATAAAAAATGATTACATTAAAAATATGTGTATACATATATATAATCATACGCATTGATATTGTATTGAGTGTCATCAGTGTTGGAGCTGACCACAACTGTGTATACAAAAAAAACAAAAAAACTGAACATTGCATGGAGCACATGTGACATGAATGCTGTTTGGTCACTATGATTTACAGTACAATAAAAGCTTATGATTACATCCAAAAGTCACCAAACAGGAAAAGAAGCTCACCCATTTTTTATCTGGTATTAACATATGATCTGTATCCTGGAATCTTACACTGCATCTAAAAAACACATTAACACAGGTGTAAATGTATACAACATCCTGCAGTCAAACCATAGCTGGAGGTGGTCCAGTTTGCATTTTAATAAAAAGTGTGAATGACAAGTAATCCATGCAACAAGCTGAGAGGCCACCTAACTTGACCTCTCTCTGTTTTATTAAGCTGTCTATTAAGAAAAAAAGAGTACAGACAGCCCTTCCTCTGCAAAAGAAGAATATGTAGACTTAACAGACTCTGGAGGGTCAGCTACGAAGCGCAAGACCAGGGTCATGCTGGTGTTGTTTACCATGTTCAGCATATTAGTGTTAGTTTAGTGTGTTTGCATGCAAATGTGTGCAAATTACCACTAAACACAAGGAACAGCTAAGCCTGATGGGAACCATTAATTTGGCAGGTATATGCTCATAAACTGAAGTACTGGACATCATGAATTTTTAACCAGGTGCTGCTGCTAGATGAAAATCAGAAGTTATTACAATTCGTGCTCTGGAGAACATGAATTATGCGAACCGATTTCACAGCATTCCATCCAATAGTTGTCAAAATAGTCAAAATGTCAACCTCACAATCTCATGATTTTATATGGTAGTCAGATTACTAAACTGAATTTACATGACCATGCTGAGGAATGCTTCAAATGTTTTCACCACTGAATGTAAAATATGAAGTTATGACATCAAATATTTGAGTTTGTCTGCCAGTTGTTTGTTGATTGTGATCGCACCAATCAAAGCTCAATATTGTTGGCAGTGTATTTACAATACATGCACATCAGGATCACCATGCAGGGTGGAAATGGGGGAATACATGGTGTTATTAACGATTTCTGCCATTTTGTCTATGAAACTATAAGACCATGGAATGGAAGGAAATGTCAACCTTCTCAAGCATGATGCCTGCACCACCTCTGCCTGCTGGTCAACAGTGGCCTCAAGGTTCAACAGGTAGATTTGTGACTGAAGGGTTTAGCTCAATCACCAGCAGGCCAATCTTAACACTCAGAGCTAGTCCTTCTCTGTTAAGTCAGAGCAAGTATTGATGAAATGCATGCTGACTAACATGACTTTCAAAGACCAACGCTGTGAATCAATTTTTTAGAGCCATATCTCAGTGGAGCAGTTTATTATGCTTTATATCTCAATCTTGATTTCTTTGTAACATGGATGTTTAAATAACATGAGATTGGTATTCTTTTGTTTTCCTGGCAACCCTTTCATGTTGTTCAGTTGTAATGTTTTGTATATGTACTGTATGGGTTTGATATCATTTTATTTTTGGATGCAATGTTAATGTAACTATATTATTTGTTGTGTGTAGTGTAAGTGCAAACATTATTTATGATATTTATTTTATTTGACTATGACCCCAGGAATTAACGGGAGAGGCCAATAAACAGAGACAGTAGTATGATGTTTTGGTAAATGGACTGTACTTATATACAGCTTTTCTAGTCTTTTTGTCCACTCAAAGCTCTTTTACACTACATGTCACATTCACCCATTCACACACATTCATACACTGATGACAGGAGCTACCACACAGGGTACCAACCTGCTCATCAGAAGGAACTAACATTCACTCTCATTCATACACAGTCGGTGCAGCCATCGGGAGCAATTTTGGGGTTAAGTATCTTACCCGAGGACACATCAACATGTGGACTGGAGGAGCCGGGGATCCTCCTGAGCCACAGCCACCTCAAGAAGATGATAGGCTAACAATGAAGTGTGGCATTGTGCTATTGGATAGCGTGAGTGACAGGTGACAACTGACACTCAAACTACGCCCACTGAACATTGGTAACCAGGAAATAAGTGAACATGCATGAGAGAGAGTTAGCAACAACCATGCTGTTATGAATTATTATATTTATTTTATTTGAATATAACCCCAGGAATTAACTGGAGAGCCCAACAAACAGAGACATGTTTTCATGGCAGCAGTATGACGTTAAAGTTTTGTGGAAAGTTTACAATTTCAAATAACTGGCAGAAAACGCTCTGTCAATCTGACTAGTACTTTGGTACCAGGACTAAAAGCTATCATATATTTTTTGCCTACCAGATATTTTTTTCTGGGATTATATGAATTATTTAACACAGTGCTTTTCTTATAGCTCTGCGTGGTTCGATTTCTTCTCACATTGTGCTTAGAGTCAAAGATGCATTCATGCCATCTGTCAGTGGAAGTACCTTGAGAAATGCTCTAATATATCTAATATTAGCTGCCTTACCCAGCATACATCCCCTCAGTGGCTGTATCCTGGGGGAAACCATCTGGTGGCTAGTTTTAGGATTTGTACAACAGGGGGGGGGGTGGGTGCACAACTTGACCACAATCCAACACTGTGCCTCTATAGCATTCATACTGTACATACACAAATAACACATCTTTTATTATTCATACTACAGCCTTGAAAGGTTTTAATGAAACATTTTGTTGTGTTCATTGATTCTGCAGAGGGACTTTTTTTATTCCCTAGTGCTGAACCTCTTCTCATGGATCTTGGAAGGACAACCAAGAATATTTTTTTCATTTTATCTCCAGAAAGAAAAACTATACATTTTTGCTGCTTCTCCCAGTTTGTCTAATGCATTATTAATGAATGTATACATACTGTATTAAGTTTTTGAGAAAGGTCTCTGGGTGTTCATATAGACTCAGTTGGTTCCCAGATCCATTAACCAGATGGACTATCCTGCATTTAAACTAAGGCTTATAAACATATATCCAGCGGAGTGTCACCCATTGATGAAACTATGTAGACTAGATTATATGTTTTGGGGATTTCTTATTGTTTTTCAAAAGTTGGCTGACTGCCTATTTATGACTTTCAGAAGAGTTAAAGTAGAACACTTTGGTACCCACAGTGTGTATGCAACACAGGACAAAATAAGTCACATTGGACAAAAACATAATGTTATCTTCCTAGTAAGCAGCCGCTGAGACAGATGTCTGAATTTCAACAATGTGTTTTACAGTACATGGAGCTAAGAATAGACTTCAGAGTAGGCCAACATAATAAAACAAATCTAACTAGGAAGGTGATGAATGTAACCAAACAAAACCTAAAGAAACCAAATTACAAATAAGTTGCCTCTTAACTAAAATAAAAAGGAGAACACTGTCAAGGGAGTAGTAGGCTTTGCAGACAGGATGAACTGAAGAATGTCTTGAGTGCAAAACTGAACATTAAAGTGAAAAGCAGGACTTAAATACAAACTACAACTAATGAAACAAAAAAGAACAGATAGTAAGACTCAAGGGCAGGCTGGGAGCTGATTGGCTGGGGAAGACACAGGGAGCAGGATGTGGTGCAGGTGTGAAGGTAAAAGTATGAACACAGAAGGGAAATACAGAGTAAACAGAAACTAAAATCCCAGAAAACACAGTAAGTGGACTGAAGAATGTCAGCAGACTATTATCATCTTAACCAGGTGAAGGCAAAAGTATTAAAGATTACATTTAGTTCAGTCAGCTCTTCTAATGGAGCTCATGTATACAAACTATGAGCTACAGTCTCTCAAGTGGTTCTGTAATATAATCTGTAACCTATTTTATGTGTCCATCTCACACTCAGTCCTGGTGGATAATGGTAACCATGGAATATAGAGCCAGACTGGGACAGAACCAGAATGAATAGAAACAGCCCAAAGCTTCAAACTCCTTGAGGACAAAATCCATCAACGTGGCAAAGTTCTTGGAAACTACAATGCAATGATCAGTGTTGGGGAGTATCTAATTCCATGTAACAGTGTTATGTAATTTAATTACAACATAAATGTAAGTGTAATCCGTTACAGTTACTGAGAAAAAAATTGTTATTAAATTACAGTTACTGATGAAAATGTTGATGATTACAAATGAGGTTACATCTGAAGTCACACCTTTCAGATTTTGTTCATTTTTTAATATTTAACATGTTACTTAATACATACACACAGTACTAATTAAGCCCATGACAGACTTTTGACATTTTTCATCAATATCTTTATTTTATATCCCAAAATCTACATGAACTAATGAATACTTTTTCAAATGAGAGATAAATGTTGCTTTATAAGAAATGATCTCTCTTATAAATCATGTCAGTATCCATGAAAAACAGCTGAATTTAGATTTTGGTGCTTAATGGGAACACTTACCCTAACAGCTGGAAACATTGGTTAGAACATTAGAAAAGTCATCAAATGTAATAAGTTACATTACTTTGATGAAGTCATTGAAATAGTTACATTACTTATTATATTTTAAATAGAGTAACTAGTAATCTGTAACTTATTATATTTCCAAAGTAACCTTCCCAGCCTTGGCAATGGTGTATGATTAATCATGAGTACTGCCCTGCCCTACACCACCACCATGGCTCCTTTTTATAGAGAGCTGTCATCCGAAGGGAGCCAATTACCTGCTGAGCCGGTAGCGGGAGCACCAATCACCTGCTTGTCCCATCAGACACCTATTTATATACATGTCCATACCAGGCGCACATCATGAATACATTCACACTGAGGGGAGAACAGACACAAGTGAGGAGTCACAAAGAAAAAAGAGACAGGCAGTGAGCACAGAGGAGGAGAGGAGTAAGAGTTGAGGATGGACGGAGAAAGAGTGACGAGAGAGAGGGAGAGAGAGAGAGACAGAGAGAGAGAGAGCAGGTTATGGAAAGAATAAAGATACAGAAAAAAGTAGGCTGACTAAAAGAGCACAGGAGGCAGTCAGAAAAACCAGAGAGAGAGAAGCACAGTGGGGGAGACATGGTGACAAGAGGAGAGGAGAGAGAGATAAGAGGTGGGAGAGCTGATGTCAGTCAAACACACACGTTTCCACATGAACTGGATACAGCCAAATTGAAAAATAAACCACTAATAGATGAGGAAAAGTACTGCCTGCTCAAAAATAAATGGGTCAAACATAACTGTAATTACCCCAAAATAAAGTGTATTGAAAAGCAATTATGCTATAATATAAAGTGGGAGGAGAATTATCCTTGGCTTAGATATTCAGTTTAGAAGAAGGCTTTTGGCAGTGTTTTTTACCTCCTAATTCTTGTTGGTTCTTGCATATTTCCTTCAGATTTACATATTGCAGCTTTAACCTAATTCTCATGTATTACTCCTTGACAGATGTTATTGTCCACCAATAAGGTTACAAGTTATTATCATCCAATTTTTGCTCTCAAAACATCTTAAAATGCACATTTCTCTCTGGAGGCCACACCCCCTTATCCCCTTCAGCTTGCTCATTTTTTTGGACCACAGCATTTCTAATATCCTGGATACGGACATTCTTCTACCTCCCCAATCAAACATCTGAACCACTGATGTGTAGATTCTCATTTAGACCACCTAGCTGGAGGAAGATGAGATGAGTTTAATAACTGACAGTTGGCTAAATCTAACAGCGTGAAATAAAGCTCTAATTGAAATGTTACTTTCTAACTACAGAAACCCTAAAGGGTGATAATTCACTTCTCTCTAAGCAGTAAAAAACATTTCAGAATTAACATAAAGTCTTGTAAACATAATGACAACCTGCAGATAATATCTCAGCGCACCTGCTGCCATATGATGTTCATTTGTGCCGGCATATGGTCCGCTTTGGATGGAATTAGCATCGTATTTGTGTCTAATCTACATTGCACCTCCTCTGGCTACAGTGTGTTTATTCATCTACCTGAGGGGAATGCGCCTCAGCAGTCAGTATGGAATTTTTTTAAAAGAGAATATGAATAAATTAGCATGCAGAAACACCATTTTAGAGATACATATGTGCTGCTAATGTAGTGAATCTACTTCGTAACTAGTCTGAGATAATGTTCTGTATACACTACAGCTGTCCAAACCTCTAGGGCATTTATTTATTTTTTATTAATCTGACAGTAGAAGTCTTCACAGAGTTAAAACCATTATTATTATTTAACAGTAAATTCATCGGCAATGATTTATCAAGTCATTGTTTCATGGATTTTTCAAGCACAAATGCTTCCAGCTGCTCACATGATTTTTACTTTGTCACATACAATATTATAGTAACTATTCTGTGTGTTGGACTGTTGAACATGTCAGCTTGTGCTCTGGGAAATGAAAATAGACATCTGTCAATATCGTGTGACATTTTATTTAAAAAAACACATTAATAAACAAAATAATTGGCAGATGAATATATATATATATATATATAATAAAAACACTTGTTAGGTTTTCAAACTCTGCAGTTAGAAGATGAATGAGATCTGTTCCTCACTGACATAATATCATTATAATATCATTTTGAAAAATGTTTAACTTGGTAAAAAATAAACTGAATATTCTTACAGATTAGTCAATAATGTCAACAGTCATCAGTTGCAGCCTGACTCACCCAGTTCCAAATCACTTTTAGTCTGCTGCAGGTCTCAGGTCTGTGTCAAGATGTCTACAGTGTGACTGAATATATGTCAACCCAAGCTTGCTATTTTTCAACTCTGATCATGTAATTTGTGTGATCATCATTAAAGGAGAAAAATGTGTTTTTTGAAGCAGAGAATGTGAACTAGGAAGTGCAGAAAAATACAGCTCTAGATAGATATAAGTGGTAAATGGACTGCATTCATATAGAACCTTTCTAGTCTTCCACTCTAAATACTTTTATACTGTATGCCACATTCACCCATTCACACATGGACATCAAACAGCCATTGGGAGCAATTTGGGGTTCAGTATCTTCCCAAAGGACAACATGTGGACTGGAGGAGCTGGGAATCAAACCACAGATCTTCCAATTAGTTGACAGTCTGCTGTACCTCCTGAGCTACAGCCACTCATTTTATACAAAACATAATACAATAAAATATTCTATAAAATATATGAAAATATGATGTTGGATCAAAAGGGTTTTCTAGTCTTGGCTTCTATCAGTAGGGTGACATCATTTTTCTGTTGAAATATAGTTGGTATGGTAAAGGTGTGGGTAGAGTTAGGCTCAAAAAACACCTTCAGGTTCAGGGGAACATCATGGTTTGAGTTCAAATTCCTATTGGGTTCAAATGTAGGGGAACTTGGAGGAGACAGGTGATACTGTCACTTTTACATCAATATAAGTTGTTTCGTGTTATTTCCTGAAATGACTGATGTTATTCAGTCAATCAATCAAGCAAACTTTATTTATATAGCAGCTTTCATACAGGCTAGTACAATTCAAAATCTGTTACAATGAGTTGATTGACAAGCTGATAATAAAACAGAACACGAAAGGGTTTATTAAAAGTTAGAGTAAAAATTAGGTTAAAATAGATTAAAAAGACACAATGAAAGTAAACTAAAAGATTCAGTTAAATCAAAGCTGGACTATTGGACTGTTATTGTGTTTTCAGTCACAGGTTTATTTTATCACATAGTTTGATTTGGATTGGATCTGACTGTCCTTTAAGAAAAAAAAAATGCAGGTTCAGATGGATCTTCCATGGGTCTGTTTTGCACCAGGTCCAAATAAGTGTGCTATGTCAGAGGTAGCGGCAGAGTAGTGTGACACTACAACACTGCATGATCTATATACAGTATGTAGCTCAGGTGTATAAAGGCAGTTTAGATGTATCAGGGTTATTTGGATATTCAGTCTCCATCAGATAGGCTACTTTACTTCCTGTCACACTTAAATGATCAACCAATATAATAATAAAATGTATCTATAGAGCAGCTTTCATACAAGGCATGTAGCTCAAAGTGCTTTACAGATAAAAAATAAAATAAAATAAAAAACAGCAGCAAATAAACAGAATTTAAAACATTTGTAAAAATTAGACAATTTGTTAAAAAAAGACACGCAGTAAAAGTTAAAATGACATTAATTATAAGCCAAATAGATATGTTTTCAGCTGTTATTTAAACATGTTCACAGAGCTCACATCTCTTCTAGCTTTGGATAGACTATTCCATCATTTTGGAGCATAATTACAGAATGCTGTGCTTCCTATTTTCCTATGGATGTAATTGTGTATATATATAAACCCAGCTGTGGATGACCTGAGATCTGGTGAGGGATTATAAAACTACAGAGTCCCAGACTATTCAGAGCTTTAAAAAACAGTAAAAGAAGCTTAAAATCGGACTTCCGGCGGCGCCATGTTCGTGTAAGACGTAGAAGTTTGAGCTCTACTGAATAACCAGCCTACCAAAAGACATTTGAAATAAAAACTCGGCAAAAACATGCCCTAACAAAGCTGGAAAATAGGGTCGTCGACACGGAGGAACGCATAACAACCATGGAAGAGACCACCGCGGCCCACGGAAAAGCCATCGGCTACCTGCTACAACGCAAGGCGGAACTTGTGGAACGATGTGAGGACCTTCAGAACCGGGCGAGAAGGCAAAACTTAAGGTTGTACCAGGTTCCTGAAGGAAGCGATGGATAAGACCTGGTGGCCTTTATTAAAAAGCTACTGCCGAAGGTACTGACTGATCTGCCGTTAACTGTAGATGACATCAGGATTGACCGGGCGCACATAGCGCTTATGCTGAAACCGAAAGAAAATTACTCCCCTCGCTCCATTGTGACTTCAGGACTTGAACATCCAGATCCGAGTTGATGAACGGGATAAAGTGGAGCGAGAGCTGGCCAGACACAGGTGGGAGAGACGGGACGCCAACAGAGACGGGAGGAACGTCAGCATGTTTACGGAAGAAGACTGCAGGTTTTTCTTCCCTTGAAATGACTGGGAATATTATGCAAGGAGTAAGGTTTACTTTAATTACTATTTATACAGCTATGAACAGCTGTGAAATGTTCTCATTACCCTCCTATTACAGGGGTGTTGTTGGGTTTATATACATATTATTGAAAGCTTTTTTCAAGTTTATATAATTAAAAAATATATATAATTATTTTTATTACTTTTATTAAATTTATATTTATTTATAATTTGCAGAGCCCAGAATGTAACAATAGCATATTATCTGGTCGTTTTGGGGTTGGGGCATCAGCCGTAATGGACTTAATATGAGTGATTTACACTCAGCCATCACAAGGCCGCAGCAGTTTACCCATCGGAGTGGGACTGCTGCACAATGTGACATTATCCCGGAGGGATTCCACCACCCTCCGCCCAGTTCCACATGGGGACTGGTCACTATTGAAGATAGGCCAGTTGAGGACTTGGAAGACAGGTTGACATGTTCGTTTTCTGATGTCCTTTATTGGAAATTGTATATAGTTTCTGTTCTGTTTTGTGTTACTTCCTTGACAACTAATAGGACTTTTACAACAGGCGACGGTGCATCTGGCATTTATAAACTGACTTCAAAGCATTATGACAGCAAGCATTAAAAATAGTGTTACATGGATGGTTTAAATGTGGTTAGCTACAACATAAAGTATCTGGGAAGTCCAATTAAAAGAAAGAAAATACTCAACCAACTTAAATCTTTACAATGTTCAGTTATAAAATAGCTTTATACGCAGACGACATATTATTATTTATTTAAAATCCCATCCATTCAATCCCGGCTCTCCTACAAAATCTTAATGAATATGGTCTAGTATCTGGTTATAAAGTTAATCCTACTAAATCAGAAGCAATGATGGTGTCTGGGGAATGGCCTAGCCAGGTTGATGATGTAGTGTTCTTTCGCAGATCTAAACAGGGTTTCAGATATTTAGGGATTACACTCACTCCCCAAGTAACTCAACTATACCAGGCGAATTATAAAAAAATATTTGAGATATTTAGAAATTAACTGGCAAGATGGGATGTGCTACCGCTATCCCTTCTGGGTAGGATAGAGGCTGTTAAAATGAATGTACTTCCCAGACTCTCTCCCAATCGGGATCCCGACATCAGCCTTCAATATGCTAGACAAGCTTATATCTAGATTCATATGGTAAAATAAGAGACCAAGAGTGAGACTTAAAACGCTCACTCTTTGGAAGAACAGGGGTGGACTCAGCCTCCCCAATTTAAAATATTATTTCTGGGCAGCGCAACTGACAGCAGTGGTAGCCTGGATTTCCAATGACATGTAGTCAGGATGGGTAAATATAGAGCAGAATTCACTACCAGGTATACCTCTATCCGCTCTAGTGTTTCTGAGCAAGCAGTCCCAGAAGAAACTGGAAATCAAAAGTGTATGGGTGAGACACACTTTAAAAGTATGGTCAACAGTCCAAAAGAGAATTAGAGGGACGGCTGCCCTTTCGAGGGCCATGCAGATTGATGGGAATCCGGATTTCCGCCCCCCCCCCCTCAATAACAGATATCACTTTTAAGAAATGGGCAGACAGAGAATTAAGGGTTATTGACCAGTTGTTTTGTCACAACGTTTTGCAGCCATTCTCCTACCTCCAAAACAAATTCTCTCTACCTCAAAGTGATATGTTCCGGTATTTTCAGATTAGGCATTACATCACAAGCCATAAAGATTGGAATATAATTAAAAATGCTCCAACAAATGTAGAAACTTACTTTATTAATATAATTAAGCATCAGCTACCCAACAAAAAGCATGTTTCTCATATATACAGAAATCTATTATTGGATACACCAGACAGTACTCTTTATATCAAAAATAAGTGGGAGCTGGAGTTAAATATTATAATTGAGGATGGAGAGTGGGAAACAATGTGCATTGGATGTCATAAGGGTATTAATAGTAACATGTGGAGGGAGTTTGACTGGAAGATGAAGACTAGGTTCTTTAAGACACCTTCGGTGATTTCCACATTTGTAGATAACCCAGCTGCAATATACTGCTGGAGAGAATGTGGAATGGTTGGTGACCACTCACACATAATTTGGGACTGCCCCATGATGCTTCCTCTTTGGAAGGGGGTAAAAAGTGAGATAGATAAAGTTCTGGGAATCGACTTACCATTCACCCCAAGTCAGTTTCTTTTCAATCTAACTCCTGAAGACATGTACACCAGAGACCAAAAGTACCTGTTACATATACTCTTGATGACTGCTAGGAAAATGGTGACAATAAAATGGATGAATTCACAGCCACCTACAGTGCCACAGTGGAAACAGAAGCTGGGGGAGGTGTATGGAATGGAGGCTCTAACTGCTCAATTACAATTAAGGTCTGATGTCTTTTTGACGAGGTGGCTACCTGTAGCAAGTTACCTATATAACTGAGGGAAACACCACATTGTGATGTAATATCATAATTATCCACTTATGTATTTATTTATTTTTCATACATTATTACTATTCAGCTTCTGGACCCCAATGTTTTGTTGCTGTTGGGGTTTTTTGTCGCACTGTCATACATATTCTGTGATGTTGTCAAGGAATGTTCTGTTCTGTGTTTTTCCATGTTAAGTGTTTAATAAAAATATAGTTTAAAAAAAAGAAGCTTAAAATCTATTCTAACAGACACTGGGAGCTAGAGAAGTGTAAAACCAGAGTAATATGTTCACTCCTTGTATTTTGTGAAAAGTCCAGCAGCACAACATATGATAGTGTGGTAGTTAAGAATATAAAAATGATTGGATTTTTCAGAAACATCATTTTATTCCTTTTCAGAGTTATGCATTGTGTTCCACTTTCTTAACACATAATTTCATTGTTATTGCAGCTATGTTGCTAAGGTAATTACCTTACACAAAGCACTATTAATCTAGTGATACACGTTGTTGATAATTGTTATTTAGTCATTGTTGTTCATTGTGAGAGAAAGAGGTGAATTTTGTACTTGTATGTTGTCAAAGAGTTTCTGGCTAACTCTGTCACTGTGTAAGCTAGCTACTGAGGTTGTCTCGCTTTAGCGCCTGACTGTTGTTCCGCCATTTTCTGCATTTGAGCTTGTCACAGAGGTATTTTCTGTAAGATGCTTAAAAATGTTATTTTATTACTGTAAAAAGTCAGTTCATGTGTCAGCTAAAAGACGTTAAAAAGTTAAATGTATTTCATGTAAGTTGCAGTCTATGCTGGTTAAAAATATAATTTACATTATTTAGAAAACCATAGAGGATAACTTAGTTCTGGAAACTGTGGTCCTGAGACCGACTGTATTCATACTGGGAAAATTTGTGAATTTGGTTGTACTGTATATAATTAAGACTCAATACAGACAAGTGAAGGCAAGAGCAGAGTGTGTGTTTCTTCATCCCTCTTCCCTCACTATTTTCCCTGTTTAAGGGCACAACATTTGGAGGCACCACTGGGATGTTTGGCTTGAGGACCATCCCTAACCTGTAAGAGAAATCCTCTCATCGATCATCCCTCCAAACTACCCAGGCATCAGAAAGGAGCTCAGCAAAACAGTGGAGGTGGTTTGTATCCTGAAGTGAGCAACGTGACCACTAGGGAGCAGCGAAAACCAATTAAGCCAGATAAACCCTCATTTGACTGCCTATGCCAACTCCTCTGACACAATGTAATCTGAATTAGAGAAGCTGCATCTGGAGATTGAAGGAGCACTTTATAAACTGACTGTAGAGCAGCTGATTAAAGTATGTGATGCACTTCAAATCTCAGGACCAGGAAAAGAGCATGTGACTGGTAAGACACGCATTTCAGTTAGTCTCACATGTCATAAGGTACCTCGAACGGGAAGAATTGGCCAGCCTAGAAGATGCAGGTATGTCCGACCTCCTTCATCCTTCATTACGTCATAGACAAAATACAAATGGACAAAGGACAGAGTGCAAGTGAACTTCAAAATCAAATTGAGGAACAGGAAAGCCTCCAGAAGGAGGTAGAGGCATTAAGTGAAAAAGAGAGTGCAATGCATGACCTGATGAAAAATAGCATGAATCTCCCTCTAAGTTCTAGCACCCCAATAAAGAACATGGCTCCAGCACTGCCAAATGGCTCTATGTGACACAAAGATTTTAAAATATCAGGCCAAACAGGGGAGCCCAGACAAAAATATAGACTCACCTTTTCTAGTCTGGCTAGGCAAATTGAAAATGGGCTCAGCAAAGGCTACCCAGAGTCAGAGATCACTGATTCTGTAATCCGTGCCATCACACCAGTCCTGCAGTTAAGGAATTACCTTGAAGGAAAAGAAAACCTCACGTTGCCTGCCCTTAGGAGAATCCTCAGGTCCCATTACCAGGAAAGAAGTGCCACAGAGTTATATAAACAACTCACCTCTGAGGTCCAGGGTAGTAAAGAGACACCCCAAAATTTCTTGACAACATTTTTTTTGAGGATCATGTTAACGATGTCAGGAAGGTCCTGCGACGGCTGAGGGAGCATGGAATAAAACTAAAACCCAGGAAGTGTGACCTCTTTTGAGTGGAAGTACGGTACCTGGGCAGGATTGTGTCTGCAGAGGGAAATAGGATAAACCCCGCCGACACTGATGCAGTGATAGCTCTAAAAAAAACAAACAGCCAGGTACTGTTGGTGAGTTAAGAGCAGTGTTGGGACTGTTGAGTTATTACAGACAGTATATCAAGGATTTCTCACGGATCGCCAGCCCTCTGTATGACCTGCTTGAAGGACCTGTGGAAACTGAAACCCTGCAAAACAAAAGGACAAAATGGCAAACAAGACAAAACAGTAGAGTTCCATCGAGTACACCTATTCAGTGGACCGACAGGCATCAGTCAGTATTAGAGCAGTTGATAGACTGTCTAGCTCAGCCTCCTGTTCTAGGCTTCCCAGAATTCTTGCAGCCATTTATTCTCCATACTGATGCGTCAAACCAGGGACTAGGTGCAGTATTGTACCAAAAGCAGAATGGAAAGCTCATGATCGCTTATGGCTCTCGTACTTTGACTGCAGCTGAGAAAAATTATCATCTGCATTCAGGCAAGTTAGAGTTTCTAGCCCTCAAGTGGGCGATCACAGAAAAGTTTCGTCATTACCTCTACTATGCGCCATTCTTCACAGTCTATAGCGACAATAATCCACTTACCTATGTACTGTACTGCCAAATTGAATGCAACAGGGTGCCGATGGGTAGCGTAACTGGCAGATTTCCATTTCACGATCAAATATCGCCCTGGTAAGGACGATATTCTGTCTAGGATGCCTATAGATATGGAGATGTTCATGAAAGGGTGCTCAGAGGAAATATCATACGATGTGATTGGAGCAACTTCACAGGCGGTGGAAAATCAGGATGAATCCAGTGTGTCTTGGTCCATGGGTATCTCAGTCAAGTATGCAACCATAACTACAGACACACCCGTCATTCCCAACAACAGGACAGATCAAACAGGATCAGAGGAGTGATCCAACTATTGGACCTATGATTCAGTGTAAACTATCAGAGCAAAAGCCATCAGGTCCCCAACTGAAACAATTTAGCTCACAGATCATTTGTCTTCTGAGAGAATGGGACAAATTAGAGATTAGTGAGAATGGAGTCTTGTACAGAAAAACAGCTAGCAGAAAACAGCTGGTCCTACCAGAAAAACACAAAAGTACAGTGTTGAGGGAAATCAAGGTGTGGATAGGACGACGTCACTGATACGGGACCAGTTTTACTGGCCCTATATGCAACGAGAGATAGTTATGTCATGAGAAGATGTGTGTGTCTTAAACACAAGAAGACGTGCTGTGAGACAAGAGCACCACTGACTAACATTGTCACGACTCACCCATTTGAGCTTGTCTCTGTTGATTTTCTCCACCTTGACAGGTGCAAGGGTGGTTATGAATATATTCTTGTCATCATTGACCATTTTACACGCTTCGCCCAGGGGTAACCAGGCAAAACGGCTGCAGAGAAAATCTTTAATTACTATGCTCTAAGATTTGGCTTCCCAAGAAGAATACACCATGATCAGGGTGGTGAATTCGAAAATCAGCTGTTTGCGCAACTGAAAAAACTACTGTGGAGTTGCTGGGTCGAGAACTACTCCCTACCACCTCCAAGGGAATGGACAGGTAGAGCGGTTTAATTGAACACTGCTCCAAATGTTAAAGACACTCACAGAAAGACAAAAGACCAACGGGAAAGACTCACTGAACAAACTGATCTATGCGTACAATTGTACTCGTAGTGAGGTGACTGTTTTCTCTCCCTTTTACTTGCTATATGGGCGCTCTCCACGCTTGCCAGTTGACATGTTGTTCAACTTGACCCCAGAACAAGGAGACAGTAATCATCATCATCACTACATAGAAAAGTGGAAACAGGGCATGGAAGAGGCATACCAGATCACAAGAGAGAATGCTCACAAAGCAGCCACGAGGAGCAAAAGGCATTATGACAGTAAGGTGAAAAGCTCAGTATTACAGCCCGGCGATCGTGTTGTAATCAGGAACATGACACCTTGTGGTGGTCCAGGCAAGCTGAGAAACCACTGGGAGGATGCGGTCCTTAAATAGCTCACTTCAATCAGGCACGTTTCCTAAACCCCTAAAAGTAGCTGCCATTAAGCCACTCTTAAAAAAGAGAACGCTGGATGCTTCCATGTTAACCAACTACAGACCTAACTCAAATCTTCCTTTTATAGCCAAGATCATTGAGAAAGTGTTTTTTAATCAACTCAGCAATTTCTTGAACAATTTCTTTTTGACAAATTTCAATCAGGCTTCCGACCTCACCACAGTACAGAAACAGCTCTTATCAGAGTGTTAAATGGCATAAGGTTAAACACTGACTCAGGCAAGGTGTCAGTTCTGGTCCTGTTGGATCTCAGTGCTGCGTTTGACACTTTGGATCACAGTATACTGTTGAACAGGTTGGAAACTTGGGCAGGACTCAGCAGAACAGTCCTAGAATGGTTCAGGTCCTACTTGGAGGAGCGGAGTTATTTTGTGACCATTGGAAGTTATGAATCCGATCGAGTGGCTATGACATGTGGAGTTCTTCAGGGGTCAGTTCTAGGACCCCTTCTGTTCAGTCTATATATGCTGCCTTTGGGTCAAATTCTGCAGAACTCTAATGTAAACTATCACAGTTATGCAGATGACACGTAGATATACCTAGCACTGTCCCCGGATGACTACAGTCCAATACAGTCATTGTGTCACTGTTTAGAGCAAGTAACACATTGGATGAACCAAAATTTCCTTCAATTAAATCAAGACAAAACTGAGGTAATTGTTTTTGGCAATAAAGAGAAGAGGATTGCTGTCAGTAAACATCTCAAGTCACTCTCTCTAAAAACTAGCGACCAAGTCCGAAACCTTGGCGTGCTGATAGACTCAGATCTGACCTTCAGCAGACATATCAAATCAATCACCAAAACAGCCTTCTATCAGCTTAAGAACATATCCAGAGTGAAGGGTTTTATGTCTCAAACAGACCAGGGGCCTCATGTACAAAGACGTGCATGGATTTCCTACTGAAACATGGCGTACGCTCAAACCCAGAAAACGTCGTACGCACAAAAAAATCCAGATGTATGAATCTGTGCATGAATCCAAGCACATTTCCTTTGTACATCCCAATCAACGTGGAATTGAGCGCACACCCGACCCCTCCCTGTCCACGCCTCCATTTAAATACGCAAATCATATTTAAATAAAACGGTCTTCTGACTGGACTCCCACAAAAAAGCATTAAACAACTGCAGCTCATTCAGAACGCTGCAGATCGAGTTTTGACCAGAACAAAGAGATCACAGCACATTACTCCAGTTCTAAAGTCTTTACACTGGCTCCCAGTCAGCTATAGAATAGATTTTAAAGTTCTGCTACTGGTCTACAAATCACTGAATGGTTTAGGTCCAGAATACATGAATGACATGTTAGTAGAATATAAACCCAGTAGGGCTCTGAGATCTACTGACTCAGGTCAGATAGTGGAGTCCAGAGTTCAGACTAAACGTATGTATGTGTTTACTATAATTGGGTTTTATTTTTATTTCTCAAAATTGTTTTTTTTCTTCGATTTTTTCTGTTAAATGTTTGTTTTATGTAAAGCACATTGAGTTGCCACTGTGTATGAAATGCGCTATATAAATAAAACTGCCTTGCCTAACAGTTGTCCGTCAAGTCAGTGAAAACATCCCTGTTTACGAACTCAGACCTGAGAAGGAAAAAGGGAGATCAAGGATATTACACCGCAATCTTCTCCTACCATGTGACCATCTGCCACTCGAAACGCCTGTCCAGCCACGAGCAAAGAAAAGAACTGCAGAGACAACTGAGGAAGTGGAGCAGTCCGAGAAAGAAAAAGACGATGATTACTATGCAGTGCCATTTTAAGCTATGTCAACCTCAGACATTGAATCCTGAGAGGACGGATAAACCTGCTGAACACATACAGTTGGAGGAAAATGTGTCACCTGAGTCAGAGATAGAATATGGAGTGATAAATCAACCTGAGCACTTACCGGACCAAGAGGACAGTTATGTTGAGCACCTACCTGTGGAGGAGGCTGTCCCTTCACCTGTCCCAAGCGAGCACAACAGGACCATTGAGCAGAGGTCTCAGCGGGCTAGACGACAGCACAGGCGACCTACGGTTTTCACATATGATCGACTTGGCTCACCAGCTTGCTACAATCTGAGAACACTACCACATCATACAAACCTTAAGGTGCCATGAACACACACTGTGCAGCCATACTACTACCAGCAACTCTATGGACATGGGCGGTAGAAACATTGTGATCACACACACACCACAGATCAATGAACTGAGTAAATGCATAAACAATACACTCTAGACAAAGCAAATGGACTGTCCAACATAAAATTTACATTCAAAGGGACTGTTGAATAATTGGTACACATATAAACTGTGATTACAGCACACCATACACATCTAAAGTACATCACATGATTGCAGTCAATCATATCACTCTCATGGACCTTTATCAAAGAAGAGTGTAGTTGCTTTGGACATGCTGCAATAGCAGGACTCTACTCATACTGGGAAAATGTGTGAATTTGGTTGTACTGTATATAATTAAGACTCAATACAGACGAGTGAAGGCAAGAGCAGAGTGTATGTTTCTTCATCCCTCTTCCCTCACTGTTTTCCCTGTTTAAGGGCACAACAATAGCAAACTCACATATGATAACTGAAAAATCTCATATTGCATGACATTGTTGCCATATTATGGACATACTGTATCTCTGGCTAGTCTGCATTAGTCAGTGTTAGGTTGCTGTTCAATAAATGATGACATCATGTACATTATACTTCACCTCCTGATCTAAAGCAATCTCTATTCTAAAGAAGATAAAAAAAACACTTCATATAGTTTCAACAGCAGGGTTAGGATCCTCTGCTGAAAAGAACACTGCTCTAGTTTTCCCTTCTTTTTGTGACACAGTATTGTCTTTTTGACTATTGACTGCTCTGGGCTGTTTATGTACTCCATGCACATGCACAAAGTAAGCCCATTGTAGCCTGGCTAGAATTAACATTGACTAGACACAGCTGAATTGTGCTGGTGGAACGGCTTGAACCTTAAGTGAGAGTCGACATCAATTCAAATTGCGCTTTTTTCAAGTAAGCACAGTTTTCATTATCTGCATGGATCGAATAACTCCCCCCGCCCCGCTGTTTTGTCTTGTGTCGTGTTGCTGAGCAAAGGGTTTCACTAAAATAATGTTGCAATGTGTCTTTTTAGTTTGTGTTCCTCTCTCTTTCTCTATGAGTACATGTGTGATGTGGCATGAGCCATGACTCTCTTTTTATATCGGTATTTAAGTTTTGTATGTGTTTATCTTTTTTGTTTTTAGCTACTAGTTTGCGGTGGTTAAGTTTGAGTCAGTTTGGTGGTGGTGTTGGTAGGCAGGTATTATGATTATTGTCAGTGGTCATGTGGAGCTGGAGAAGGTCACATGCCAGCATGCATTTTCAGTGGAGGAGGCTAGCAGTGCTGTTGGAGAGTTTATAGGGTTTTAAAGTATTAAATCTCACATGAACAGCACTCTTGTCGTTTTTCTTGATGATGTAACCAAAGTTAAGAAAGTTGTTGAAGATGGTGTTGAGATACATGATGCATTCACCCAAAGAGCTGTCACACTGCGGGCAGCTGGTGTCTCCCATTAAAGCTATTAAAGCATGTTGTGTGTCACAGAAGACGGATCATTATGTCATCTCAAAGACAACACAAATGATTTGAACTTTCAGATTCAAAGTTGATGGCGTCAGTTACATTGTTTTTGCGAGTTCTGAAGTGTTTCGGTTGTGGGGGCAGAAGGACATTTGGTTCGGTCTTGCCCTGAGCCTGGGGGGGGGCGTGTCACCCTGGGCCGAGCCAGCCGGCCAGCTGAACAGACCATGGGAGCCTGTAGGCGGGTCGAGGCAGTCTGTCAGTGAGAAATCAGAGAGAGGCTGACGAGAAAAGAAATGGAAGGAAAACAAAGAAAGCTGCAGCTGAGTGTTGAAAGTGTGACTAATGATGTGCTGATGGCTGAAAACATGTCTGAGGAAATAGGTCTACTAAAAAATCTTGACAAGAACAGAGCAGTATTAAGGCTAAGAAAAGTGTGTTGTGAAGGATTTTTGAGGAATATGATGATGATGGAAGCCATCACAAGCAGATGAGACACATTTTATCATCTTGAGAACATAAAGATCCTTTCCATTGGACACTTACAGGTAAAGTTCAAATTGAAAAGTTTTCCCTGATTTGAGAGTTTTTGTCAGGTCTGCGACGCAGCTGAGGAAGGAAGAGGAGGCTTTCAGTGAACAAGAGATTTATCGGCTCAAGACAATTGTAACAAAAGTCAGAACTCAACTAATAGAGGATGTCGATTAAGTCTGAAATATTTCTCCACTTATAGTTGTATTAGTTTTTGTTTTAGTGAAAAGTACTTTTCATGGGTGATTTAAAAATAGGATCTTTAAATACCAATAGAATAAGAAGTGAGGAAGAGCTCCACTTTCAAACTGATAGAAATAAAATAAAAACTTAGATGTGTTTTTTGTATGAGAAAGTCAGAGTGACACTGAAAATGAAAGGCAGTGGAAGGAGTAGGTGGCCTAGGGAAGTAATTCTAAGCCATAAATTGTGTAACAGTGGGGGAGTTGGTAAGCCTTTTTCAAAGGGCTTTAGTCACTGTTCTTTTAAGGTGGATGAAATAACATGTGGTCATATTTTAAAAGTCAAAGTACACCATGAAAAAGTGAAAATGTTTTTTGTAAATGTTAACATTCTACTTTTGAGCATTTTAAAATAACATTTTAAACATTGATTTTTTGTTTGTTTCTGGGCTGATTTTAACTGGGTCTGAAACTGTACTGGGAAATCTAAATTACATAGGAAATATGGAGCTTGATCCTGCTTCATCTGCCAGACTCAAGCATCTAATTAAAATATGTTTGGAGAGGTTTTAACACTACACCAACAAATTGTTATTATTAGCCAGACTTGATCGCTTTTATTGTTTTAAGCATCATTTAGTAGTTTTTTTGAACATGTCAAATATTGTATCTGATATTCTAAATGATAAAGAAGACATATTTATTTTAGCTGATTTTCCACTAGAATAGTTTTGCATGATTCACAGTTCAAAAAACTCCATACTTATCTTATACTGGTTTATGCAGCTCCTCAGTATTTCAGCTACTGTCTCTTAAAGGCCCCCCTCCCAATGAGCTGTATAAAGTTACTGCTGATGCAAACCCATTATTTCTTGCCATACTGCTTCAAATCAAAAGTTTTTAAATGACCAACAGGAGACTTTTATTGTGAAGAATTTAAAGGGAGCGAAACATGTTTCTCACTGAATTAAGTAGCTCTTCATTAGTGGTGCTAAAAACCAGTTGAGACAACAACATATTTGAAGCTCTTTGTCCAGCGATTCATTAGAAATAATGCAAGGAGGAATAGCACACGCAGAAACAGCCACGGTGCAGTGCTGTTAAATGAAAAAAAGGAAAAGCATAATAGTTGGCATTTCCATATCAGTTTTTTACATGATAAGTCTTTTACAGAGGCTTTTGAATTTGTATGGCTTTCACATCGGAAAAACAAATCTACTTTGTCTTCAGTGCAGCAATAGTGGGATAAGAGAGAGAGTCTGATAAAACTATTTTGTCAACAGTGCACTTGAAATGTCACGAAGCACATTACCAGGTCTCTTCAAGACCTACAGATTGAAATAGTGTAATTACAAGTCTAGTGGCTTCTACAGGAAATCAAGAGCATGTTGAAGCGCTTATATCTAAAATGTTTTCCTTCACCAACCTGTTGGGTATTACAGCACGGGGGGCATAGTCCACTCACTTTTCATAAATGAATCTCAAATGGATGCACCCCCACACACACACACACAGACTTTATTCAGTCTGGAGTGAAAGAATGGTCAGAAAAAAGATCACCCACTCTTTGCGCTCTTAAAATGGATCCAGAATAATGGAGACCCCAGAGATTTAAAGATATGCCAGAGTCGGCTTGATTTATTTATGCTGCACTACCTAATGCAGTGTTGGAGGCTGAGCTGTCTTTGAATGAACTGTGTACTTCTCTCATGAGCCTGGCAAATGGAAAAGCAGCTGGCATTGATGGACTGCCGGTTGAGTTTTATAAATCTTTTTGGTCAGTGGTTGGTGAAGATCTATAGGAGGTGTTTCATGACAGTTTATGTAAAGGACAGCTACTGCTGAGTTCTACGCAGTTATCACCTGGCTGCCAAAAAAAAGGAGATTTACAAGAACTACAGACCTGTATCTCTGCTTGGTGGGGACTATATAATCCTCTCTTAAGTTTTACACTCTAGACTTAGCGAGGTGATGGGTGAGGTCACCTGTGTTAATCAGACTTACTGTGTGCCTGGCAGATTAATGATAATATCACTTTCATTTGGGATGTTTAGTACGTCTGTCTCATTGGGTATAGGTACTGGTTTGATTTCCATAGACCAAGAAAAGTCTTTGGACTGGGTTGAACCTAAGTATCTGTGGCAGACACTGAATGCATTTGGGTTCAGTATACGTTTTGTAGCCAAGATTCAGGTACTCTACCCTGATATTACGAATATATTACAAATTAGACAGGGACGCTCTCTGTCTCGGATGTTGTATTCCTTCACCGTTGAACCTCAGCTCTACAAACTCAAGAAAGAACTCTCATGTTTGTTCTCCTGGTTGTGCTTCAACCGTTAAAATTTCAGCATATGCAGATGATGTTATGGTAATAATTAAAAACCAAAGGATATCTGTATTTTATGTTTTAGGATTTCTCTTTGGGCATTTATGCCTTTATTTGACAGTAGAAGGCATAGAGGCTGACAGGAAACAGGGAAATGACCTGCAGCAAAGATCGGAATTGAACCAGGGACGTTGCTATTATGTTGCATGTGCTGTAACCTCTCGACTACCAAAGCGCCCCGTATCTTTAAGGAGAAAGGAGGCCTTCTTAATACATTTTCTGCTGCTAAGGTGAACTGTAAAGAAAAAAAGAAAAAAAAAGAAGCTGTGGTGGTTGGTATGGTTCTACCCATACAATGAGTTTTGAACCTTGAATTTAGCATTTTGTCTGCCACCATTACTGTTATTATATTTTTGGAGTCAGAAGTGACCATATTGGGACGAGAGGATGGAGCTGACCATAAAGCGAGTTGCTACCTTGGTTAAAACTGTGAATTTACAGTAAATGGTTAACTATGATAATGCTAATGCTAATTTTCACCAGTGAAAAACAAGCTTAAAACTGTAGGAGATCCAGTGCCCCTCTTTTTTCTTCTGCTAATGTCTGTGAAAGACCAAAGAAGGTCTGAAGAATATGGATGAATATTCAATTTCAGTTTAGAAATCCCTTCAAAGGTAAACTTGCTTAGCATTAAAGTTCCACTTTGACTGTTCACAGGACGATCCCTTTCCTATTCTACCTCCAGAAACTCACCAAGTGTGTCAGGAAGTGACACAGACTAACAGAGCAGTTACCTTCTTTCATCATCCCTCAAATGACAGAAAAAACACTAGATTCAAAGATATTTAATCATTGACATACATTCAGGGTTATAGGGCTGGTCTGTGTCCAGTCCAGCATATATTAAGGTTTTAGGAATGTGCATCATAAACATACAGAAAGGTGAAGGATGGGGGAAATGACAGACAACTTCAGTTTCTGAGTTCAGTTGGAAGTGAACACAAACACACAGGCACACTCCAGCAGACATAATCAGTGCATCCCTTGCTGGCTAGCTTACAACTAAAGCTAGTATTTTGGCTGCTTGGGACTAATTAGGGTCAAATACGCACAAGGTGAAAATTTGCTTTGCATTCTGTTTGAACATAGCTGTAAAGAGAGAAGGCTGAGGGGGAGAACACAGTAGAGTACAGTTTGATGACCCCTTTGTGTTTCACCTGGTCTGTCTGCTCTGTCTGTACAGGTGGGTCATTAGCACAGCTGGGAGCACCTGAGGGCCCACAGTGCTTTCAAAGTGATAAAGTCTGGATGCAGTCGGCAGTTGGGTGAGCAAATGTCCCGAAAAATTTGGGACAGTCCCCAATTACGAGCAATTGTCCCAAATCACCAATGTTGTTTGTCCTGAAAATGAACAGTTAAGATAAAAGTCATGAATAATAAGAACAAGCTAACATGGAGCTGTCTGTTTACTGTAAGACTTGACTTGACTTGAGATTTGAAGGCAAAAATAGTGAGGAGACCTGACTTGGTCACATATTAATGAAAAATGCTGCACTGAAGGTATTGTGTCTTTGGAGCATTGCCAAATTTTCATGAATAATTGATAACATAACAGAGATAGGCACAACAAGCTGCTGCTGGCAGTGGAATCAAATGTAAAAGACTCTAAATTCAAATGAGAGACCCTTTAATTAAATTATCAATTAGTATAAATGAATTAGTAGTTCAATAGCTTTTTTTTTTACTCTTTGAATCCAATAAAATATTCTGATCAAATCAATTATCAAGGCTTTAATTCCTGCTTTTAGTTATTAAAAATATCCTGTTTGTTTTTGTACTATTGATGTATTTTCTATTGCACTGATTAGGCTATCATAAATAACAGATTGTTGATGTCATTCAATCTGTTTTAAAGCAGATGAGTGAGAGTGCAGCTGCTACTGAAGGAGGAATTTGTGATACAAATATCTGTAAATATGTGTTTAAGCTCCTACAGCTTAATGACAAGCTGCTGAAAAGGTGTTTAAAACGACTGTAACATACCTGTGACCTGTGTGTAATACTTCATGTGTCATGTGAACACTTTACGCTTCATATCATCCAAACTGTCTTTCTGTTTTATCCATCTGTACAAACTGATCTTCATAATATTAATAACTAATTAGAGTTAGAGTCTGATGTTACTCTAAATTATTCTATACATTTTAATTGACATTTAAAATTAAGCCAACTGTTTGAGTCATTGGTTCAGTTGTTTCAACATGAAAATGTGACTGACTGATGTCAGGACCTGATGTTGGACCTCTTTACTGGTTTATTTTTTGTCATTACAGTTTTACTATGTTCACACTGAATGTAATGTACTGGAAGCTACACCCTCTGTGACCAAACCCATCCCAACCCCCCTGTCCAGAATTTCACCCATTCTCATCTGGTCACCCTAGCTGGCAGTGAAACAACAACAACAACAGTAGACAGTAGAAAAGGATTGGGATGTATTTAAGCAGAGCCTAGATAAGCCTCAATACTGATCCTGAGGGTTCATTCAGGACATCTCCACTTACAATATTGATTACTGCAGCTTTTAAATGGAAGCTCATAGTGACTTCATAACCTGAGTTGAAATATTGAATGCATTGCTGTCCAAATACTTAGTGCCACTGAATATTGTAACAGATCTGAAGCTAATGGAATGTTCTGACAGGAAGCAGTGTGATTCATGTTTTCCAGTACTATGACTGTTTTGACTATATGATAAAATGTAAATAGTTTGAATTAAGAATTAACATCATTTTTGTTTCATGTTGTGCAAAAACTATAATTATCATTTAACATACTTATTTAATATTTTAGAGGATATTATTCAATATTCAGTATTCAGTGGTATACAGAATACATTGAGAATAATTCAATATTCAGTAGTTTACAGAATATAAAATGAGTAGGGTTTACTGCTGCAATGTGTTTTGAAGTGTTGTTTTAACAGTACGAAAAATATAATTTCCATACATAGTCTTTACCCCTACAATGCATGTTCCAGTGGGACAGAATTAGCATGTGGGTGAGTTTTGAATACATCAACTGTAGGGATATAAAGTGGTCCCAGAGCAGCCTGTAGTGCCTCCAGCACAGCCAGGCGGGCTATTTGTATACAGCCAGGCTTCATGCAGGGCAAACAGGTTCATTCATGTAGAAACAGACGCTGAGTTTAATTGCTGCTCCTTTTTTTTCCTACAGAAACTCAAAGACTTTTAGTTGACTTAATATTCATCAAGGTTTAGAAGTCATGGACAGTATTATGTGGCAACAGCAGCTGATGTCTTCATTTACTTTACATTACAAACGTAGATAAAAGACTGCAGTGTTTAAGTGATACATTCAGCATTTTAAAAGACTGTTGTCAAATGAATTTTGATACTGTACATTGTGATACATTGTGATACACTGGTGTGACAGCTGGAGACAAATAAAACACTGATGAATGTTTCTTTTTTTAAATTCTGGCCACATTTCTTCTCAAAAGGAAACAGATGATCTCTTATTAATATTAACTGGAATTATCAAGTAAACATCTCTTTAATATTTCTGTAATATTGATTTCTTACTTCAGTTGAAGATGCACAATAAAACAAAGCCAACTAGAACTTCACCACAAGTTGGTGAGGTATGTTGTGATCCTGAATCTCCTGAGCCGCTGAATTCATCAACCTCAATCAATGTAACAAAGCAGTTCCTATCTGCAGCACTTTTGCAACACACTCGGAGTATTTGTTGACAATGAATGATGGGAAACTATTATACCACTTAGAGGTTTTTCTATACTTTTCTTCCTCAGTAAGGTAAATGCCCCTAATAAGCCCACAAGAATCTAAAATAAATGGTTAATATCCTTTTAAAAATGGATGACAGTAAAGATTTATATTTCATATTACATATTGAACAACTGTTCATAAGTACATTGATTAGCCCATGATACTTAAATAATTATTATGTACTGATTCCATTGAATAATGCATAATATACTGTATATGCAGGTGATTTTCACTATGCATCTTTATATAACTACAGACATGTGTCTCTCATTGACTATAAGTTATACTATATTTTTTAAGTTGTTGCTGCTTGATTTTCAGTTCTATGTTCAATGAAATGTGATGTTCAGTTCTGCTGTGTGTGTTTGCTGTTGTTTTGTTGCATATTACAGTGTTTCCTCCAGGATTTGTTTCAGCAGCAGGAATGAAGGCTTTTTGTACCTGGTGATGCAGCAGTCTGTGTAAACAACATATGGAATGAAAAAAGAAGAGATAAAGTGACCTTTCTTACAAAACAAAATTTAGAACATATTTATTTGCATTTATTCATACGTAATATATTCCCATAATCTATAGGGGCAAATTGTAATATTTAGTTTAAAATGTTTTTAAAAATGAACTAAAAGTACACTGTAGGTACGTCTTAACATTAATAATTAGTTAACACATTATTGTTTTATTTAAGGATTTATTTTTATTGCTTACTTGAACATAATTTCAACATAAATATAATTACATACATTATTTGTATGTGGAAAATAATAACATTTATTGGTTGTTTTATAATTCTATAGCCAACAGTATATTCATTTGATATACTGAATATAATGTTAGAGGACTACACATCATATTTTTTAGTAACGAGAATTTATTATTGGTGTTTTATTACCATGTGAATATTACACATGGTAATAAAACAATGTTATAACACATAGCAAAATATTTTTAACTGTAAAATCCAACACACCTAGCATTAGCTAGCTAAATCTACTCCTCTCTTTTTTCTCTTTCCTTCCCTTCTTTTTTCCAGCTGTGCACTGAAGGTCAGACTGGAAATGTAACTACTCAAGTTTCTTTACTGGAAATGACAATATAGCCAACAGCAGCTTAACCAGCTCCCTGATGATCTCTCTCAGCTGTTTCTTGTCCATGACGTCCATGAATGTTTCAATGTGAGCAACAAGAGGTAAATCCAAACAGGCCGTCCCACAAAAGTTCAGCCAGTTGTGTGAATGCAGTGGAACTGCTGCTTTATCCTTTTCTATTCCCAGAAAAATGAGAGGCACTTGAAATCAGAGTTGTGTGTGGGTATCAAATGAAGTCCATCAAACAACATACACGTCTCATTATTGGTATGTTAAAACATCTCTGGTTGAACATTTGCAGTAGTACAATTTTTTGGTTATTAACAAAATATTATTGTGAGCAGGGATATTTTTCCTTTTTTTATATATATACAACAAGAACGACATTAAAATGTGGTAAAAATGTCCAATTGTTATAAAAAAAGCACCTGTTGAAAACGAAGTGAACCGTGGTCTCGGACAGTTGCTTCCTGCTGCTTTTGCAACTTTTTGCCATTTAACTAAGCCATAGTTTATGCCAGACTTTATGCTTAGACTAAACACAGATGCACCGGCCCACTTTGAACCGCTACATATGATCCTGTCTGAAAGTGACCCAACCCCCATAACTGATCCTGAGGATATATGAGTTTATACATTCATTTATTTGGCATATATTTGGCAATATTTTAATCTGTCAGCCAATTACACATCATACAGGCCAAAAACCGGCATATACCGGCTAATGTAAACCCAGAACTAACCCACCTCCTCCTCCTAAGAGAGTGAGCTTATATTGACATTATCTGAACTACGTCACCAGATCCTAATCACCAGGGTCAGTAGATGGTGTTTGTAGCTCAAAGGTGACCTCTAGCTTACCAATAGATGATGATGGCTTACTGAGCTATTATTACTACCTCAAATCTATGTGTCCTGATGACAACTGATAACAGCCTTTTAATGGGCTGATAACATTTGAAGCTGGTGCCTTGAACTGCCTGATAAGCATTTCCAGGCTAGAAAAGAACAGTACCCACCAAAAAGCCTGTTCTCTAGAAATGGAGTGTGGTAATACTGAACCCACTGGAGAGCAGCCCACTCCCATCTCCTCAGTGCTCCTCAACAGTCTGCAAGGGGATATCTTATCTCAGCCATTAGGACACTGCTCAACAGAGCATGGCTCTGCATTCAACTAATTAAAAATTAAGCAGGCCAGTGTTTTATTTTGTACTGTCAGTTGAGGAACAGGGAGGGTTGGGAACCTGTGCACTTAGATTGAAATAAAGAAATCGCCATTGGAAAATCAAAATTGAGAGAAAAAGCTGACTGCAAAGGAAGGGAATAATAATAAGTTAAGCCAATTATGATTATAGACAAATCTTGACAGCCAATTTCAGATTTAGTGGAAGAGGGCACAACAATATACTGTGAAATATGGAAAATAGTAGTTGCCAACAGCTAATAAGGGATTGACAAGCTCAGATCAAGACTATCAGGAAAAAGCTGCTTCTAAGTGATATTTCTTTTCACAGCAAGTAAGTGTACAGGTATAGCAGCAGGCAGTATCTCATGATGACAGCCCTTGTTTACTCCGTCTCTGATCCCTTCAAATTAGCACCTAAAAGTCACCATGGGACGTGGGCTCACATCAAAACAGAGCTTCTGCTGACTTTCGTGCCCCTGTCAGTGGATGCTGCCATGTTGTTTTTCTCAGCCCGCTTACTCATTGATTGCTGCGAGGTTCAGTGTCGACTCATGTTAAGGGAAGTCACTTTTATTGTGAAACATGCTGTTGACTCCTTTTTGACTCACTAGTGTTGCTGGAGTTTGGACAGCCGGGGTTTTTATTATTCTGCCCACTTAAACGATCACCTGGACTGCAACTTTTTTTATTTAAATGTATTAACTTACATATAAATGAGTTTTGAAATAGACACTTTTATCATTATACTTACTTTACTACACACAATCAGTATAACATCTTATTGATACCTGTAGGACCCCCTGAACAACTTAACTTATGTAAAGTAAAATTTCATGTCATTGTAGTTTAATAACAATAATAGGAAATAATCATTTATTAAATGGGAGCTCCTTTTCACATGTTGTACCCCATGTACAAAACTGTTTCCTTTGTTCACCATATACCAACACCCCATATACTCACTCATTCACTCCCTTCATTACTGACTTTACAGACTTATTAGGGCCCGAGCACTAACAGCGCGAAGACTATATTGAATCTGTAGGAATTCTGCTTCTTCTTCTCATTATTGTTTTTCTTCTTCTGAAACAAATGCCTTTTAACAGCTCAAATGTGCCCGGTGAAAAATGTGATGTGATCTATGGTTCGCGGAAATGGGCGAATGAGCCAATGGAAAATGGCTCAACGGCGCCAAATGTTTTAACCCTGTTGCTCCAGATTGAATTACATGAACAAAATTCGGTACATATATGTATCATGTAAAGACGCACAAACAAGTATCTTGGACCCATGCCCTAACTCCAACAGGCAGTCAGCCATTTTTATTAGAATTTTCAATATTGCCGCCATTCTCGTGATTTGAAAAGTTATCAAAATCTTTTTCCTCCATTATACCTAGTGGGAAATTTCTCACGCATGATGAGGGTCCCACCCTGAACACGTCTATGTGTCAATAGACTGCACCACAGCCCGACATGCACGGGGGTGCTAGGGCCTGTTCATTGCTGCTTGCAGCTTTAATTTTTGTTGGTTTTGAGATCTTTTAATACATTTACTTTTGTAACATTGAATAATCATGTGACTTCCCTTTTTTGCCATGATGTAGAGTCTGATAAACTGCCTCAAATGATGTCACTTGAATCAACGTCAAGTTTGGAAGTGAAAAAGAAAAAACTGAGGGAGTGGAGAGAAATAAGTGAGGCAGTTAAATTGCGAGCAGCTGTAAATCCAACATAGTGAGTTAAAAGAGGCTAAAAAGCTCCAAAGAACTGTGGGGAAATTCAGAGTGGGTGATAATTTTGTGGGTTTGTCACTAAAAATGACACTGTACACATAACTCATTGTCATTTTGTGCATTGTTAATGCTTAATATTGATTAAAGCAGTTTTAAGAAGTGAGTGTAGTTTATGGCGTTCACCTTGGTGTTGTGACACTTTGAAGCAGTTATTGCCAGGTAAAGTCCAGCAATGAGAAGTGCTACCAATCTTTCTGACTCCAAAGCAAATGAAAGAATGGAAAATGCTAAATACCTGGTTTGATGTCAAAAGGGAAAATCTTGGATGTTTAATGTGCAGAGAGGACAAGTGAGGACACAGAATAGAATAGAATAGAATAGAATAGAATAGAATAGAATAGAATAGAATAGAACTTTATTGTCCACCATGGTGGAAAATTATCTTTTGGCTCGCCAATAACAAACATACAGTAAACAGAAAACACATAAAATCCATAGAATCCATAAACTCCATAAAATTCTTAAAATACATAAAAAATATGTAAAGTATAAAATATTAGTGCATATCAGTTCATGTGCGTGTATTGATCACTTGAAGTGTTTAAAATATGAATTGCACTTGGGATAAAAGACTTCTTATAAATATTCCTGGTTCTTGGGAAACAAACTTCTCAGATTTGTCTCATGAAACTCATCTCACATTCTTCTCTTTACTATAACCACCCACCCTACTTTGAGGGGTTACTATTTCCAATGGAAAACCAAATACTGAAAAGTAAAGCACTAAATTGAGAAATATGACTTATTTACACAAAGATTTGGACTGAACTTGGCAAATCTGCAGGATCCACTGAAACTAGATACTCTAGTGTCCATGGGTTGGTTTAGGACACTGGTGACCAAACAGGTCCCCACAAAATGATGTCATTGTTTTTAAATTATTATTATGTTATTATATTCTGATAATTGTTATTTATTTATTTCTATTTTCCACTTTTTTTTCCTTTTCTTAATTGTTCCTTAATTGGTTTATAAATATTGTAATGATTACTATAGTGTGATTTTATTTAAATGACTCGACGTCACTGTAAATATTTTTTAACAACTCAGTGTATTCTCAAGTTTAAATAAAACTTGAATGAATGAATGAACGATTCTACTGTTATTGAGCATGGTTGATGATATTGGGATAAGTATGTGTTCACTACCAGCCACCAGAACCCACCACCACTAACGCACCGGTTCACAAGCACCATAAGCATATTGTGCACAATAAAGATAAAGTAACATAAGCTGTGTCATGGTACTCTCCTTTACACTCCACTCACGTAACACACCTGATGCTGTGAGAGAGCAGAGGATGCACTGTAAAAGTCCCAAATGCAAGCAGAGCAGGAACGAGAAAAATAACTCAATGAGCCAGGAAGGTATCACCGAGTGTGCAGGTGTGCACAGCAAACGCATGTACACACACTTTACACACAGTGAACTTATGTTGGGAGAGCAGGCAGGGACGGCTGTTATGCACTGTGGCAGTCCAACAAATATGTTAGAAGACAGCCTGAGCATATGACAGCTTGCAGCACATATATTGGCTCTCCACAGTGGTGTGTGTGCCGTCCTCTGAGGAGCTGTGGAGGAGGACAAAGCCTTCATATAGTGGGCATGGATACTGGTATTCCCCTAGATTTGCATTAGTGCTTCAAAAGGGGGTCCCCCCCAGAGCAAGTATCACCATTACCAGTGGGAAAATCCCACTGGGGTGCCAAGAGGCACATGACAGGTCTGTATCGTCTGCCTCCTTTTAAGAAGTGCTTAACCAGGGAGTGTGCATATCTCTCCATGGCCTTCATGGCAGGATGAAATGGTTGCAGCATATGTTTTAACTGATAAAGCCACATTTCCATCTAATAGCTGGAGGAAAATTATCCAGGATAGAAGGTACAATATGTGCCCCTCTCCACACACCAGAACTTAAAAGTGCATAATTTCATGTGTAAGAGGCCGTAGTAGATGGAGAAGGTGTAGGATTAAGCTGTCTGGTACTTTCATTGTAAAAGACCAGCAGTGAGTCCACTTCCACCTGAGAGCAACTTATCATTATTAAATGAAACATTTTATGTTATAACAATATATGTTTTCCTGTTATAGCAAGAGTATGGTAAATAGTATATTGTTATATCAAGAAAATGTTCTTGTTATGAATACCATTGATAAGCTATTTCATTTGTTCCCTCTATATTCAGTTAAACCGACTCCAAAATGCTCTGGATGTGTGATCATTCACACAAAACCTCCTGTGTCTCAGCATCATGTTTCACTCAGCAAATATCCAATTTAATAAATCAGCAGTTATAAAAATGTGTAAACTGCATTGTTAAGGAAGACAAGCAAAATTCATTCCAAATTATGTTAAATGTTTGCAGAATGAGTTAGTGTCTGTTTATGAGAAATCATAAATTATCAATCAACAATATGTTATCAGAGGTTTTCCTCTGACAGTAAGAAACAGCTGAAGACTTTATTTGATGATATTTAAACTACATTTTACAGATAAAACTGTTACTGTAACATACTTTTTGAATGCAGAACTTTCACAAACTGACAGGGCTGACAAGACAGTAATCCTTAATGCTAACAACATATTAATACAATGAGAATCCCACAGAAAAATGTCACGGATAGCAAAGTTAGAATTACACTACACACACACAACTACATTATGTGCATTGCTAACAAAAAGAGTATTATCTTAAAATCCTGTTGGCAAGCACTCTGCTGTCACCTAGTGTCTAACCTCTCTTTTAGCGATGTGACAACAGTGAGTAACATCTGCAGACATCTCACCATTTTAGAGCCGATATTATGAAACTAATCCATTTTGTGATGTAGACCAATGTAACTATTACATATTTTGATGAACACTGGGTTGGCATCACACACTCATTCTCTGTTTTCCCTGAAAAATGTACATTAAACATTTCAGGTATTTAGCACTTAGCTCCTGTCCAGAGTGAATAAGGGCCTCATCTTGCGGTCGGCGCAAAGTGGATGGCGGGCGTGGCGCATGTGTCGTTGTTAGTTGTCATTTTCTCGCCCTGCGCCCACGTTGGCTAAATAGCAAATGCACTTGCACCAGTATGTGCGCATATGGGCGTGTTGGTCTCAAAATGAGGTGTGGTCAGGCGCATTGGTGGCGCGTTGCTATTTTGAGGCAGAGGAAAGCGATTTCGCTACTGACTGAAATAAACTGGTCTAAAGTCACTGGGTCATGTCACTGTTATTAAAGGAGCGCATCATCAAGAGTCCAATATGCTCCTAGATAGGCGGGTGCACAGCGTGCAGACACTGTGCTTGTTACGCACACACGGACGCACAGCAACGCACAAACATGCAAAACAATACAAATAAAAGGACCACAATGTGAATTCGTATTATGATGTACATCAACATTTTAAAAATACATGTCATATTAGTTAGTCATAATATTTATCAGATTTAATTAATTGTAAAAAAAAAAAAAAAAAAAAAAATTAAATGAGTGCCTGTTTGAGTGCCGCTGCGAGATGGAGATGACATGGATCAGGTTTACATACTTTCAACAATTAAAACCTTGCTGAGTTTACCTGTTACTACATGACTGAACAGGACCATTTTTTAAAGAGAACCAAAGTTGTAATTAAATGATGAATGAATAAAAACAAGGCACCACAGTGTCTGTGTGGTGCAGCTGCATGCACGCTGACCTGACGGGAGGAGACGTGAAAATACGCAGCACAAAGTGAGTTGTTGGTGTTGTTGTAAAGAATGGATCCCAGAACAACGGCTGATTCTGGAGGAAAGACGCTCCGCTGCCACTTAGTGATTTTATCAACAAGAAAAGTATATGCACATCTGTAGTTCAAACATCTGTATTAATCTGTTAATGAACGTGGGTGATTCTTACAGTGTATCTTATCCACAGCTGGTTATACTAAAGGACTGATATGTTGATAAGTCTGTAGCCTCTGAGATGCTTCACAGAGCACAGTGCCTTTACGCACAGCCGCTCACTGTTTATTAAATCAGCTGATGACACCAGGCTGCTGCACACCTCTACACTCATCAGACTGGTTGGTTATAATAGCAAAGTGACAGCGCTGGTGGATATTAAAGGGAATGGGAGATGACACTCTGATTGGTTTATCGCGTGTTACGCCCAAAACACGCCTATGATTAATGAGGGGACTTAAGTCCAACCCTTTTAGACCATGCGCCTGGCGCAGTGACCATTTTTCCGCCGTTAAAAAAGCAAACGTGGATTTGGACACGCCCCAAAGGCACATGTGCTTCACGCCATGCACTATAGATCGTTAAAATGGGGCCCTAAGAGTTCATTAACATACAGTGGCTGTTGGCTTGATCAGAGACACTTCCACAGGATGAAAGAGCTCTCACAGAGATAAACTCTCTCACCCCAGGAAGGTCATTTCCCCTGCTGGGACACATTCACATCCAGCAACAGCAACGATTCCAGACGGATGACACATTGCATGCATTCCCAAATTAGTGTTACAATTTAATTAATTTAATTGAAGCTTCTTTCCACTTTACGTGTTTCAATACAAACATAATAAAGCCTGTGATTATCTGAGTCAGTTAAAAGCACCTCTAACAAATTAGCCACAGTGAATCAATTAGAGACCTGGGTTGTCATCACAGTGGCTTTCGTGAAAAGGCAGCATTCTGTTAGCAAGCAGACTTTGGCATTGTGTGACATTGATTATATTTCCAATTGTAAGTGTAAAATGGAAATGCAGCTTTTAGCAGGAGAATAGGAGCATTTCCTGTTATCAGTTAGAGAAAATGTCCCTTTCAAATCAAATACCGTTTGAAAGAAAGTGAGAGAAAAAGAACAAATTGTGTTAAACATGAAGGTCAGCGATTAGGTAGCGATGCGATCATCAGCCTTTGAAAGCAGATGAATTGGTTCTTTCTCTGTAACATTCTTGGTCATGCTCCCTGGTTGTAAGGTGAGGTGGCTACTGATTTGTTTCTTGGAACAGATTGATAGAATATCTAATAAAGTTATCAATACTGACACATTTTAGCTGGTATTATGTATATATTTAGCTCAGACTGTGTTGGTGATATTGTTCAAAATACATTGTAGAAAGTTTACTCTGCATTGTTAAGTCAAGTCTATGTATTCATAGAGCATTTGTTTAAAAAAGCTGCCTTACTGAAACTGAGAGTTACCATCAAGCAGAAACACATCAAGGTAAACATTAATCATGTAAAGATAATAGTGAGATACAAGGCCGTAGCCAGGATTTTTCAAATACCGAGGTCCAAAAGAAGACCACGGCATATATATTCGCTCAATGTAATCCATGATGTATTTATACTGCTTTCTTGCTGTGCATATCTCAGTCATGGTCACTCTTGTGGTCCAGTTCTTTCTTATCACTTCCAATTTTGCAACTTAAATCAACTCCTATTTCAGTATTCTACAACTTCCATGGTTGTATATTTAAAAATTATAAATGCAATATATTATTTTCTTTGTTTGTTCTTAAAATGTGTAATGGAGCACGGCCTACTGGGAAAGGGAGAAAGGGGCTCATCCAATGAATGAACAGTTTGCAAAATGTAGACAACATATTTCTTGCAATTTTCAAGTCGCAGTTCACAGTTACTGCAGCAAATATTTTCTGGAAGTGAGCACTATATAACAGCGACTTAAAAATCTCCAGTAATATGTTGTGTATATTTGTGAATTTGTGACGAATCTGCTGATGGAAGCGCAACACAGCTGGAGCTGTTCGGTAAGGAAACCAGTTAAATTGGAAACCAGTTGGGACACCGGTGGATTTCAAGACCTCACTCCACCGCTGACTATAACCGACTACTTTCGTTTTGACATGGCAGCGGTATCTGTAAGTACGTGTCACGTGACGGTCCGTTGATGCAAGGATAATTGTCTCGTCGGCTATTTTCACAATGAAACGAAACTTCAAGAAAAAAATACAGAGGACATGACCTCGGTGTCCTCAATGGTAGCTACGGCCATGGTGAGATAGTGACATACAATTCAGGAAGTCTAGTTGGAGCTACAGAAATATGAATGTCTTATCAGGCACCAAAACACTGCACAGGAGTTTGTAATACTCACAAACAAAACACTGGAAAAACATGACCCCATGAAAGCTCATTAAATGTGTTGTTGTAATGTCAGCTACAGGTTGGTACTGCTATTCTGTTTTTAGTTGATATTTGCTTGTATAGACTTTACATCATTGCTTTATTTAAAGTGAGCTGAACTATTAAAAATGGAAGTGTAATTAACAGTTGCAATGTACCCATGGATGTTCTATCACTAAATTATACTTTTTTTCTGATTTCTAAATGTATGTGAATTTATGGAGGTTTATCGGTGATGGAAAACAGAAATAGTCACACTGAAAGACATCAATATGTGGGTCAATGACGGTTTGTAATCCAGAGTCAAATGGTGTAACCAATCATTTTTGTGTAAGTTGCCTACTGGACCGCAAATGGCATCGTAACAAGTTGAGACTTCCCAAATCCTTTTCGTAGGCAACCTTTTGAAACTCAGATGTAAGTTGAGAACAAAGAAACTTGCTGTGGATTGATCTGAACCTTGCTCCAAACTGTGAGAAGCCTTGTTATAGACTGTCCTCCCAAGACAGAGTAAGTGGTAAAAGCCTGTGACCCAAAATCATCTATATTTACCGTCATATCACAGAAGCCCTCTAGTGGCTGTGGTAATTATGACCATCAGATGATTTCAATTTAAAGTGACAGAATAGATTCCATATAGAGAGGATGTGTGGGTGGGTGAAAGGCTCAAATACCAGACTTTGCCAACCACCAGTTTCACATTTTTCAACTGCAACTCAAGACTATATAAAAAACACAAAACAACTTTCACTGTATTTGTCCCTTACCTTGATAACCTTGATTAATATTACAACCGTGACAATGACGGTCATTATACCTAAGTGAAGTGGTAACTTTAATCCACAGCACATTCCTCTACCCTCAACAAAGTGACCATTTTAATTAATCCAAACCATCTTTCCTTAAAACTAACCGAGTACTTTTGTGCCTAAACTAAAGCAAACCAGACCTTAAACACAGTGTTGTCACATCATAAAACATCATTATTTTTATGTAACAGTTTTGAGGTTGCCGCATACATGAACATTCACAGCTGCTTCTGGTTGATTTCTGAGGGAAGGTTTCTTCAAATGTTGTCTGTTCCCTAAATCTGTACAGGATATCTGTCTATTTCCTGCAGACTACGGGGTCGAGATGGAAAGCTTCAAGTGGCTTTTCCAAAAGGACATAATCATTATAAAAGAGTTTCTTCTCTCTGAAGAGGTTCAGCAGTGTCAAGCACAGCAGATAACCTTCAAAACACCCACAAAATCAAGCCATAGGCCACTGTCTGCACAGATGTTGGTGCAGTATTTATCAAAGAATATTCTCATACCTCACATTATGGTGAAGTTTATTGAAGCCACAATCTATTCAGACCGACTCAAACCATAAAACCCTTTAGGTCTTCATTGAATGTCCAGTAATTTTTAAATGAATGCATTATTAACCTTTTTTTCTACATGCATAACTGGTTTCTAGTAGGTTTGTGTATATACAGTCAGTTAAACTTTACATTGAAATGGCAGAAAGAACACCATTGGACAATAAACACCTACTCATGTGAGATACATTAGACCCACTAATGGCGTGAGTGGGTATTAGAAATACAACACTGAGCTGTAACCACTCAGTTCAGGTCAGGTCATCACAGTGCAGGCCACACACACCAACTGAACCACAGCTGTGTTAGTCATTTCCTCTGTCATTAACAGGGATTTTAAATTTCATGTTCTGCCTCCTCTGTGAAGTTTATGTCTCCCTCAGGCCAATTACCCGTCAGCAGGAAATATAATGTCAGCAGCTTGTTTGATGCTGTGTCAAAGGGAGAGAAATTCAGAGAGGCAGAAGCAAGATGGACGAATATGAGGCATCACACAATACATCATCTACATTCTGTGTGCTCTAGAATATAGAAATATCTGAAGACATATAGTATAGAGCACCACTATGGTCTTGAAATCATTGTAGTTTGTTGGCTCCACCACTGAGATTTAATCAATAAAATCATTTCTCATTTCTAAATCTGTGTTAGTGAGGTATTTCGCAGTAATCACTCAGCATACCAACCCTAGCTCCTAGAAATACTGTTTATATTCTACTAATTTGTTTTAGCAAGATTTGCACACTGTTAAAAATGCCCAGGGAGGCAAAAAATCCTCCTCCCGCTTCCCACATACTGCAAAAAAAGTAACAAAATTGCAAGCCCCCGAAGATAAACATTTAAATATTACATCTTCATAATTGTTTCAGGAATTTCCAATACCCCACCCTTTATATAGGTCAGAGCATGGTCTCCTGGTCTCCATACCTAATCACATGAGGATAAGCCATGTCTATGCCTTACCCACATACAGTGGAATGAGCATGGATGAGGAATACAGTGCAAACACATCTAGTAAATGTGTAAATTACAGCTTAATGACATTACATAATACAACCTCATAGAAAATCATCATTGGATGATAAAATACCATAGAAAGTCAAATAGAAATTGCAAGTTCTTAAAGAAATGGAACCTGAAAGCAAGGCAAGGCAAGGCAGCTTTATTTATATAGCACATTTCATACACAGGGCAACTCAATGTGCTTTACATAAAAACTAAATATTAAACAGTAAAAATCAGAAGCATTAAAACATACAATTAAAAAAACAAGAAAACCCAATTGTAATAAAAAGAAAACAAAGTACAGAAAATAGAAAGAGAGAAGGAAACAGACATCTAGACTAAAATAAAGAATGAAATATGAAAGTACAATACTTGCTTTCATTTCTTATTTTTTTTAAACCTCAGTGAATTACAGTACAAAAATTTACCAAAAAATCCACAAAAAATGAAACACTTGTCAAACCTCCCATCAGTTCAGTTCATTGGTAAAGTTAATCCAATCTATCAAAATCAGAAAAAATGCATTGAAATTTTATTTGCTGCTAATTGTAGTATATGTGTTTTTAATGCTGTGAGCACTGTAACTTTTACTCCATTTGCCTCCACTGTATTAGGATAGTGGAACAACATTTAGGCAAATAAAACCAAAACTACCTGTATGTCCATGATATTTTCCTCCCAAGAAGAACTTCAGAATCAGTCATCTTGGCAAGTACTCCATGTACTCCAGTATGTTTATAAGTGATAAAACCCTCTTGTATGTAAGTATGACAGGAAGAAAATCAGTCAATGTTATTATAAAGAGCCCACATAGAGAGGGGGTCAGGGTGGATGCAAAGAACAACAAACCATTGGACTTTAACACAGGAAATCTCTGTTTCCCATTTCCAACCTTAAAGTTATAATGTATAATGTAAGCCTCATAAACTATTCTAATCAAGCATTAATATTAACAGCAGTGAGCATCTCCTAATGTTGCTAAAAAACAGAATGAGATATGATAATATGAAAATGTAGCCTTAAGTCAGCTAACTACAGCTAAAGCTTTATAATGTTAGAATGGACATGACTTTTTCTTGCCACTATCGCCAAGTGCTTGCTCATGTGGGATGTTGTTCCAATAAAACATCTTTACAAAAGAAAAAAATTGGCTAATCTCTGTGTTGATATATTGGTCGGGATCCTCTTATTTGTGGAATGACATGCAATTCAATGTGAAGATAAATACTCTTACCCCTGAAGAAAATTGAACTTGCTAGTATTTGTAATAATGTATGTGATTGTTTAAACTAGTGTAGCTGTGTGTGATGATTGTCAGATGTGACTTATCAGTACTTCCTGAATGAATAAAGCTTAATCAACTAAATATTATGGTAAATGTTTCAAATATTAATCTCCCAGCATTTCATATAAGGCTCAAATTGCCCTCAGTGAAATGAGCTCCAACACAATGTAACATGATCTGACTAGCAATACAGGAGATCACTGAAGCATTGCAACAACAGTCAGGTACCCAAATGAACATGAAAACAGGTTTATCTTGCTGTAATATTCCTCCTGTTCAGTCCTCCTTCAGTTTATCTGCAGCTAATATAAAGCTATAAATCAAGTAAATAAATCTTAATGTTACAGTCTTTTTAGTAGCAAAGTCTTTTTGTTACTATACTTCCACCACAGCTCATCAGGGAAACACTAAGAGGGAATTTAATGCTAAAAAGACTGTAAATGTGTCAGATATCCACTTGATATGACTAACTGAGACTTGAAAGGCCTCATTTAAGCTTCAGATAAGCTTTTAAATACATTTTTGCACAAAATGATAGTGTGACACACTGTGGATGTTGGCCCCCATCGACATTAAAAGCTAATTTGGAGGGGATGAACAGGAGCAATGATTACGAGTGTGGCAGATTAGGTTCCTTTACTTTCTTTTGGCCGACTAAATTGTCACGCTGATTGGGCTGATTACAGGTTGGCACGTTCAGCACTATGTATGCAGGTGACCACTCTGTGGATGGTTGTTTTTACCTCTTCCTGGAGACCAGTTCCTTTGCTGGCCAATGTGAGAACAGTTTGGTGTTAGCGTGATCTAGTCTCCCAGTAATTCTAAGGTATGTATTTAACATCTTTACTGTGCTGCACATTCATAAGATATATTATTGGCGTTATATCTGCTTCTGCTCTCTAACTTTGCAGCATGGATGGCTCGTCTTCTGGGCGCAGACCGGAGTAATATTGCCTTGCTTCGAGCCCTCATTTAACAAAGCCTCATTTGTGTGTCAAGGTAGGCTGGTTTAATTTTATTTTGCTAACTTCAGGCCGCTTTTATCTGGCCTCCAGCTAAATTGAACTTTTAACAACATTGTAACTTTTAATTAGAAACTTACCTTTCATTCAGGCATTGTTCTCATTCAGTAATTTTGGTATTTTGCGTACTTTGCAGGGTTTTTTGAAGCCAGGCTGTGCCCTACGGTGAATGGCCCTTTCCAAGCATTCGGTGTGATGGATTAACTAGTGGTTGGATTAACTGGTGACCGAGGCACATGTTTCACAAGCATGGCTTTTTAGGAACCCTTGTTAACAAACCAGGAAATAAACAATCTACTACTAATCTCTACTACTTCATTTCTCTATCACTTTCATTTGTCAGTGACCTTTGAGAGTTTCAGTTTGCTGGAACATTGCAACATCTGGTCACAGAAAAACAACAAAGCAACTCATGCTAAACCTGAACCAAACAGTATGTTTTGTGCTGATGTCCTCCCAAGTACGGTTAAACAGCCAAGGAAAGAGAGGAGACTGTCAGATAAACAGTTCACAATAATAAAACCTGAACGCATCCAAAATGTCTCTGGTTTTATTATAGCTGCAATTTAGTGCTATACGATATAATATATTGCTTTACAAAGTGTTTCAGCAATACTGCCTGCAATTTCTATCTTGCATCAGTCATACCCACCAAACTCAAATACCTAACAGCAAAGGCAACATGCCAGCCCTGATGTTAACCCTTAAATACTGTTCGGGTCAAATTTGACCCATATCTATTGACATGTGTTTTAGTGAAATGAATAGTTCATAGTTTTAATAAGATAGTAGTTATGAGGATTTCTTTTTATGATGTAGCAGTGAAGACTGATGGCTCTAATGGTTATACAATAAACCCCACACTTCTATAAAGTTCTTGTTATTTTCACTTTACATAAAATACATTTCAATTATTATTGCTATGTTATATTTTCAATATGCAATATGGTCAATATGCAATGCAAGCTTCATGTCTCCTCACATAGTAGATAGAGTGACCTATTACTGTGACTGAAGGAAAGACAACAATAATGATGTAATTTAAGATTTTATTGGCACACTGTGCAAAAATAGTCTGTCCCTCTGCCACTGCCTGTGTCCACTGAAGGATGATGCACACAGGCAGTGTGGTACCACAGAGTGCAGGTGCTACACTCAATCTGAAATGGAATGAAAGAACAGAGCTTAGATCATTGTCAAATATTTTGTCAGGTTCAGGTCATTACTAGATATAGATGTACAATGAAGCAGGCACTTCAAACATTACTAAATTATTAATTAAAATTGTGTGACAATGTGCGTCCGATTTTGGGTTTAAATCTTAGCTGTGGTCGTTTCCTTGTGGAGTCATTGTACTCTTGTGTCTTTAGAGGGAGCAAAGACAGCCAAGCTGGGTGAAGTAATCTACATGTATTCTCAATAGCCTTGTGATTGTGAGAGTTCACCCAGTGATGTTGAGGTAACCTATCCAAGGTGGATCCCAGTCTTCCGGTCAAACTGCAGTCTAGAGTTCAATTATTCCTCGTCCCCATTGATCTAGTCTGCCTCTAAACTTCTCTCGCCACAAGCCTGATACAGCTTGAAGAGGCCATCTGTAAAAATATAGGCAATACTGTAATCAAATGCCAACACAGACAAAATGTTTAATCATTTCTGGTACAGTATTGTATACCTGTATCCCTCAGCAAGGACAGTGCTACACCGGCAACCTGGCCACACCTACCTGGTCCACAGGGTACTGGACAATGTCCAGCTGCAAGATTTGTTCTGTAAACTAAAGTTTTATAGGTGTTATGACAAGGCATAACAAGGTATTATGATGACTTGTTCTACAGCGATAATCACATTGTTACCTTGCAAACAAACACACCGCATGGCACTGTGTCCTACTGTCACGGATGTGTAATTGTGGAGCATGTCCACTCCCCAACTGCTGGACAGTCTCTGTGCATCAGTGCTCTACACAGAGAACTCAGATTGATATAGTTTGATGGTCTCATTGTTGCATCTTATGCAACAATATTACTTACAATGAGTGTCCAGTTTCTGTTGTGACAAACAGCAACAACTGCCACAACATATTTAGAAAGGTCCAGTTTAAAAAATTGAATTACACATAGATATAATACATAAATCCCAGTTTATAAGATATCACTATATTGTAAAGGAAAAATATCCTACTCACCTTTTTGTGAGCCCTGCCAAACTGCAGTCATTGTGTAGGCATCAATAATAACTGCCCCTGTTCTCCTTCCCAAGATTGACAGGAAGGCAATCACAATCTATGAGAACAGGAGTGACTTGTGTCCCACTGTTGTTCTAACAATCTAAAAGGCAAATATCAGACCAAAGTACCTCACTCTCCAACTCCTCTCCTGGGGCCAGGTCCATTGGGTTCTCTGAGTACACTTTATATGGACCAATCCTAGACCACAGGGTCTCCCTTTTCCCACTGCCCATATGCCTCTGATTACTGTAACAATATCAGTGTCAGTTTGTGAAATGCATTATTTAGGATGTACTTTGTAGAGGTTCACTCCCAAATGTCTGCATCATTTGAGGGTTCTGGTACCTTGTGGCATGTGGATGACCTTTCATATGTTGGTCTGCTCTGTGGATATGGTGCATGTATGTGTACAGTGAATGTGTTTCTGTTCTGGAGTGCTGTGTGATGGGCCAGCCAGAGGAAAGGATCAAACACTTTCTTTAACTTGGCAGGGATCCTTTCCTCTGGCTGGAAATAATGTGCCAGGTGATCAATATTCACTCCGATTGTCCTTTTGCCCTTTCTGACACTAGATCAGCACTTTCCCTATCCAGTTTGGTAATTATAAAGGGTCCCAGCATGTCCACCTCCAATTTGCCCCTTTTTATGTTCTTGTGTAAAATAACATCCAAAGTTGGCCTCCTGGTCCTTCTCAACTTTTCATTTGCAGGCCTTGTCTTGGCTTTTTAAAAATGTTTTCTCTTGACCTCTCTTAAGGTTTTACTCTGCTTCTTTGGCTCTTCAGGGATCTACTCATTCTGCACTGGGTTGCTGACTTTATCTTCTGTTACCTACCACAAAGCACAGTTAGAATGTAAAGGACATAGGCAGAATAGCTGATTGTTGATGCAAAATTAAAAGGTTTTAAAACGGATGAGAACATTGGAGAATCTTACTTTGTACTACTCTGGTACCGATGAGTGATACCTTACCTCCCTCTTAAACATCAGAAAATAAGGGCTCTGAGCTACTTCTTGATTTGAAGACTAAACATGGTGGACTGAAGGAAATGGTAGCACTGTTTGGGGTCACCAGTCACTACTTTGTACAGGGACCTAGAAACATATAATTCAAGTACAGGCATGAGGAGTTGGGAGAGCATTTGGATTCTCTGGTATGATAAAACAACACATCTTCAGACAGTATCATTACTGATTACGTGTTCAGATAATGACAGAAAATGTGTACATGTCATTTTATGAGAGCTAGAATTCATTCAAATATGAAAGACAAAATATTCCTCTATATTGCACCATTCTTTTTTTCCACAAAGCCATTGATCTGTGGATGGTAGGGGAGGCAAAGGCTCCTTTTGATGCCAAGCCCCTCACACAGGCAATAACTGACCAAGAAATGATTAGTGGGACAAGATTGAAATAAGTCAGCACACCAGTTACATATTGGGAATATAATGATTTATTACCTTATTGCAGAACTCTGAGCCCTGGTCCGTTAGCAGTCGTTTAGGTGCACCAAATTTGTAAGAATGCAATTGGTCACATCATCTGCTGTTTTGCTTTTTAGTGGGTAGACCTCTGCCCAATTGGTGAAATAGTCAACCATGACACTTATGTACTAGTTGCCAACATGTGTTCGCATGAGTTTACCCACCAGATCCATTCGCACAATTTCACAAGGCTCTGTTACCAAGGAAACAAATAAAAGAAACACATGAGCATTACAGTAGCCTATCACTATATCACTCTTGATGACATTGTTTCCTTCAAATGTACTGAATCATACTCCGTCTTTCTTTGAAATTGGCTCCCTTGGGATGGCACTGTGGACACTGAACAATCTAAAAAGACATGTATGACAAATATGTTCCGCATATTGGAAACTAGTGATAGGCATTTGAGCAGTATCAGCAAGTATTATTGAGCACATTTACCCAGGACAGCTGCAGAACATTCAGAAGTTCAGTGTGTGTCCCAGACAGGCTTTCTACATTTGCAAAAATACACTCCTCTGTGTTCCATTCAATCAAATCAGGTAGTTACCGTAGTTTGAAGATGCCTACTCAGCCTATTGCGGATGTCTTCCTCCATGCCAGGCCAATAGTACCTGGTGATGATGGCACTGTGGGTTTTCTCCACTCCAAAATGTCCACCAACAGTACTGCAGCGAAACTCTTTTAAGATGGACTTTGCTTCTTCTGCACTTGACACGACTTTTGCCAGGTGCTCCAACTTGTTTCTTTTGCACCTGCAGATATAACAAAGGTCTATATCTGATGTTTCAGTGGTATAATTTTAGATTTATTGGCAGTTGTACCATAGCATTTGATCATTGTTATGTAAAGTCCACATGGCATGCATCCTTACCCTTTATCCTGAAGTTGTCATCTCTTAGCTGCTTGCTAGACAACCCTCCAGGATACTGGCTAGGAATTTCAGATCCAGTACCTCTCAAACAATATTAGGATCCATTTTGATCACCGTATTTGTCCCTCTATCTACACCTATGCCTAACTGTCTCACCTACAGTATATACTCCCACTCCTATCTACTCCGACTTCTGTCTGCCCTCTTACCCTCACCTCTCCACGCACAAACACACCAATACAACAAGCAAAGTAACAAATGCACACAAACAAACAAACAAACAAACAAACAACAAACCTACAATAACAGCTCTCTCCGAAAAGCACAAGCACACCTCAATTAATCACCCACTGTCAAACACAAAGACAATCACTCAATCACAGTCACAATCAACGCTCCGTCACGCCCAATCGTGTAATCAATGCTCAGTCACTGTCACTCACTATCATGATATCTCACTATCTCTTATCACTGTCTAATTGCTATCTATCTATCTATCTATCTATCTATCTATCTATCTATCTATCTATCTATCTATCTATCTATCTATCTATCTATCTATCTATCTATCTATCTATCTATCTATCTATCTATCTATCTATCTATCTATCTATCTATCTATCTATCTATCTATGTCTAATCACCAATGAATAACCTCACATACCCACAAAGTTCCATCCATCCATCCATTTCTCACCGTTTATCTGGGACCGGGTTGTGGTGGCACTAGGCTGAGTAAGGAAATCCAGACATCGTTCTACCAAGCTACACCCTCCAGCTCTCCTGGAGGATACCAAGGTGTTTCCAGCCCAGGAGACATGTTTTCCCTCCAGTGGGTTTTGGGTCTTCCCTGCGGTGTCCTCCCAGTTAGACATGCCCAGAGTACCTCTAAAGGGAGGCATCGAGGATGCATCATGACCAGGCATCCAAACAACCTCAGGTGGCTCCTTTCAATGCGAGGGAGGAGTGGCTCCCCTCCTAGCCTCCCCTGGGTGTCTGAACTCCTAACTTGATCTCTAAGGCTGAACCCGGACCTTAGGCAACACACCCAACCCTGGACTTTATCCCTGGTGGGCCTACAGGGCCTCAATGTTATTTCTTTGGGCTGTGCCTGACCAGGACCCATAGATCAAGTCCCAGCCACCACACACTCACCACGATTTTTACATAGTTTGGTGTTAACTAGTTGCAGTGCTATTTTTTGTTTTAAAGTTTTGGAGACCTGCTGTCATGAAAAATAAAGAGTAATTTATTATTGGAATCACATCTCAGCCCAAGGCTGCATTCATACCCCCAGGGGGCCCTGGGCACTGAGGCTCATGTCCCCCTAACAATGCTGTCTGTCGAGTGGAAATTTTGTGTTGGACATACTAGGTTTCTGACAGTGACCATTATTACCAACATCATATGGTGGGGGGCCCTGTGAGCTCATTCTGAAACACTGCATCTCATTCTATTCAGGCCCAGGTTTATTCCAGATTATTACAATTGAAAACAGCGTGTTTAGAAAAATGCTTTATAAACTGAGGATCTGGAGAAGGAGAGAGATGTGTTGTATTAATGATTAAATTGTTGTTTAGCTAAATATCTGCTGGTCCCTTGAGCAGCTTTAGAGAAATGATCAGTCTGAATCCACTGGGATCCTATTATGATGCTCTTGTCATGCACAGGAGGGAGCAATTTAATGACCTTCAGGAGCAGCTTTTTCCTCCTGTGATGCTGCTGCTATCAGCCTACTTGCATCTTTACTTGGTGGCATTGATTTGTGATGCGTGTCAAAACTGGAAGAAAACCTGCAGGGTCTCCGTGGGTTAATGAAATACTTTTGATTCCATGCCAGCAGTTAGCAGTCTGACACTCCCCTGTGGGAAAATGAGTATGTGAGGTTTGGTATCGTGAAGGGAGCTGTTTTGGTAGGTCACCCTGCTTTAAGAGCTTTTACAGCTATCAGATCATCTTAAAAGAAGAGTCCACTCTAAAGCACTTTAACACTGTCATTAAACAGCTGTTATGATTTATGGTATGCTGCATTTCCAGGTCTATTTCATTGTTGTGTTTTACTCACCCCTCAATTAACCACTTGTACTCAATGTGACCTCAAGTCTACATATCTAGGTACTATATTACAACAGGTTTTGGTGTTAGAGACAGTGTTAAAGAGCCTGGGTCTTCACATTTAACAATTATACTGTAAGAGAGTAATTATAAAATACAATTAAACATCTGCTTGTGTCTACTTGAAGTTGAAAAACACACCTAACAACAGAACAGCTTCAGACAGAATAGACATGATCTAAGAGTGATACAAAACAAAAGGTCATTGATTCATTAAAATCAATAGATAATTATGCAATTATTCTATATTTTTCCCATTGAATAATCCCATTAAAAGACTAAAACCAATAAAGCCTTCCCTCCATAGACTTCTCTACCCTGCCTGTGGCATCAAAACTATACAACTCACATGCCGTGCACTCTACTTTATTATAGAGCTTGCAATTAATTGATAAGTGACCAAAACTATCATTATGACTCACTAACTGACACAATTTTAGTGATGCCCTTGGGTGGCAGCCATGCAGTCACTTTTTCTGTTTCACAATGCACATGTTCATGTTCACACCAAACCACGTTGTAACCAGTAATTATAATCTTTGGCTTTTATCTAACATAAAATAAGTGGTTTGATCATAAACATCATAAACATAAATTATGTTTATGATCAAACCTACAGTTATTGAATGGCATTTATTAACACTGTGATGCATTTATTAGCAATACTGAATAATAAGCTGATAGCAAAGACATCTTGTTGCAAAAGCAACAAGGCAAACTTTTACCATGTTAGAGTATTAGGTTTTTGGCACTGTTTTGCTTGACAATTATCACAATGTAACTAGATCAGACTCATAATGTGTATGTTGGGATCATTTTTAATGCTGAAAAGAAGCTTTGTTATGTAATATGATTTAGTTTTGTTTCACTTTATCTCCAAAATACACATCATTTTTGATTAATTTGCACTGTTAGACCATAAATATTATCTATAATATCTATAATATATTGGCAGACTGAAATGAAGAGCAAGCACACTCTTGCCACATATAACTAACACACTGGTATTAAATGTCCAGTGTGTAGAAACAGGGGTGATTGCATTATTCTTTTTTAAGAATCCTGTAAATCTGCCAGCACTCATTCTATTGGCTGCCTTCCTGTTCCACTAGTTGTCTTCATGACTAATCTGTGGTGGCATGTGTTGTGCACTACTAAACATCATGTTGATAAAGCATCTCTTAGTCAACTTGGAGTTAAAAAAAAAACCTAAGTGTTTGATGGTGTTGAAAATGACACAGTTGAGAGAGGAGTTACTGTATACTTTATCTCATGAAACAACCAAAGCTAGTTTGGTTAGGTCTGAGTGGATCCACAGTGAAAAACTACAGAGTGAATAGGGGGGTGTTTTAAAATGCACTAACACTAATGTGCTACTTCTCTGTTGCTGGATGGTCCTGCTGTTGGAATGACTCACTATGCTGACTATATCACCAAATGTGGATTAATCCACAGCTGAAAATAGACCCCAACAAATGCAATACTATTTTTGAGTAACATTTGCTGAAATCTACAGGACAGCTGTTGGAAATTAATGAACCCTTAAAAACCAACTAGATATGTGTGAGCCATTTTTAAAGCTCTATGTCTCCAGAAGGAACCAGTGAGCTTGGAGCTGAGAACCACAGACATTGTAAGTAAGGGAAGTCAGAATGTATTGAGTGACTGACTAAACCATTGCTGATTTTGCTTTCATAGCATTTGTAAGCAAACAGCAATATAGAATATGTATAATCACATATGTAGCACTACAGTAACATTTCATAGTTTGTGCTCAGTGTTAGATAACATTAATAATAAAACTAGTTTAACAGTGCATCTCCAAGCCTAAACAGGTCCACCTACTACTCACACCTCATACACTATAACTCCACTAACATCAAGGTTCTCTTTTCCATGATAAACAAACTTCTCAAACTCAGAGACAACACCCCCAATCATTTTATTTTACCCAAACAAAAATTGACACCATTTACAACAATCTGAACACCTCCCCTTGCCCCCGCCACCTCCCTTCCTGAGTTTCTCCCCTTTACCACTCAGCCCCTGTTCTCTCCTGTGTCCCCAATAGAGCTTTTCCATCCTCATGGTAGAAATGAGAATCTCCACTCGTGATCTAGATCCCATCAAACTCTCGTCAAGGACTGTGTAGTGTAAAATTTGGTGATAATTACTAACAATGAGCAATGTTGTATCTGCTAAAAGGGTACTTGATTGTTGACTATTATTTGCTGAAGATGTTCAAATTTGAAGGCATTATGTTAGACGAAGGTGTATGTGATTCTGCATTTAGTGAGTGAATAAGTACCTTATAATTGAATAAGTATGAGAAACCACAATATATGTGATTATATATACCACACTTTTATATTATTATTATTAGTAGTACTATAGAAAAGAATGCAGTAATAACAGTATTTGGGTAATATTGAACTTGAAGACATCTGTGATAAACATTGCCCACACAGCTAATACCAGCTAAGAAAGATAGGTGGAAGCACTTAGTAAATGGAAAACTACTGAACTTGAAGCTGTGAATGATGTAATCCAGAATCCCCCTATAGCAAAACACCTGCTAGCATAGAAACGGAAGGAAGAGCCATAAAAGGTGTTTTAAGGCGTCTTTAGGATAGGCGCCAAGAACGTGAGTTCAAGTTGAGGTGAAAGAGGGTGCGAAGAACGTGAGTACGAGTTGGGGGGAGAAAGAAGCGGATTGGTTGAAACTCACTCCACCGAGGGAGGGGTCGAAACTTTTCTGCAAGAGTCAGCAATACAGATCAGGATAAAAGAGGCTCCGAGTTTTAGCTCTTTGTGTCATGTATGCATAGATTCTGTCTGTGTATGCTGGCTCCGGGTTTTTCTGTCGACAATAAAACTCTAACTGCATTCAGACTGGACGACTCCTGGTGACTTTTTGATTGAGTATTTTTTGGAACTCCTGACTTTCTCCGAAGACGAAGTACTCAGAATGATTTAGGCTCTACAACTGTCTCCCAGCTATCTCCCCACTCGTCACAGAAATCATTAATTCCACTTCAAGCTTTGGTTAAGTCCACCGAACACTCAAACTGACTGCTGTCACCCCCATCTTCAAAAATCCTGGACTCAACCCTGATACCTTGAGCAATTTCTTGCCCATTTCAAATCTCCCCTTTCTGTCAAAAGTAGTGGAACGTGTTTGTTGCCCACCTCATCTCCAACGACCTGTTTGAACCGTTTCAATCACAGCACAGCGCTAACAGCCCTCCTCACAGTCACCAGCGACCTCCTCAGACTCTGGTCTCCTCAGAATTCTCATCGTCCTCGACGTCACCGTAGCTTTCGACACCATCGACCGCACCATTCTTCTCTTCAACCTTGAATCCTTCCTCACCATCACTGGTGCTTGCCCTCTCCTGCTTAAGGTCATACAGATTTCAAAAAATAATTTTCAACAGCAACCTCTGTTTTGAACATCTCTAATCCATGCTTTCATAACATTCAAAGTTGACTGCTGAAACAGCATCTTTACGGCACATCATCTAAATAAACTCTAGTACATCCAGACCTCTGCTGCTTGCCTGCTCACGCTCCACATCGCCATCTGTAGCCTCCAGTCCTTAACCTCCTGTATCCATCACTCAGGACCAAGCACTGAACCTAGGGTGCCAGAGTCTCCTTCATAGCTGCTCCCTTTTTCTGGAAATTTCTCCCCAAAAACATGTGAGACTGCACCGATCTGTCCATGTCCAAATAATTGATCAAAACTCACCTTTTCATAAATGCTTTTACTGTGTGATTAAGGTAATATGTGTTGTTGTGGGTCTCTTTCATACTATCAGCCATCAGACTGTACAACACCACAGCTCCCAGTACCTCCCACTCCTACTAATAAGACTGAGGCTGTCCTCATTGCTTAATCCCAGGATCACTGCAGATTATTTTAGAGATTGTTTATTGTACAAATTATTTGGATATTGTTTATTGTATGTAGTTTTATTTAATTTAATTTTAACCACTTCCAAGTGCTCAATACATAATACGCACACAGGAACTGATATGCGCTTATATTTTATACTTTACATATTTTTTATGTATTTATGTGTTTTATGTATTTTAAGAATGATTTTATGGAGTTTATGTATTCTATGGTTTTTATGTAATTTCTGTCTACTGTATGTCTGTTATTGGTGAGCCAAAGATAATTTTCTACCATGGTGTTCTATTCTATTCCATATTTGATCACTTATTATAAGAATACTGTTGTTTGTTGGGGATTAACAAAGTTTACCCTTATCCTTTTTATGACCCTTTTATGTAAAGTGTCTTTGGGTACCCCGAAAATAACTTTATAAATAAAATGTATTATTGTTATTATCATTATTATTATTATTGTATAATTAGTATTATATTGTATATGTTTTTTTAACTATAATTTCTATATGATACTCACAATCAATCAATCAATCAATCAATCAATCAATCAATCAATCAATCAATCAATCAAACTTTATTTGCATAACACTTTTCATCACATTGTGACACAAAGTGCTTTACATAGTCAGAACAAACAAACAAAGAAACGAGGAAAAAATTAAAATTAAAAATAGGAATTCAGGAAACAAATCTCACATGAGGAAACACCAGGGGTAAGATAACAATGTAAAAATAAATCAAATAAAAAGGTAATAAAAGATTAATAAAAATATATAAAAAGAAATAATAAAATAAAGTCGCTAGAGAGTAAAGTGGATACAACCAGAAATATTAGGAGTAAAAGAGTAAAAAAGCAATGAAGTAAAACAAACATAAAGTTATGAAGAAGAAAGAATAAAATAGAATAAACAGAATAGTCCAAGTGGTAAAACAGGCTAAAATAGAAAATAAAAAACAGATTAATAATACAATTCAATTGAAAGCCACGAGTAGGTTATTTATATTGTGTAGCTTACTGTTACTGTGTTGTGCTTCATTCAGCATGAGAAGAACAGACAAAGCAAAGGAAAATGTGAGTGTCAATTTATTGCGATTAGATATTTTAACCCTTATCAAATTATTTAATTTTTATAAATTATTATTTTTCTTTTCTTTTTTCAAATATGATAAATGTATATTTTATTGTGGAATTTTTATTGTGGTAATATACTATATATTATAGTTTTTGGTATTGTTTTCTTGGATGTGGGAGGGTTTGGGGGTAAGAATGGTTAAGGGCAGTTTGTGCATTTGTTTATTTACTTGCACTGTTGTTATTTATACATTTTAAAACATATATTGTATACCACATATAACTTCTATTTACAATAAAAAATATATCTTTGTTATTTGAATTTAAAATCTATCCTGTGTTTTAACATTTTAACATAAGTAGTAGCGTGATCATTTTGCAGTATCACCCACCAGAGCTGGGGACTCGGACTCGCGACTCGGACTCGAGTTGCACTTAAGTCTCACTAAACTGTGACTTCAGACTCGACTTGGACTCGACCTCAAAAGACTTCAGACTTGACTTCGACTCGAGGCTCGAGACTCGCGAACAACCTTTATTTCATGTTATTATTATTATTCTCATTATTTATCTGTCATTCATCTTTTTGTATGATCTCTGGCTCTGAGCTAGATGTAAACACCAACGTCATGCCACGCGCATGCGCCATGTGTGAAGCGCGCATCTTCAGTATCAGACATTGACAATGGCGAGTGCGATAAGTTCAGCAGGAGTGCCTCAGATCATTACGTTTGGATACAATGCCTTCACACTCCCGTTTTTCCCTGGTTCTCCCATATATCGAACCCATCTCCCGCCGCCCTCCCGTCATTTCTCCTGTAATTGACAAGCCCCAAATTTGTTTGTTAATAATAAGAAGAAGCGCACAATAGCAAAGGTTTTATTTTGAAAGCTCAGACAGGAAACCACCGCAACTCTTATTATGCTTAGTGCCACTAACTTAGTGGCTCCGCTACTAATTATTAAAAAACACAACGTTGCGTTAACTATGGTCATTTTATATATATATATATATATATATATATATATATATATATATATATATATATATATATATATATATATATATATATATATATATATATATATATATATATATATATATATATATATATATATATTATAATATCCCCACACATTCCCTGCTGTGTGTTGTGTTAAGCAGCAGATAAAAGGCAGCTTGGAGAAAAAAATAATGAACATGTGTTTGTACCACAGTGTTAAACTGCAGTGCAGTGTTTCTGTGATGTTCATGTTTTGTTATATTTTACAACATTGTTAAAATAATTATTTTTTTGTTGAAGAAAATACAGTTATGGAATTGAAATAATTCTTAGTGTATGTTTCTTCACATCACATTGCAGTAGATTCTCTATAGTGAACCTACAATTGATACATTTTCATACTGTCCTATATCAAGGTCTAGGTCAAGGTAATAGCCGAAGGTAGATTTGGTGACAGTTTCAGGAGAGGGCATCTCAACATACAAACAGATACTTACATACAAACTTCAGTGACAGCACACCACAAAAACAGACATGGGCAGGTGCTCGCAAGGCTAACTGATCAGGATGAAGGATTGTACAGCTCTAAGGTCAGAATTTGAATTTGATTTAGTGTTGGCGAGAGACTTGAGACTTGACTCGGACTCTTGACCAGAGACTTGAGACTTGACTTGGACTTGACCCTCAAAGACTTGAGACTTGACTTGGACTCTAGCTCAAAGACTTGAGACTTGACTTGGACTTGTAAAAAATGACTTGTGAACAGCTCTGTCACCCACTCTTGAAATAAATGTCTATGATTTCACTAACAAAGACCACGCCAACTGAGATATGAGTTTAAGTATTTATTGTGTGAATTAGAAAAAGGGTTGAGGGATAGGGAAGGAAGGATGGGGGGTGAGGGTTGAGGGGTAGGGATGAGGGGTGAGGGTCGAAGGGTAGGGATGGGGGGTGAGGGTAGGTGGGTAGGGATGAGGGGATAAGGGTCGAAAGGGATGAAGGTCGAAAGGTTGAAGAGGTGGGATGGGGGGTGAGGGTCGGTTGGATGTATTGGGGTTAGGGTCGTGGGGATGTAGGGGTTAGGGTCGAGGGGTCGTAGGGTAGGAAGGGAGAAGTGAGGGTCGTGGGGATGGGGGAAGGGATGGGATGTAGGGGAGGGGGAGAAGAAAAGAATAGAGGTTTAGGATGTAGTGTGGGTGCGAGTTGGAGCCGGGTGCCAGGTTGATGAGGAGGCGCAGGATGCTGTACCCGTCTCCTAGGTGAGTGTAGGAAGGGAACCGGGGAAGGATGAGACTCTGGGTGGGGGAGCTGTCTCTGCGTCTGGTCCGTGGTGCAGATCCCCAGTTCCTGTAATAAAACAAAAAGAGAGAACATTAGAAGGAGGGTGAGGGGTGAGGGGTATTCGGAGTGAGACGAAGGGGGATAGAGCTGATAGGGTGTGACTTAAGTACTGCTTGAGAGGAAATTGAGAGGGTATGAGGCGTGGTCTCTGTTCCTGAACTTTGTTATAAAACTCCATAATGGGAGGGAACCGGAGCACCCGGTGAAAACCCATGCAAATAAAAATAGTTACAATATGTACAGAGGACCCTGTTGATGGCAGGTGGTGGGCTGGAGAGGGTGGGTTATTTATGGGGTTTAGGAGGATATGGCCTTATTTCTGTACCATGGACCTTCAGAGGAGGTTTGTGAACGATCCCTGATGCATCTTTAGAGTGAGCAGAATATTGCAGTAGTCCGAAGTGTTTGTGTCTTGATATTCTCTCAGACTCCCACCGGTCATCTCGTTTGTTCTCTATGGAGGTCTGGGACTTTCTGAAACTAATAGGAGGCAAGCGATTGTACCTTGAGTTTCTAGATTCCAACTGGAGCTTCCTTTTATCATCTAAAGCCCTATTTTTCTCCTCTTCCGCAATCTTGTAATGACTCTCATACACATTGGCTAGTCCCTGTGCTGCTCCAAGCTTCTTTTGATACTTTCCCAGGTCCCATTTAGTCTGTTGGAGCTTCTCGATTGCATCATGCGGTAGCAGAGCCAACTTGCCTTCCAACTCAGAAATGTTTTGTTCCTTTTCCTTCACCTGAGCCTCCATGCGCTCAATAGTCTTTCTTAACTGGGCATCAGTCTTCCGAGGAAAACGTTCATGACAATCAACTCTACTCTCAGGATTATTATGTTTGAAATTCAGTTCGGCAATCTGGCGCAAAAGGTTAGTTATATTCCAATTATTAAAATGTATCTCTCTATTCTTTGCGGAAATTTCTAAGTTAGCGAGGTCAGCTTCTAGATAGCAGTGTTTGAGCTCCTGACCTTGCTTCATCACTGTCTCTCTGTGCTGGTTGATCTCCCGCTGTTGTTGTAATAACTCCTGTTGGGCACAAAACAACTCTTTGTCCAATGTGTTTTTCTGTTCTGTCAGCTTGTCCAGTTCTTTCTGCAACCGGACCTGGTCCCTATTAGCGGTAGAAACCGAGTCCTCATGTGATAGCTTTTCTCCTTGCAGTTGGTTCTTCAGGAGTCCAGTCTCTTTCAGTGAAGAGGCGTACTTTCTCTCAATGCTTTTTAGCTCGTAGGTCGTCTTGTTAATGTTAGAATCCTTGTGTCTGATTTCATTATATAGCTCTTGATTTCTTTTGTTATTGTCTGTAATTTCTGAATTGGCCTTGAGCAACTTTTCGTCAACCAGTTCTATCTGACCCATGACTTCCTCATTCAGCCTTTTTTGCTGCCTCGCATGATTCTCAATTTCAACAGTCAAAAGCCTAGTTTTTGTTATCTCCTGGTCTCTGTTATTAATGAGCGAAGTGGACAAAGTCAACCTTTCTTGAAGATGAGTTGACTTAGAGCTGAGTTTGTCCATATATTGTCTTAGGTGTTTCATTAAGATGTTCTGGTCTTCTAACTCCGTCTTTAGAGTTTGTATTTTATCTTTTAAAGTTTGCTCATCTTGTTCTAGACTGGAAATATTACGTAGTAGTTGGCGTTTTTCCTCAATATATTCCTCATTATTCATTTGTAAATGGTGAATATGTTTATCCCTGTAGTACATTTCTTTGTCTTTTGTATACATTTGCTTTATGTAGTTTTTAATGTCATTTAAAAGATTTTCCTTTATTATTTGTTCATTACTAAATCTGTCTGATAACTGACGCATGTCCTCTTTAAGGGCATGATGGAGTTTTGCGTCTTTTCTCAATTCCATTACTTCAGTTTTTATCTGAGTGTAATCTTTGTCCTTCTTTTTTATTTGCTCTTCCTGTATACTTAGTCTTTTATCAGTAGCCCTTTTCTGCCCCTCAAACTCTTTTACGGTATGTCTCAATTCCTCAACCTGTTTTTTAAGTGAGCCGTTTAGTTCAACAACAGCAATGTATTTCTTTACTGAAGCAGTATTCATATCTAGTAAAAATTCATCATTCATTAGATCAAACTTGGAAAATTTTTTACTGGCAGGGGGTTTTCTCTGACCTCCATTTTTTTCCATGGTTGATTTTTCAGTTTTCTTAGACATGTCTAACTGTTGCTCTTTACTTTTAGTACACTGACTTGTGATTATGGTTGTTCCTACACTATGATGTGTGATTAGGGTTGTTCCTACACTATGATGTGTGATTAGGGTTGTTCCTACACTGTGACGTATGATTAGGGTTGTTCCTACACTATGATGTGTGATTAGGGTTGTTCCTACACTATGACGTGTGATTAGGGTTGTTCCTACACTATGATGTGTGAATAGGGTTGTTCCTACACTATGATGTGTGATTAGGGTTGTTCCTACACTATGATGTGTGATTAGGGTTGTTCCTACACTATGATGTGTGATCACGTGGTTGAAATGAAGTTACAGATTAACTGCAGTGTTTTCTCTAATGAGGCTGTGGGAGGTGGGCGTGGTGTAGGAGAAAGAGGCAAAAGAAACTTTGATCTTCCCTCAACAAAAAAACTCTGAACGTGAACTTTGAACAAAATCTATATTGATGATGTCATAATACACATTTATTGGAACATAACATTATTATTATGACATCACAGTAATGTAAGGATTCTTTCAACATCAAAGGCTATGGTCCATGATGACATCATAGTCATAGCTCTATGACTATAAGTCAATAGCTGTGTCCCAATTCAGGGGCTGCATCCTTCGAAGGACGCATTTGAAGGCCGATTACGTCACAACGCCGCACGAAGGCTGTCCAAATTCGAAGGCTCCTTCGATTGCACCCTAAAAATGCGCCCTTCTTTTCCCTTTTGTTGGAGGATACACCGCTACTATCCTTTGCGGCCTCCGATATCCCAAGATCCTTTGCGTGCCACTGCTCAGTACGGGGGGAAAAAACGGTGGTCGATGGAGCCGCTTTCTCTTCCTCCAGAACAAGGAAGATTTTTTTTTTTTTAAAGCCCCCTTCCTTTTGTTCTTTCTCTCTTACTTTCGCGGGCCTGGGCGGCAGAAATCGTGACGTAAGGGTAAGGGTGACAAAACCAGGAAATCCTCCGGAGGCTAGACCGGTCAACAATGGTTGACAACGGTTGACACGGCCTTCGGAGGGACCAATCGGTTTAATAAGCGGCAACACAGAGCTATAAGGACACTTTGCACAGTCATTCTCTAGTGCGCGCTCTTGCTCGCTCACTCCAGATTTCAGGGAGATTGGATCTCATTTGCGGGCGTCAGGGAGCCGCTATCAATATGACTCCCAGGAGAGTTGTGATGTCTGCATTTACATCATGTAAAGACGCACAAAAAAGTTTCTTAAAGACCTAACTTAAACTGGAAGTCGGCCAAATTTTATTTGAATTTTCGCTTTTAACGCCATTTGCTACAATTTAGAGATTTAAACTTCAAATTCAGTTAGTATCAACTTAACTCCTTGGAAACTAAAACTTGCAGCAAATTTCGCGGTGGGGCAGGGACCGAGGGCCTGGTCATCGCTGCTTGCAGCTTTAATTGTGGTTTTGGTTTTTCTGTTTTTCCCCAGCCTGCCTTTCCCTCCACACTTTTCTCACACCTGCCCTGCATCTAGCCTCGTTAGCCATGTCCTGGTCACAATGTCTTCCCCAGCCTATCAGCTCTCTGCCTGTTCACCTGTCCAGTAACATGTTCCCCATCTTCTTGTTAGGTCAGTTAGTATTTATGTCCAGTTGTTGTTCAGCTTTTGTCAAATTGTCTGTGCATTTTGTGTTGCCCTGCTTGTCTTGTTACTGTGCCACTTTTTCTTTTGTTTTTCCATCAATAGTTCTGTTTCTGTTTCTGTGTTTACTGCATTTATGTCCATATGCTCAAAAGCAATACTGCCATGCAAATGATCTGTATAAATTAAGGTCACTATATTTTTATCATGTTTTATATCTAAGTTTTTAGCAAGGCGTCTCATGCTATATAATTGGTAATCTAGGCCCCTCCCCCTCCCCAAGCATACAGTAGCTCTTGGGTTGAGGAGGTTATGGCTAATTTGAAGTTGGAAAAGCTTAGATATACCACTCAAGGCTCAGTTAATCAATTCCAAAAAATATGGTAACCATTCCTGGAGTGTGTCACTGGTGTAACGGTGTATACAACATGAGAAATGTGACTTAATGACTGTAATTGAAGATCGTCTTGGTGGAGTCGCTGTATAATGTTTGTTTATTTATTAATTATTTTGTTTGTTTGTTTGTGTTTTTATATTGATGAAGAGTTTTGTTTCCTTTTAAAAACTATGATAAGTATTTGTATCGTTATTATTATTATTATTATTATTATTATTATTATTATTATTATTATTATTATTATTATATTATTATTATTATCTTTTTTTGAATGTGTTGGCTAGTCTCCCAGGGGTGGGGGGTCGGGGGTGGGTGGGGATGCAGTTGCTGTTGTTGTTACAATGCATTGTATGTTAAAAAAAAACCCAATTAAAACATCTGATTTTCTCTGGACTAAAGGTTGAGTAGAACACATACACATACACATAAACCCCAAAGTAATACTAATACGGTTGTCTGCAGCATGACAAACAGCAGACTGTATATTAATGTGTAATGTAAGTCAGGTTGCTTGTGGTCAGTGGGTGTTGAGGTGTGGACCAAACAAACCAAACAACAACATTTTTAAGGAGGCAACAATAACTGTGTGTGGGACGAGCAGGGAGACAGCAGAGCGATGATCTGGGAACAGAGTTTATACCTTCAGCTCAAGGTTCAGCTACACTGGCAAACACCAAGAGTAACTGCTTAAGTAAGAACTAGTTGTCCTGCTCATTGACGTGGAACATTGCCAGCGACACAATAAGATAATTGCAATAGCTACTAATGATCAGCACGAATCACATCACCAAACCCTGCTTTCAGTTTAGAGGGACTGCACACACCAGTACACACTGAGGTGGTCTCCATGGACCATGACCTGTAAAGTTTTCAAATGCTGTGTCACACACTGAGGGAGAGCACCTGTTTTCCAAGTTAGAAAACACTCATTAACAACCAATATGACAATAGCACATAATTAATAATCATGCATATCTCACTTTCTGATGAGCTAATTAACTGTGTGGATTATTTGTCATCTGTAAAACAACACAGCTTCAGTTTTTATTTGTTATTCTGAGCTGTTGAGGTGTTAAAGCAACAACACTGTCAGCAATCCCTTTAGGAATGAAAGGAACGTTACACAACTAAATTAAAATGCAGCTGTCATCATCATTATGTGTTTAGTGTATGTTTGTTAGAAGCTCCGTTTTAAACCACGTGGAAGTCTAGGTTAGTCATTCTATTGACCTATAAAAGTTGTTCTTTGTCACTTACTTGCTCTGTAGTTATTGTAAACTTAATACTTTTATCAGGATCCTGTAGGAATGATGACTCGTATATGTATCCAGAGATCAGATTTTTCAATTTGTTGATCTGAGCCTGTGAAGTGAACCCGCTCCTGAGCAGCCAGTCTTTCAGAGAAGGGTACCATGGTGATGTACCTAGGTTAAAAGTGAGCCAGCTTTGTGATACAGGAAATCCTGAGTTAAAGGTATACTATGAAGGATTTTCCTGGAAACAATGTACAAAAATATGAATCATCCCTCCCATTACTCATGACCCACTAGAAGTATGTAGTGTACACTTTGCCCTCTGTCTATATTTTCTTATTATTGTTTTGTGTTTACTGGGTGTTAACCTTTGGGCAGCAGATTTGTATCTCCCAGCCAATAACAGTGTGCACGGTGTGAGGACGGGACTTTATAAAAATGTAGCAACCAGGTTGTATTGCTGTCTCAGACAGAAGGGCGAAAAAGAGGATGACGCTTCAACCTTCAGCTGCATGCACACAAAACCTAGCGATGTGTTACCTTCTGACAGCGAAGAGGTGAAACTGTGTTTATTTGTCCTTTAGAACAGATCAGAAAATAATGTTTTATTTATCTCATTCACTGCTTTGCTCTCTTGGCCAACTTTGCATAGTATCCCTTTAAGCTCAAAGATAACTGCTGAACTGACTAATCTCTCTTTGTGGTCCAGGCCCCTGATGGTTGGGATGGTAAAACATCTGGCAACATTTACGATCTGGCAAAAGGAAAGGGCTGGTAAGCTGGTTATATACACTAAGGGGAAGTTCTGAGGGCATCTGGTGGACAGGTATAGAATGGTAGGTCTGGGAAGTTCCTCAGAAAAGTAATGGCCTGGGGGAAGTGAGAGGTGGCTGCAGACAGGGATAGAGGGGCACACTGAGCAGAAACAAGAAACCTGTCTCCTAGAAATTACATTTATACACGACAATATTGTTTTCCCAACTGGACAACATGTTCACAGGCAACCAATTTAACCATTTAAACTCTACATTTATATATTACACTGATCTCAGAGGGAGGAGGTCAGGGGGAATGGTGGGCATACAAGATGCAGGAGTCTGGCACCAGAGATCCACGTTTAATCACTTTTAAATGTCCTTTTATTTTGCTTTGTGTCACTTTTTTATCCTGTCTTGATGCATTTTATGTGATTTTATGATGTAGCAGTGAAGAATGATGGCTCTAATGGTTATACAATAAACCCCACAGTTCCATAAAGTTCTGCTCATTTTCACTTTCCATAAAATACATTTACATCATTATTGCTATGTTATATTTTCATGTCTTAGGTAAAATAGGATGTGATATTGTGTGATAGGAGCTGTTCTAAAAAAGTACACTCTCTCTGCTCTCTGAAACATGAATCAATCACACATTTATTGATCAGTCAGATCCACTATTGATGTTTTCTAAACACATCTTTGGTTCAACATTTGGTATAGACACTTTTTATAGAGGGGATTCTTAGACCGGGTCAAAATTGACCCAGAACATACTGTGAGGGTGTAGAATATGAACAGTATGTAAGAGTTAAGGTCAGTGAACATTGAGCTGCAAGATCAAGATATGTTGGTTAAAATAATGAAAGAAACAAAAACTAAATTTGCCAGATAAATTAGCACATAAATTACAATAATCCATAAAGTTTACTGTTGTAAATTTAGTTGGTCCAGATGTTGTGCTTCATTTCTTCCAAAAGGTAAGTGGTTAGTGGTCCACTGGAGATACCTTCCTCATAAACTTTATTCAGGGAAGAAAGAAATATGCCTGAAGTGCAACCAGCAGCTGTCAACATGGCACCATCTGAGAGTCCACATGGCATAGCATACACTGTCTGTAAAAAATGCTTTTTTCCTCACCAGTTTACTGCAAAAAGTAGCACATTATTAAAATCCAAGATGCTGAGCAGACCTGATTCAACTGCCATAGGTCAAAAAGCTTAGATTCCTACAAGTCCTCATTGTTAGTGTGTTCTTTATACATTCTAACTCAGAGAACATTTGCTCTCCCTCACAGTGTTTCCATTAAAATTCACTTACTCAGTTCTGGATAGACACAATTTCCTGAGTGAGAGGTGAGAGGCAAAAACCAGATCATAGAACTTATTATAATTCAGTCCTCTGGTGTTTCCCAGCTTCTGCATCAACTCTGTCCAAACATTGTGTCCCAGGGTCTCCCGCTAACACCGAACAGAGAGGGAAGAACAGCCAGCTAGTTAAAGAATCCTTTCTGCACAGTGGAAACAGTGCAGCGTAGTCACCCTGCAGCCATACTGATGCTGCTCTGCTGTTGGAGAGTTCATTTGACTCATTGATAAGGAGGCACAGCTGAATCTGTATGAAGGCCTGATGACCCACCACAGTATGATTGAAACATTTTCTTTATTCACTGTTGGTATGTAATACAAGCTTTTTCTCTTTGCTTTTGGCTTTATTTTACTGTGTGAGGAATTTCATACATGGCACTAGTAACCAGGGTTCTTTATTCATGCTTCAAATTCAGAAACAGTCTGGGAGTGAGAGGATGGAGAGCCAAAAACAGCCAATTCTGTTAATTCTTCAAATTCCAAATTAAAGTCTATATTACAGCTTTAGTTACATGAATAATTGTTCTTGTAAATGATGTTAAAGGCATTTTTCCACAAGCACAAAATCAAAATCACAAAATTTTGAACCAGATCTTTAATACAGGCACCAAAACTATAATGTAGTTTTATACCGTAAATTCCTGATGTTGTTTAAGGTTTGTTTAATCAGTAATCTTTCAGTTCAGCAAGTCTTTTAAATTAAACAAAATGCATCAATGGACTGTAATTATATAGCACTTTTCTAGTCATTTTGACCACTCAAAGCACTTTTACATTACATGTCACATTTACTCATTCATACACTGATGACAGGAGCTACCACACAGGAAACCTGCTCATCAGGAGCAAAGCTAACCATTCACACACCGTTGGTGCAGCCATCAGGAGCAATTTGGGTTTATGTATCTTTCCCAAGGACACATTTACATGAGTCGAGCCGGGAGGAGGAGCCGGGAATCGAAACACCAATCTTCCAATTGGTGAACAACCTGCTCTACCTCGCGAGCCACAGCCGCAGTAATTAATCAATGCATCCACACACTCCTGAATGACACATGAATGTCTTCTGATCTAATACAAATAAAACCATGTTCTCATATTACACCATTGTGGTTCAGGTTTGGGGACATACAGTAGCAATGACTGGGTTAGGTTGAAGTTGAAGTTATGGTATTGTAATCATCATGGTGACATTAACTGCAGGGTTATGGGTAGGGATTGACGTCATTTGAAGTATGTAGTGTGTTTCAACTGCGTAGTATGCGATTTAGAGTATGCGAGAAGTTCCCGGATGGTTTACTAGATTCGCCAGAAATGCGGAGTATGCATCAAGAGCTGACTACTCATACTCAAATTACCCAAGATGCAACGTAACTTCTGAAAAAAACTCAAAATACAAACGTCACAAGTATGTTTTCTTAATAATAAAAGGTAACGGGTGATTTATTCTGTGAAAATGACCGGAAGTGCGTTACTCGCTACGGCTAACTCCGAATTCGCAGGAACAAAACTTTAAACAGGTGTTATTTGGACAAATTAGCGTCACATTGTGGATCTAAAGGGCTACTTTACTTTCTCACTTAAAAAGGTTAGAAATGTCGATACAGTGGTATATTTACAGAGTTAGAGCTAAAATGAAAATCTGCTTCAGCCTGCTGATTTCAGCTCGGGTAGGGACGAAATTGCATTGTGGGTTATCATTGTGTAGTTTACTACAGTGTAAACTGTCTGCTTACTATCTGGTCGTTTAGTGTGTAGTGTGTTGTATAGAAGTATGTAGTACAGAAGTATGTAGTATGTAGTATGCGGTTTCGAACACAGCCTATGTAAAGAGAGAAGAGAGCTATTAAGAGCATGATTGATATGTTGGATTTGAAATTGTTTTTTGAAATTAATCTGTAAGACTAACAGGTATTTAAATATGCATTTTCAGCCTTGCATATCCTGGGATAGAATAGCTATATTAAGAAAGGCTTACTCATCCTTCTTTTAGCCAGAGCTCTTTAGTTGAGGTTGATCTTGTATTTTAAGTTAAGTTAAGTAAGTTAATTTCAAAATGTTTTTTCCACATCACGAGAGGACAAAATACTATAAACACTATTGCTTTAGATGGAGTGTTTGGCTTTTTTTACATGATACATGACCAAAGTGATTAAAACATTTTTTTTTGGATGGACTAAATGTTTCAGCTCTGAACGTGAAACACTTTTACTGGAGCACCGACAGCAAATGAGGCCAGAGAAAGACATGGAGAATGACCTGCAACAAAGGTTTCTTTGTCCTGTTATTCCCTCCCTGTCCAGCAGTAGTCCTCAGAGTGTCCCTGCCTTTCTGCATCACCTGCCTTTTAGACATCTATTGTTCCCTTTCAGCTAGAGTAGCTGTTTTTAACTCTTTTTCAAAAACCCTGGTATGATTACCTGCCTGTTGCTGCAAATGCACTTTGCTTTTACCTTACCTGCTCTGCCTATGATCTCTGCTTTTAAGTCCACACCCTGTGTTACTGAAGCTAGTTACCATCCATGTGAAAAGCTGAACATAAATCATAATTTGCATATATTGTTTGGATTTAGTAGCATGTAAAATTTAAGCCCACTCTTATCTACATCTCTTTGGTCACGTTACATCATCCTTCAGACCTCAAACACATTCAGCAATTATGCTTCAAACACTGCTTTACTATTCCAACAAACAGGACAACCTCAGTTTCAACTTGGTAATGAATGTAGCCCCCAGGCAGCTGTGCAGCAAAAGCTAATGTTATGCTGGAGAGCCATACTGTCCCCATCTCTGAATCTATCGCTGGATCTCAAACTGTGAGTATGATCAGCCAACATGTTTTCTGTTCATTTCCAGTCTCCCGGAAAAGGCAATGACATTATTTTCCCCAAGAGTACAGACTACAACCAACACAACATACACCACACCAATAAAAACAGACTAATATGCATACAGTGGGCAGTTTGCTTGGCTTTCCATATACAAAGTAACCATTATAGAAAACAAGAAAGATTTTATGTGAATAAAAAGTGAATCCACTGCTTGTTTATCACATTCATATCTAAATCTGGGAATGAGGGATGGATATAATTGCTCAAACTGCTTAACACTGCTTCAACTGAGATCTACTCTTTAAGTTTAATATAAAATAATGCAACTTTCTCACAGTACCAAAATAAATGAAAATCTGACTTCTCAGAAAATCTACGTGAGCCACATTGCTGGTTACCCCATTTTTGAAGCATTTTCTTGGGCAAGTATAAGTATACTTTTTTTTTTGTTTTTTCATCCATGTTGTATCTTTAATATCGGGGCAACATACCATTTGTTTTGTACATAATGAAACTGGTGGCGATGACGGCGAAGTGCGGCCGCCGCGAGTTTCCATAGAGATTGCATGGCAGCTCACCGCAAGCCGCTTTTTGCTGCTCTTCGGTGTGTTCAAGAGATAATTTATCAAAAATATTCAAACATGAATTCAATAAACAAAGCTTCATATTTAATTTTTCATTGTACCATAAAGCTTTCATTTCATAACAGGATTCTGGTGGATGATATTGGTATTGAAACCATTTAACAATTTATTGTTTGTAATCATTATATAGATAAGCTCTTTTCATCTTGTCTGGCTTACCACTCCATAAAAAATTGAACACACTGTTCATATTTTTAAAGAGCTCTTCTCCTGGGGAAGGTAATGACATGGGAATAAAGATAAAGTGAGGAATTTCTGAAGATTTTATTTTTCCATACAAAGTTAAATTAACCATTCTCCAAACGTTTCATTTTCTGTTAACTTCAAGTGTAACATTGGAGCACATTGGTACCACGCATGTCACGTAATGGCAGCATCTCTGGTTTGATTCTATGATGCAGGTCACTCCCCTCTCTCTCTCCCTGTTTCCTGTTGGCTTCTCTTCCACCTACTATCAAAATAAAAGGCCAAAAATAAACCTTTTAAAAAACTATATGTGTAACACAGTACATTTATAATAGTTATGTTTAAGTCTGGAGATAGCTGAACAATTATGTAATTAATACAGTTAAGGATGCAACAGTTGGCTGAATTAAAACATTTACATACATTGAAATGTTTTAATCCAAACTATTGAAACCTTCTATTTTGTTGTTCATTCTTTGTATTTCAACGATGGTCTATAACTACCATCAGGTTACCACTAGTAGCCACTAATCATGGATGCGGGTGTGAAGGAGGAGGACCCAAATGCAGACACCACAGACAGGTCAGTAGCTGGACGTTAGTACAAAGCAAGCAAATGAATCCAAAAGGGTAAGGCAGGCAGACTGGTACATACCATACTGGGACTGATGGGGTAACGAGCAGCAGATACAGACAATTAAAGGTCGGTAACAGTTGAGCAGGTGGGTGTGGGAACAAAGTCTGGGGGCCTCTGGTGGACAGGTGGAGAATGGCAAAGCCAAGAGAAGAGAGTGTGGGTCTGAAGGCAGGGGCAGTCCGAAGCAAACAAACAGGACAGAGGCAGGAATTGTAATTGTCATTTTCAGGTAAAAACAATGTTGAATAAAACCTGGTTTCATTTTTGTGTTATTTATTATTTGCATTTATTGCTCTTAAGTATTGCTTTAATGTTGTGCCTTGTCTCAGCCTTTTTAATATGTTTCCTCTGACATTTTAACAATGTGTTTGGTTGGTGTTTGTTAAGGCTGAATGTATGGACTGGGAAGCTGCTAATGAATTGCCCATTGGGATCAATAAAGTTGTCTGAATCTGAATCTCATTTTTGTGTTTATACTGTGAAATGTATACATCTGAAATCTGAAATTTGATTACTCAATTAGTTGAATATTAAGACAGGTTTTAAAGAACTCCAGTGTTTTGACATTACATTTTTCTACCTTTTACTGCAGGTGTAAAGTAGTTACAATTTCTTTCAGGAAAGAAACAGTGAGTTTTTGGATGATGATCATAAGAAACCCAACCTTTCGTAGCTTAACTCATGAATTAGTCGTGGGGGGACTAAAGGCCCTGATATATCATCAGCCTGCTATGAATGCTTCATTTCATTTACACATTATTATGGATACCACTATTTTTCTTGGCAAGACACATTCTGCTCTGCCTCTGATTGGCTGGTACTTGTTGCCTTCGTTGGTTCGGATGGTTCAGGGACATGCAATTTATTATTATTTGCAAACATTTTTATTTTGCAAATAATTAAATACATACATGCCTGGAATTATTACTTTTCTGACATTGTTATTAAAATGTATGTATTCAAAATATACCCATGACTGTGGTTGTCAAGCTATATGACAGTTAATTAATAATACATGCAAAGAAATGAGGTGTATTTCAGTGTATACTCCTCACAGTTAAACAGCCCAACTCTTAACTGGCCCTCTGACTGACATCCTCACTGGCATAAGTTAGCTTAAAACAGCTGACAAAGATGCACTTACTCTGAATGCATGTCTTGCCTCTATAGAAGGCACAAGTGCTTCAGTAATAATGAGCAATAAGATCATGTAAGGGCCTGGACTCACAGGAAGTGTTATCAATGCAGATCCTCTTGTTTTATATGAACAGTTTAGAGGCTGCTGTGTTGTGTCCCCTAGAGACTCAAGTCCTATTTTTTCAGTGTGATGCACATGTATCTCAGAAAAAATAGACAGTGAAAATGATCTGTTGATGGTCATACTGACAAAATACCTGCAATATTACACTTTTCACTACAGTGTCAATGTCTACAGCTTACCCCTATTCTGGTGGGGTAGAGGTGTCCGGTGTGTATCACTGGTTTATAAAAGATTACCCCTTCCCTCCCTCCTTCCAAAATTATTGAAAAACAATACTTGAACTTTTTGCCTAAAACTAAAATGACATTTAGTAAACAGTTAACATTCAACATTCATGTAACTGTAGCTGCCTTCACTGTCCTCATACACATGTTGAACAAAAACAACATAAAATATGACAAAAGGAAATATGTATACCTACTGTACATATGATCATACATTAGGTCTTACTTTAATGTCTGACATTAATAACACAAACACAATGACAACATCAATGCTCACTGTAGTTAATGCAGATCAATGTGATACTAGAAACTCTGATTAACTTAGCTGACACTGAACACAACTCGATGGCTTGATGCATAAGGGAGGAATATGTAGTTGTATTTCTCAAGTGTATCGTATCATCATTATCTTGTAGTTTGTGGAGGATACAGATGCAAACCTTTTCCACTACTTTATAACCAGTGATGGGAATAACAGCGTTATAAATAAACAGCGTTACTTTTTTCAGTAACGAGTAATCAAATTAATTACTGTTCCCAGTTACAACGCCGTTAACGTTACTGCCCCCCAAAAATGCGGCGTTACTTCTTCAGACCTCACTGAAGCGGTTTTCACCCGAACAGGCGCTTCTCTCTCTCTCGCTGTCTCCCTGCCAAAAAGTGGCTGCACTTAAAGGCAAAACCAAAGATAGAGTAGGAAGCTAATGAGACACAATCTCCCGGAATCTGGATCGAGCGAGCAAGAGTGCGCTGTAGAGAGTGACTGCGGGTATATGTGTGTGTATGTGTGACTATCAATGCAGCGTGTGTGAGAGCAAAACGTCCTGATAGCTTTTTTGAGGAATAAAATTCAATCGCTGCACATCTGCTACATGTACAAGTATATTATTTACTTCTTTTCAGTACATTTCTTAAGCATAATTTAATTTTGAACGTGTTTTGGGCCAGTTGTTGACTGGGGTAGCCAAGTTATTTGACATATTTGAACAATTCGGTTACTTTTTTGGAGAAGTAACGAGTAACTATAATTAATTACTTTTTCAAAGTAACGTGTTCAACACTGTTTATAACTAATTTAAATGACTTAGAGAAAGTGTGTTACAGTATCCACAGCCACTTTGCATGCCTTAAGGGTGTGAAACGTAAGGATGATTCTAAGGGCCCATGACTGACAGGGGAAAGAAAAAGAATAAGAACATAAGTTCATTTTTTAACCTGTAATCATTCATCATTAATGGACATTTAAAGAATATTTTATTTATACTGTACTAATTAAAAAAAAGGAGTTAGCAATGTCGATATTTACTTAAAAATGTAATATCGGGAAGTATCGGTCTCAGGTTTTTATAAATATAACCAATGTTTGTTCTGTAGGCTTCAGCATTTCCGAGTCTGAATCATAGACTGTATATAAAATGGACGTAACATCCGTGACGTCACCCATTGATTTGTGGACTGCTGCTTGGAAGCGAATATATATATGGCGCTGCTCAGTATCGGATCTGAGCAGCGCCATCTTGAAAATTTCAGGTGCATGCTGGGTAAAAAAAAAACACGGATTCTACTTATATGGGCATCAGGAGGAGCATGAGGCGCCCTCCTGAACCTGTGAACCAATCAACCTGTCAATCACCACGTAGCCACGCCCTAATGCATACCCTGGTTTATCGTCAAATATAAAATCAGGGAGGCCACATTTTCACAAATGAACATCATACTGCATTGAAGAAGGCTTTAAACTAGCGATTGAGACCATAAACATATTTTGAAAACGTTTACTGAGGTTAGAAATCAAGTGAGAAGTTGGTGAATTCTCCATTGACTTGTATAGAGACGGAAGTCCTTTTGACACCAAAACGGTCGCCCCCTGGTGGCCTTTTTGATAGAATGCAGTTTTAAGTTACTTCCGCGTTCGCATCATTTCCCGCCTGGTCTGCATAAACGCAGCAAGGGGAGGTTTACCGGCGCGCGCTTGATGACGTATAACAACAACAACACGCTAGACTCGTGCGTTGCTAAAGTCTTTTAATTTTAAATAATGTTTTTCTGTTTTTATTTTATCTTAATCATCTCACTCTCTTTATATTTCTCCTGCGCCTCTTAGGGGTTCTGCCCTGCAGGCTGGCAACTAATGCTCTGAGTACCTTTTTTAAATGAAGTTTTGATTAAAAGTGGCGAGAAGCATTTTATTTCTAGAGATGGCACTTCTGCACAGCCATAACCACAGTCCGCTAATTACTGAGGATCTCCTCTCTGGTGCAGTGAAGGTTCATTTAACATAGACTATAGCTCAAGAGCGGCTCAGTTGAGGCAGTGTGAGGGAAATGTTTGACTTCTGCTCACTGAACCACAGTCACAGTGTTATGTCCTGTAAAAGACACGCACATTATATTTAAATGAATAAAACGCGTTTTTTTTGATGGGTTAAAAACACGAGCATAATTAGAAACCAGTCAAATGAAAGACTGGACGTCATTGTCAACCTACACTACGCTTTTTCCGGAAAAAAACGAACATGGCCGACGGCTCCCGAGCGTTCACGGACGAAGTGCTGGGGACGCTGCTCGGTCAGAGAGGAGCCACCGCGCACTGACACGGAGGCAGACGTATAGCGCTGCTTTACCGGGAACACTAACAGACACTGAGAGAGAGAGAAAAACTGCACAGCTCCAGCAGCTGAGCGGAGGATTTACCTGACACTCATAACGGGGCTTTTACAGACCCTTATCCTGTTCATCTCGGGGGGGGATTTGAGCAAGTGTTGCGGGACTGGAGGAATTGGGAGACTCTTTTCTAAACTGTGTCTAATCTGGGGATCTCCTTGTTCTTCTTGTCGGGAAACATCTTTTCCGAGATGCATACGTCCAGGAAAGACTAGACAATGGTGAGTTATGAAATCCTTTTTTTTCTTCCTAAGTGGTTTGCTGCGTAAAAGTGTGAGAAATGGAAAGCTTGTGTGGTGACATCTGTGCAGTGAGAGGAGCGTCCTGCATACTGGACACGCTGCATGCAAGACTGAATGACATATGCACTCAGATCAAGTCAATACTCATTGCACTGATATTACAGCCCACACTGACATTATATGACACCCAAATCTATTCATAATCAATAAATACATTAAACACAACTGAGTCAGATTACATAGTCTGACTCATAGGGAATGAGATAACAGCTCGTCTGAATGAAATGACCCTGCTGGTTTTGGTATATACAGTAATTCTTTAAGAAGAGGGTAGCCTATATTTTCCTTTAAATAATACCAACTTTTAAAAGGTGACTTTCTGTCAATAACCGCTTTCGCTCAGATGAAAAAAACGCTGAAACACTTGTAAAAGTGCAGCCTGCTTTTTATTGAAATGTGTTCTCTTACATTTAAAGATTTAATCATAATGTCATGATGACTAAGAGACCGTTACAAATTCCCTTATTGTTTTGACTTTGTGATAAATAAAGCTTTTATTGATTTATTATGTTTAAATGGAATGTGGTGAGAACATCGCTCCGTGCGAGAAAATCACTGCGCACTTGTGCTGTTCATCGTAAATCTTAGCCTGTGTTTTTTTAAAATGTGAAATGTTTCTGGATCAGAGCTGTGCAAAACTGCGTCACTTGCTTCATTTCTTTGCATTATTTGCGTCATTTCTTTGTGATTTGTTTTTATTTGTTGTTGGTTTTTTTTGCCTGCTTTAAGACAGAACTCAGCTTTCTGCCTACTCTCAGTGAGACTACGACAGCCTGCGATTATCAAGGATTGTTTTTATATACATAACGTCTTCTCTGTGAACTTGTCGCCTAATATTACAAACAAGTCACTTTAATAATATTCATTTGAGTCTTGATTATTAAAGCTTTAATACATTTGTGGCCCTTTGAGAAAATAATGCAATTTGCGATCTGCAGCCTAATCTGTAATTCAGTCTGTAGTTTTCTTACAGTATACTTGCAAATTCAGTCATGTCAAGGAGACATTTCATTGCTTCTAATAAACATTATATATAGCGACAAAATGCAGTACGTGTGCATACAGTATGTGAATTGTGATCTGGAAGAATAGGTGTAGTCGTTGCTGCACAAGTGTTTCAGTATTCTACTGTGGGCTCAGTTAGATTCAGCCTCTTCTGTTGTGTTGTCTGTGTAGCAGTCCATGTGTTTCTTAGAGCAGCCTAAGGTTCTTCAGCATGCTGTCCTGCTCACGCTGCTGATGCAAAACAATACAAATGCTTTGACAAAATAAGACAGAGGGAGGAGAAGAAAAAGGAAGAAGAGCTCATGACTTTCTGTGACACAGTGATAATTGGCTGTCAGTTCACCCAGATTTGACAGAACCATAATTAGGCTACATGGAGAATAGAGGAGGTGTGAGGTAGGCAGAGAGAAGGAGTGCAACAGATGGAGAGAAGAGGAGTGAGGGCGAGGGAGGATGGAGGATGGAGAGGAGGTGGAGTCACGAAAACAAGATACAGCTAGAGAAGAAGAGACGGAGGGAGTGTGTTCTGTTCTGCCTTTTGTTTGTCCACCAAAAGCAGTGCATCAGCTGAATGCCAGTACTGTGTGTGTGTGTGTGTGTGTGTGTGTGTGTGTGTGTGTGTGTGTGTGTGTGTGTGTGTGTGTGTGTGTGTGTGTGTGTGTGTGTGTGTGTGTGTGTTTGTGTGTGTGTGTGTGTGTCTGCTCATCCAAATGAAGGTTTCATGAGACTCGGACCTGAATGCTGAATGCATCGCTGCCACACACACACACACACACACACACACACACACACACACACACACACACACACACACACACACACACACACACACACACACACACACACACACACACACTGCTGCTGCTCCCTGCAGTCAACAGTATTTTGACTAGGTTCTTTCAGATGATGTCACACCAATATTATCTACCAACACTAACCTGTCAAACCAACTCTAGCATCGCTTAAAGGATCAGTTCACCCCAATGAACCTAAAAAAAACATTTTCTCACTCTCATATAGTGATATTTATCCATGAAAATAGTTGATTAGATGATTAGAGATTTCTGCCTCTATTTCAGTACTGTACAGTCAGTAGTGGTGAATGAAGGATCATGAAAAATGACTTTTGGAACAGCGTTCAGCAGCAACGTCTCCTTCCCTCCATAAACATTATGGCCTTCAGCAGCAACCTTTCACAATAAGTAATTACTCTTAATGGCATATAAACCAACTCTTAATGCCAGTTAATTTAATGTTTTCAATAGGTTTTGTTGAAGAGGAAAAAAAATCATTAGCATATATAGCATGTAGAAAAAAGCTTCTATTGTGTGTGCAATTGTTGTACATTAAAGTTTCAATAGTGAAGCAAATTCACCATTTTATAATTTCAGAAATTATCACTTGGGCTGCTGTTATAGAACCTTAATGGCTTCATGGCTGAATTTCATTTATCATGCAGAAATGGATACACATGGGATGTACAGTAATCACATGAGGACATACTGTATATGTATGATCTCAGATGAAAGTCACAAGCTGATGGTTCTTTTTGTCTTCCAATCAAGCAAAAAAACAAAACTAGGTGTACTGTTAGATGCCACCAATATATATGTGAGATTGTATTTTTCTTAAAATATGGATGAAATAACGCTTTTGAGCGATCAATATCTCACTGATTAATGTATTACATATTTTTGCACATAATTTGCATATTATTATTTTTAATTATTTTCCACCTCTGACCTCAGAATCCTACACTTGGCATTGTTTTTTTCTGTTTTCCACTTGCAGAAGCACTGATGTGTTTGAATGATGTGATTTAGTGACTGCAGGCATCTGACTGAATGTGACTGAGAGCGTCTTTGTCTCAACCAAGGTTCTAAGGTTCTGGCGGCTGGTATCACAGCTGTACTGTATGTGGGCTGGCTTCCCTCCATCTCTGCTCACTCCTATCCACATTGATAAATTGTGTGTAATTTCAGGGATGAACAAGCATGAAAACATATGGGTGGAGAGGGCTGCTATATTTTGGCATTCTGTATATACAGCATTTTCATCAAGGATATAGGTTCTGCACAGTGAGAAAAGAGGACTAAAGAAGCCTGAAGGCTGAATCCAGACAGGTTCTCTGTAGCTCGCTTTGCCTTTACAATGAACATTTCCACAGTAACATGTAGATCCTCCATACTTACAGTCCAATATGCATCATTTGGAATAATAAAAATCTAATAAAAATACACCATTTTTTATTATATTAACACAAAACATGCACATATGCTGACACTGGTCAAAATCATGACAACAGAGGCTGGGATATATTGCCTTTGAGTTCATAATATCCATCAAGCTTCAAAAACACTGTACACTACATTTCCCATAATACAACTCTGCAGCAACTTTCATTAGATCTTCCTTACATATAAGATGCTCTGACATTTCAAACCCTAACCTTCTATATCTCCAGTTTATAACACAGGTTTAATGACATCATCATAGCCTGCAGCTATTACCACAGACTGAGTAGTTCTTCTCCTGATGACCAAACTGACTTTTATGTGTGGAGTGCCCCTTTAATTTCAATAAATGTATGTTATTTTGAGTAATATGTTATGTGTGTTAAATGATGCAAAAACACACATCTGCCAACATACAGTACACATATGACACCTGTGATGACCCAGTATTGCCTTGCTGGTGTATTATTCAAGCTTTCGTATGCAGAAAAAGTTCAATTGGACCTTTATTGTGCTTTTAAGGGAATTCAAGGCACAATAAATACTGGAAGCAGGGGAAACAGCTAGCCTGGCTACACCTGTCAGCATCCTCATCATCACTGACTGACATGTTGTACCCTGCTTGTTTAATCCTTGCATCAACAGCAATGTAGAAACAATCATTTGGGGTTTTAGTTCATCATTTATCTATCTCTATTGTATAATAATACATCAGCTATCCAGGTTATTGTCTAAGTTTAAACAACAAAACATGCTTCATAATGATTGTTTTTTTGAATATTGACTTCTAGTGTGCTTATGAGTATTTGTTTCCCAATTATACATTTCCAGGATTGTTGAAGTTTTTCTATATACAGATTTTAGCCCATTCTAGACTTTTCTTAATTTCAAAATGTTTTTTCAGTGAATGAAGAAATGCTGATCTGAATTGAATCCTGACACATATAATAACACATTAATACAGTATAAGTGTGTCCAGTTTAGTGAACTCATAATTGCTCCTGCAGTACAGCAGCATTAGTATCACAGCATCATCACATGACACCTCTGTGGATCAGCAGCTACAGCAGTAGCAGCCAGTAGTTTAAGGGTGCTGGGGGTATTTGGGGCTATTTGTAGTAATTGAATTGCATACTGCCATTAAAGGAACAGTTGTTGAAACAGCTGTCCATAAAGTCCATGCTGGATCTCTGTTGTTTAGCGGGTGATGCTGTGGAGCTGTTTTAGGGGCTGGCCTCCGAAGGCTGGATGCCTCCACAGCTGTCACATAGCATATCGCTCCACAGTTTGCCATTATTGTGTAAATCACTGATGTGCCTGCCTCTTTAGAGATATGTGTTAGCATGGAATCCAGGTAACTGACACCAATTGGCTCCAGAGTACCACACCTCCCCTTAACTTTTCTCCTCTCTTTGGACAGAGGCAAAACGCTTTACCTTCTTTAGGAGTTTTAGATAGGCACTGGCACATGTCAAATGATGAAACAGGGCACAATTCACTCCCCGGGTCTTCAAACACGAACTCTTTCATGATGCTTTTTGTGGTTCTTTCTTTACTCGTTGAAGGTGAGTGTCACATATTTGGTGCCTTAAGGTAGAAATAAAACAGAAATCATTATGCAAGTTTGACCATGTTTCTTTTTAACACCTATTAGTATTATTTTGTCATTTTTAGGCTATTATACAAGACTTTACAAGACTTTTAGTTTCTTTGATGTTGCTCTTTGACAAACTCTGTTGAATATCATTTTATTTAGAAAGGTTGTGATGCAAGTTTTCTTAGACCCTACTTTCCTCTCCTTCTTAAATGTAGCTGGATGTGGAACTAAACTTTGTATACCAAGTCCTGTGGTGTGTTTGGGCTCATTGCCTCTGAGTTCCTTAATATGATCAGCTCCTCTCAGTGATTGCAGGATGATGGCCATGTCTGACTAAGAGGAGGGTTATTAAAGCAGTTAATGTAGCCTCTACTGGAGTATTACTGGCCCTAGTTCTTCTAATTGAAACATAAAACTTGCAGAGAATCCAGTTAAGATCTTTTTTTTTTAAATTTTTTAAATTTTTTTTTTTTAGCAAAATCCAAATTCTGCTGTTTTTCAGACAGTCCTGGAAACATGTGACAGCCCAACAGGTTCACTGGAACATCGCAACTGACATTGCGATGCTGCTATGAATGATTAGGATTGTTTGTCTGTGTTGTAGAAACAAATCTCCTCTTGGAGGACATTAAAGTTGTTCTAGGTCTTAGCCTAAGTCTCTTGCAGCCATTTATCAAAACCAAGCTCATCATATAAATCAAAATGAACAAAAAAAAAAAAGGTCCATTTGGTATCAGTTGTGTAGTGTACTGCTTTTTGCTCCAGCTCTGGCACTTACAATGTTGCCATAGAAATGGTGTATATATGAGTAATATTTTTGAGCACAGCTAGATGTGCTGTCATGTTGATTTGATCAAGTTCTAAATGCCTGGTTGACTAATCAGGTTACCTGTTGTATAATCCCTGAACACTCATCTGGGCGGTCATCTTTCTTTTTTCTGATTATCAAACTGAAAACATGCTGGCAAATGTGAGATTTCTTCAGATCTAAAAGTGTCTGAATGTATCTTAGATGTAAGAGTCTTTTAAATAAACATCACCTTGTTTAAATAGCATTAACATAGACATTTTAAGTGTGCACGATCATCTAAACACTTTGCTGACTGTGCTGGTATCAACTGATTCTTAGTGGAGAATTTCCAGCAAAGCCTGAGCTCCTGACATCTAGCTGGACTGTGATTTCTTGAAGGGAATTTTAAACTCATGGGACCATGACACCCAAACTCATGCCAGGATGATTTTTAGTGTCTCACGGTTGCACACACACATGAAAATTCATGTACATCATTCCTCAGCAGAAACAGCAGTTTTCCATCATTTTCCTTGTAAACATGAAAGAGAACAGATGCTCGGCGCCTTGTTTTTATTTATCTGGTGCCACAGTTGTGTTCACAATGAGATCAGATTACAGCAGGTTGCGTTTCCTGCTGCAGCACCTTCAAAGAAAAGCATATTTCTTAATCACAAGTTTTTGTAACAACACAGACAACTGCTCCCTGCTATCATCTCAGACTCATCTGTCTGTTGCATACACACAGTGGGTATTTAAAAAAAACTAAACTATATACATAATATGTATATAATATGATTTGTTATACAAATCCAAAATCTGTCCTCAAGAGCTACGGAAAATACTGCTGAAAATGAAATGATCAGTAGTGAACAGTTATGATAAGTGGTTATTTGTTTAAGTCAATCACCCATATGGTAACAAAACATTCTCCGGTTTCATCGTTTTTAAACGGGAGGATTTTATTTCTCAGTTTCAGTTTGAGTTTTTTTTCACAGCTCATGATTGTTTCCCAGCGCCAGCATTCAGAGTCAGTGCAGGAAGTAGTGAGCCGTTAATGCATGGTATTACTCTATATGGACATGTAACACTGTAGGACTTTCAATAACCATTATCTCTCTCTAACTGCTCTGGTCATACTGTAACTGTCTTTTTGGACACTTGCAGGGCAGCAGAAACAAGCTGGGAACACAACATTTACAGTAGGACTGTCACAATAATGATCAACTTATTGTACAATGACGTACTCATCAACATCATCATGTCTATATATGGACTTATCATATGATACATGAACATGACCGTGATCATTTCTTTGACCTCAGTATTTCCACACTTCACATTAGCAGCTAAGAGGCTATTCATGTCACATTGGTTAAACAAGTAGTGTCATCCATTCCTCACTGTGTACGTCCTGAGTGGAGACTGTAGAAGAATTAAAGGTAAATAACTCTGTTCCCAACCATAATGACAGTCCACTCTCCAGTCCCACCCCCCACCCCTGTTGTATTATAATACTATTATATTATCATTATATCAGTGGTATAAAATGATCTTCAAATGACAATAATATCGTTTAACGCAATAAACAAACTCAACAAAAGTATTTATCGTGACAGGTCAAATTGACATATAATCCTCTTTTAAGGTAATATGGTGAACGTATGCAAACCTTTCACACATCCAGCAGACACAGAATAACATGTTGTTGCATGTTTGTTTCCACCCGGTTAATGTAAGTCTAATATTCACTCTACTTCAAGTTTTGGTTCGTCTCCACCAACTTGTGAGAAACATACTGTATGTCTCTTTAGCTGCTAAATGCTTCACTATGTTCAACAGCTGTGTGTGTGTGCTGTGATGGTGAAATTGGCATTTCTGACAGAGAGATCACTGCTTTCAATGATAATTCCTTGTTTTTTTAACCAAATGCACACACACCCTCTCCTTTTATATATATCAAGATAACATTGATGGGTCATATTGCTTTATTACAATGAATCTTCCCTGTGGTATCATGTAATTATAATAATGTTGTTCTGGGGTAAACAGGCTGCCTCTTTTAAAAGCAACAGGCTATATTGTTTCCTGTGGACATGATTGGATGGGTTAGCCCAGTTGCATGTCGTGGTATTGTTCCTGGGCTGATTGACCCATCTACAGAACAGTCCAGCTCGTCTCCTTTCATTTTCAACAATGGAACAGAACTACAATGGTCAGGCTTTTCAGCGAGACTGTGTTGCACACTGTTCAGCTAAAGTGTGGCTGGCTGTGTTGTTGTTGTTTCATCGTACCTTCAGAGCTGGGATTTCCCCACTGTGACACTGGATGGTTGCTGGTATCCAAAATCATCTGTGTGATGGGTATTTGGCCTGTGCAGGGTTTCATAGTGTCCTGCTTGCATTATGTAATGTTAAGTATATGAAACAGGATGTTGGGGCGGACACAATCTGAGGGACTGTTTATGATTAACTAGAGCACACAAAGCTAGTTCAGTCCTATGCTCATGAATAAATCTAAATAGATAAACTAAGGTGTCAGACATGGCTGAATTAACCTGTTAAGGGCCCCCAGGCATAAATGAGCTGCTGGACCCCCAGTCCTGCCTCTCTCTGTGCATTGTGTGCAATATTCATATGCTGGAATAGACTTGCTCTGAGTTCATTTGATGAAACACAAACTCATTTAATAGTATGCACTATGTAAACTCAAGATGAGGTAATAAAGCAGGAGGAAATGCATTTTCTTTTCTTTTTTCCCTTTTCTTTTAAAAAAACTAAAAGGTTTTGAGCAAACTCTTTTTATTGGTATTTATCATATAGACATCCACAATCTCCACAGCATGCCCCCCCCCCCAACATAAGACAATAACAACAATAAGGAAAACAAAGCAACAAACAAAAATGCATTTTTAAACTATTTAACGGGACATATCATCCACATGTAGCCCTGCTGTAAAAGTAAGGGAATAAAAGAAGTTAGTGCCAAATAAGATGAGAGAGCAAATGTATATCTTTTAACAACAAGCAAACATTAGTTCACTTGTCTTTGGGCGCTACACACATTTCCAGGTCTTTTGTTGGACTATTGTCGTTTTAATGTTACTTGATAATGACACCTGCTCTGTTAAAAGTTAGTTCAAATAGCTAATGTTGGCCCAATTGTACACTGCTAGGTATTTTTCTAAGGTGGGAAGGGAAGTTTCCAGAGTGTGAGAAGCAACACACTGCACTCATTATATGGAAGAACCTAGAACCTCCAAATGGAAAAAGTCATTGGGCTTCAAACTGGCTCCAATGCAAACTAACCAGTGATATCACACTCTATTTATTTGTATACAGTGTATAGTTTTAGCCTGAGTCAGATCTGAAATATGAGAATGGACAATGCACACCTTAGCAACAATCTTAGAGGAAGACTGAATAGAAAGAGGTCCTTTGTAAAAGGAGTGTTCAGGGCAGGTTGAATCCTGTGTTTTTGACTATTAAGGAACACTTTTAAATACATTCACTTCAGGAAGACAGACATCAAACATCATAAAAAATAACAGAAAATTACAAAAAAAAACACATATGTTCCTTCTAATAAAATTCCCACAATGAATTGCCTCAGGATAAACTCAGGACCTTTCAGGGGCCTTGGGGCAATTGCCTTATTAGCCTGTTTGGTAATTCAACTTTGTTGCCAAAGAGGGCAGACATTGAAAGCTACTATCTGTGAAACATATTCATATTCAGTTTTATATTAGCAGTGCATTTCATGTTGAAATAAAGTTGGTTTATTTATTGAAAATTTAAGGAGCTCTCTAGGCCATTTTATACACTTTTAGGACAGTCTGAACAGGAGCCCAACCCATACTGGATTTTTCGGGCCGATACCAATAGTGATGTCAGAGAGTGAAAAAATGTAGATATTGACCGATAATATTATATGTACAGAATATATAGACAAACACATGATCCCTCAAATTGAATGAAAATGTAAGGTATGATATTTTACAGTTTAACAATAAACATTATTGTATAAAATGACACGAGTGCACTGAAACAGTAAAACCTCTCTGGGAATGTAATAAAAAGAATGAGCTAAAAACAAACAAACATGCCTAAAAACAAAAGCAATGTATGAAACTTGAATTCAGAAAAAAGGGTTAAGTATATATAAAATGCTGTCTATATAACTTTAGAAAATAAAAAAAAACAATATCGGCACATATTGGACAACACATTCACCGATACCGATATATCTGTGATCAATATCGGCCGATAATATCAGCTGACCCAGTGTGACGTCTGAGCGCTTCCTGGCATTTTCATTAGCTGTGCCAACATGACTTCCCCATGGACTCTTCTAATCGAGTTTGGTCAGGGCTTATGGGAAAAGGCGTTTGTTGAAGGATGTTAAAAATAGAACAAATAAATAAACTGATATATAATTTTTGAATATTGTGTTTCTATAAATATGAGCGTGATTTTCAATCAGTGTGTGGAAAGAACCCTGAAGTTGATCCCTCGCCCCCCCCCCCCCCCCCGCTGACCCACACTCTCACTTTGTTCTTGCCTTGTCAAACACTCAATAAAGCAGTAGGAGCAAACAGTGATTCAGTTGTTGGCTCAGTCGTCTGATAGTGTGTAACCACGTCACTCATACTGTGCACTTGTTGAAGCTGCAGGTCTTTGCACGGTCAGCACAAATGATTTCAGTCTTTGCTGGCTTTACAGATGACATGCAGTTGATATTCTGACGCTCTCCTCTTGTTTCCACACTGTATTGCTGTTCCTTTTAGATCATGTGTTGTTTGTGTCAGTCATGCCTCTCACACGCCTCTCCTGCTCTCCTTGTCACAATTAGAAGCGTGCTATTTACTGCAGTGCATCCATTAATAAGACTTCACAACAGAAGGCTGATAACTGAGCTGTCAGCTGCTAGTAGGCTTTTAATGCCATAGGGCAGATATAGATACACTTTGCAGTAGTTGATAGAAAATAGTATTTAAAACCCCCTGAAAGAAATGAGGTGTAAAGTTGAGAGCAGACATACAGTAGAAATGAACTGATTACTGAAAGCATCAGTCACCTCCACCCAGCCTCTCCTCCATTCTGCTCCACACTGCTGTATGTTATGGATGAATAGATTCCAGTGTTGGAACTGTGACCTCAATGTGGCCCTGGATGCTGTGTGAATGTAAAACCTGCCCTCATCATCATATCAGTGGGACTGTCCTCCAAAGAAAAAACACAATCAGTCATTTCAAAGTAAACATTACTGAAACAGCGCTCTGTAGTAGCTGTAGTCCATTTTATTATTATTTATTATTGCTCATGTTCAAGGATTTTTTTTAAGGGATTTTTGTATAGGTTTGACTTGGTTTTATATGGTTTTATATGGTTTTATATGGTTTTATATGGCTTATTTATTGTAATTTTATTGTAATCGTTCCTTCTTTATCTTCTGCCTTAACACTAACATACTGTTTATATTCTGACTCATAATTAATCTCTACACCAATTCACATGCATAAATTCACCATGAGTCCTTAATAAATGTTTGATTAATCTTTAAAAGACATTCACAATCACATCATTTTTTAAATAAACACGGGTCAAATCAACTGCACTAAAATCATTTATTAAAAAGATGCATTTTATTTCTATTTTTGAATACTGTGGCTCACATTAGGAAAAGTGTGGTTGAAAGAAATGTGTATATGGTGCTTTTACAGCTCTCAAATGTAAAATTGGTAAAAACTAAGGAAAATGCCATTTACATTTACTAAGAGCCCAAAGTGATGCCTTCTGTGCAACAGTCCAAACAAAAAAGATCTTCAAGTTACTGTCATGTATGACAAAGAAATGCAGCAAATCCTCATTATTGAGATGCTGGAACCAGAGAAGGACTGGAACAATTCATCGTTTAATAAAGCTGTTATATTTTTTGAAGATTGACTAATTAATGAATGTTAATTGTTGCAGCTACAGTATAAGGTTATTATAGAACAACTAAAGTCTGCAGAGACAGCACCTAACATCTGACTTTAACACAGGAGATAACTTCAATTCCACTCGTGAGTTGACATTGTTATTTCCTAACCGTGACCACGATCCTCCCCTAACCTTAACTATTACTACTGTAACCATGACAACGAAGGTCATGTAGCTATAACAAAAATCCTTACGTAAACCTAAATCACCATCTTTCCCTATGTGTTGTTTGGTTAAATGTAAACTTAAACCTAAATATGAACCAAACTGCAGCACAGCGTCATCACGTCATATATTGATTTATTTCTCCACAGTCATTTGTAGCGATGTGGTGCTGATAGAGATGTCAGATGAGAAACTGCTTTCATGTGTCATTCTGGAGTGTGTGGACCAGCAACTGTTTAATCTGGAGGACTTGTCGTCAGTTTCAGGCTGGTTGTTGTATTTACACAGTTTTGAAAGTTGATCCAGATACCCATGTTTAATGGATTTATGATGAGTGCTCTATGTGAACACTGCCTGTGATTTGGCACTATATAAATAAAGACTGATTGATTGTCAAAGTTAAATTCCAAATATTAAGCTACTGAGTGATTGTTCCTTTCTCTGATAAAGACCACGACAAGTGCTTGGAAGCTCAGAAAAAGTTAATCTTTTGAGTTTATTTCCTCACACATACTGTCACAGTCAAGAATGAATCTTCCTGCTCAGGTAGAACAAATATATCACCATATCAGTAAATGTATGAGTGTAATCCAAATATGCTTTCTCAGTTTAGGGTCTATATTCTGGGGTGAGAGCTGCTGTTTGAAATATGTTGATGGTCTTCCTGTGTTAGTGCATGTCATTTAAGTACCAGGAAGTCCAGCAGCTGCCTAGAATAAAAAAAGTAGTATATTTTATATTTTACATCCACGTGATCTGGTTTGTTTCTTTTACAATACAGACAGTGTTGATGGAGGATGAGCTACTAACCTAACACACCATATTTAATCATGAGTAGACTAAAAATCTAATTAACTGAGCTGCAGCATCATTACATGCCACTAAATGAATGTATGTACTCAGTAAATGCCGAGTGGGGATATCCCATATCACATTATTCATTATACTAATGTTGCTTTCAATGTGATACAAATGGTAATATTATAAGAGTCATATAATAACAAGGTGTTGACGTGCTGATACACCTGCTAGCTTTTTCTTAGTCAGCAGCCACATCTTGGAGATTGTAATTGTCATTGAATTTTCCATCAGGAATTATAAGTACATACTAGCATACTAAATGAATATTATGTCATGAAATGATGCGGTACCTCAGTATCACCATGACATCTGAGCGAGGACTGTGAGGGGCAGTTGAAAGGTCTGGAAAAAAACAAGTAAGGACCATATTTTATCATATGGTCATAAAGATTTATTTTATTTTTAATGTTTGTTTAACTGTCCTTTCTGAATGGCAGCTCCTTTAATATTAGACCAGGCAGTGTGCCACGCAACAGACATTGTATTTATTTTTTAGTGAATATCGTCAGCAACAATATGCCAGTTATTTGTACTGGGCCATGTGGCCTCATCCTCGCCTCGTTCCAGATCAGGGCTGAAGTCCAAGCAGCAAACAGACCTGCTGCTGTAGCTGTGTGCTCACACTCTGCAGGAAAACAAATGCTCATGACAAGCAAACATGGCCACCAGCAGTTATTAGAGAGTCAGAGCTCTCCCCTCGTGGAAACACAAGAGGAAGATTAATTTACATAAATAGAGCATGGCATGAACTCATTTACATGTGGTGCTATTTTTGGTGAAATACTATTGAGCCTCGATAGCTAAATTAGATATTTAATTACACCAAATGTATTGTAAGATGTTTCATTTTCCCTGCTTGTTGGTGTATTGAATTCTATATGGAAGGATTTGTGAAATCATAGTTAAGGTTTTCTGCCAGTGTTCAGGATGAATTGAACCATTTTCATGCTAAAAATAACTTGTGTTCCCCCAGAATTTTACTGCCCGGTCTGAAAGAGCATTTAGGGCCGCCATGGGACATGAAAACTAAATAAATGAATAATATGTCATGTCACATTTTCCAGACTGTAGTCAGAGAAGAGGCTCCATCATGTCAGAGGTAGGCTCCACTTAAAGACTGCTGCTGTATCTGTTAAATCTGCTTTATTGGAACTTAGGCTTTATTTCTGGCCATCATCTCATGTCAGTGAGGGTTAGAAACATGAGCAGCCACACATGTTGTAATCATGAGTTTACTAGAGCCACTGTATGTAGATGAGGTGGAGTCACATTATGTGACTCACATAACAGTGTCCAATCCTGATCCAGGACTGTATTTAGAGCCTGATCCATGCAGGATTTTTAAGGCCAACACCAATTATGATATTTGAGGATATAAAAATCAGATAATGATATATCAGATGATATTCACATTTTCTTTTACATTAAGTTATTGAAGAATTGTGTGAATGACAGACAGTATCCACTCTGTCTGCCGGATGTTTGTTCCAAAGTAAACACAGAGTTTACTTTGGAACATAGTTATTTTAAGTACTTCAGAATTATAAATAAAAACATAGCTTGCCTGTTTGTTAGTGATATGTTGGTAATGAGGTTATTTTGATAATACAGGCATCAGTCATCACTCCATCAGTTTTATGTTCATACTATATGTATACTGTGTAATAATAGAATAGATATGTGGTAGTTATAATTTCTCTCTAAACTCCTCCCAAATGTCCAATTATTGCTGAGGTCATAGTCATCCTGTAATAATAGAACAGGTATGTAATTATGCTGCACGATGTGGGCTGTAAGCCAAAGTGTTACCTATTATTATTGTTCATTTTAATTGGCTAGTAAGCAAGGTTTCTTTTCTTTTTTTTTTAGACAAAAACAAATTATTCAAGGTATGAGGCTGAATTAATTTTTGATATAATAACCTGTCACCAGTGGCTGTTTTTCCCCCCATCTATTTATTATCTATCCGGTGCAAGCTACACAAAAGCATTTTCCAACCACTATTCATATGAACAGATTGAGAAAGCTGGTTAAAGAGCTGCCATCTTTAATGATGAACTGATACACTGACTGAGAGTAAACAAGCACAATCAAGACAAACTGTGTGTGTGTGTGTGTGTGTGTGTGTTGGGGGGGGGGGGGGGGGGGGGGGGGGGGGGGGGGGTCACTGGGCACTATGTCGTATCATGTGATGATAACACATTAGTTAAGGGGATTAATAGCTTCAGAAAGACACTGTGTCTCAGCTGAAGGGGGCTAGACCAGTGCTTGTCCAGATGCAGTCCATGTAGTCTTCCTGAGGCACAAGTCTACTTTTTGTCATCATGCCTGTTCGCTCATTTCCAGACACCAACAGAGTGCAACAGAGTAGCAGAAGAGGCGCAGCTGAGGCTGTGTTTATACAGATGAGGCAGGGTAGTGTCATGATAAAAGCTGCTCAGACCACCTCTCATTACACACACACATACACACACACACACACACACACACACAGGTCACTTTTCCTGTCCTCAGCTGGCAGATGTCTCCAAAATCCATCCATTTTGCCTCTTTCAGTTTGCTACATATTTTTCATTTACTGCAGATTGGCGTGAGAATCAAAACACATTTTCATTTTTAAGGAAGATTCTTACCAGTAATGTCCACAGTGATCCAGAGTTCAGAAATTCAACTTGTAGAATGTGGATGTTTTCCATGTTGATGAAACAGCTGTAGTCATCACACAGCAGCAGCAATGATACGTGTTTCATCTACAGTCTGTGATTGAAGAGAGGATCTGTGCATCATTTTACACACAGATGGAACAACAGAGTAAACTTCATTCATTGTTTAAATCTTCCAATGCAGCGTCAGGATCATTTTCTAAACATCACACTGTAAGGTTTTTACTCACAGATTCAAAGTGAACTATGAAATAATATGAAACAATCATGATGCGTCCTGAGCTCCATCAAATCTGTCATTAAAGTTCAAACTTTAACGTCACAATCATTACACTGACTTTTCAGTTATGTCTCCAAATATCTGCAGTAGTCAGATGTGCACATTGACATGTATCCATGTAAAAGGTGTAAAATAGACTCTGACTACCGGAGCTCCTGTGATGTGAGAACCTGAAGAGCTCCTAAAGCATCCTAAAACATCCTGTATGTAGTAAACAAATAAAACATGTTCATGACAACATTTTAAAACAGGATTAAACACGCTACTGCTTGATTTACACACAGCCAGCTCAGTGTGGACACCTTCATTCATCATATTCAGAAGACACAGTGCTAGAAGCTTTCAAACAATAACCAGCACATTTCCAAACTAGTTTTGTATCTGTTTATTTAAGGATTCAAGATACTTTAAGATTTTCAGTCCATCATCATCATCAGCATATTCGGATTGATTTGTATTCATGTTTGGAGTTTTGAAGTTGTATTATGGATTGAAGTCAGGATCTTAGCAGAGGTGAACTCTCTCACTCAGCCTCTCTTGCTCTCTCTTGCTGTGTTTGAAGGTGATGTGAGGAGCTCATGTGATTGGTCATTACTGAAGCTCACCCAGACTCCACCTGCTGACTCCGTTTGTGGATTTGTGATTACAGTTCGATTGATGACATGGATGTATTATACAAGCTGGATACAATGAAGGCAGTCAGTGTTACTGCCAGTTTGTCCGAGTAGCCAAACACAGTACTGAAAGAAGTTTTCACATAGAACTTGAACTACAAACCAGGCCAATTGTGACTTTGTTGGCTGATGGAAACAACAAAGCACATATACAGTGACTGTGAAACACCAAGCAGGAAATATTCAAACATCTGTTGAATTCAGTATACTGGGAACTATCAGTACAGTCTAGGTGCCCATCAAACTTTATAGTACAATATAATTATCATGAAAACAAATTATGGCTTGAACTTTGAACTGTTTGTCTATGATTGTGTTGACTGTGTTCAGGTACTCTTACTAAAGCTACAGGAGCCCCATAAAACATCCAAAGTATTACACAGTGCAATGCAACATATAGTACTGTAGTGTATATCATGCTGTTCTCTAATGACTCTAGTTCTACAGTAATGATCTTATTAGCTGCATTAGATGCTTCATTTTGCCTCACGAGCTATATTTCAAGTAAATCACTACCCAGTCACTTACAGGGACACGATCCATCTTCCATGACTTGTTATGTAATAAGGACTGATATTTATGAGCGCGCAGTACAGAGCCAGTGGTAGCAATATGAAAGCTGTAAAGCCAAGTGTATGGAGTGTCTTTTTATATGTCTTTTATGGCGTCTCCCTCTAACAGGACGCAGATATGTGTTGGAGTGGCCGGTTGTAAAGGAGAGAGTGCTCAGTCAGGCCTTGACATTGCCACCAGATTGGAATTAAAGTGAATCAAGAGGCACTCATATTTTCTGGACAGCTAATCAAAGGTTTTATTATTCAGGTTTTATTTCACAGATTTATTCATTCTGAGGAGAAATAGCTTCCTGAAATGTATCCTGAAGTGAGCACATGTTAAGATAGCATGTCTCTTTAATGTTATTCCAAAGTGTGTTTCATTTAAGCTTTTCTGATCTGATGCTAATGGCCAGTCATCAGCAGGACACTATCATCTGTCTGTCTGGTTTATTGTTGTTTTTATGATGTGGCAACACTTTGGTCAAGTTTAGGCACAAAACCGTTGTTTGGTTAATTGTAAGAAATGTAATTAAAATGATTACCTCCTTAAGTTGCTCCTGGTTTTAAGTCATATTGATGCTATTGTCATTGTGATGTTTCTCCAGGATCAGTTGGACAGATATGGCATGCTCCACAGATACAAGATGATGCATATGAAATGAATTCAGGTTCTCTGCATGGTGACTCAAGAGATGATCAGATTATTATTCAGAAGAAACAGGAGAAATGATCTCGTTAATTCGGAAAAACAGAGCTTTTTATTTTTTTCAAGTAAATGTAATACACTTCTGTAACAACCTTCATTGAAGTTGTATCATAGACTCCATATAAAGATGGACAAAGTGAGGTATGATGTCACCTGTTGGTTTGAATTGGAGCCGGTTTGAAGCCCAAAGTTGTAGCTTTTGGTTGGCGCCATTTTTCCATTTACAGTTAGGACCTTCAAAATAAAATGTGCTCAATGTTGTCTTTCACACTCTGGAAACATACTACATGCTACCTTTGGCCACCCGGCCAAGGGAACTTTTTACCCTCCTCCCACATTTTTTTTAAGTCGTGAATCACTGTATCCTCTCAAACGCCCCTGTAGCTCAACACTGGTAACGGTAAAAAGTCATGTCTAATTTGTGTTCAGACGAGGGGGAGAAATTTGGTGCTGCAAGACACATACAGGTCATAGATGTTTAACAGGCAAGTATATGTTAGTTATGAGCTTGTCTTGTTTTCACTGCAGAATTGATCAGAGCAGCTTGAGAAGTACGTTTTAGAACTGATGTATGAATGGACTCAAGTCTCAACTCTGACATTACCAACAATCAGATACATTCTTATCTTTATTATAGGCAGATTAGACTTCATAAAGCAGTCAAGCCTTAACATTGTTTTTAGTGTTTGTTCAGCCCCCCCTGGCCAGACCTGACACCCCCACACATCATTAACAAGCTGTGTTGTAGTTGCTTATGTTTGGTGTGTAGCTGTTATTCTAATGGCCTTTAATGCATTATAGTAAGCTAATAGGCCTTAAAGTCATTTAAAACAACCTGTGTAGCTCCTCCTCTGCCTTTTTTTACGCAGAATGGATTCTTGCTCTGGCACAGAACGACTTTTTCTCTTTTACTACAGATTATGTGTACATAAGACACAACTTAGCTGTCTGAAAAAAAAAAAAAAAACACAAAACAGGCTTCCTCACTCATCCCTCACATCAGCACTTTCCTTACATCCTTCACTGTTATTTAGGGCACTCAGCACCCAGCTGAGGGCTTCAGCTGGAGGACAGAGCAGGTCTGCTTATTCATGAAGGGATCTGGCTGCGGCCCGCTGGAACAGCAGGCATTATCAGTGGTAAATGGAAGACAGGCTCACCACTGTCTGATTTATGGCTGGCGATGCAACAAACAGTTAGCCGTGTTACCAGCAGGGATATAAGCATTTTCATGGCCACAGTTCAAGTTTATTTCAGCTATAAATTCTGAAAGATACGGAACAAAAAAAGAACAAGTGAATTTATGACACAAGGGATGTTGTTTGTGAGCTGCCACAGAGGAAGGTGTGTTTTAATACCCTGTGGACAAGGATGAACGGTCATTCTGTTTCTTATCTCTGCTTTTTGTCAAGCATTGCATCAACTATATATATGTATATATATATATATGTGTATATATATATATATATATATATATATATATATATATATATATATATATATGTATATATATGTATATATACATATATATATATATATGTATATATATGTATATATACACATATAGAAGCTACAATACAACACAGAAGTTTCCCAGTACAATGTTTCAAAGCTAATATCAACATGTTAAAGCAGACATTTATTTACTCATCTTTCCTCTCATCTGCCCCGTGGAGAACATCCTGCTCCTACATGCAAGTGATAAAACAGCATCATTCACTCACCTCTCTTTTGCAATATTGCTCAACTATGAAGAAACACTGTGTAACAATGCTGCCAAAAACTGATTATTTGCATCTGTTTTCAAATAATGTTACCATTCTTCTGACATTCTTCTGAGGAAACAGCTCAGCTGTCAGATGTACTGTGTGGTTTCCTCTGTGTTGAAAACAGTTAATACTTTGAGCCTGTTGCTGTTTTTGCTCTGTTGTCTGTATTTACAGACTGATGGTGTAGTCACCACATATCTGAGCTTATAGGAAATACAATCATTTGGTGTGTGATTGGTTCTGGCTCTACATCAGTGGTCTCCAGCCCTGCTCCTGGAGAGCTACTGCCCTGCATGTTTTAGGTATCTCTCTAACACACCTGATTCTAATAAATAACTCTTTATCAAGCCCCTTGACAAGCTTCAGCTGCTTGATAATGAGTTAATAATTAGAATTTGGTGTGTTTAATTGATAACAATTAAAACATGCAGGGCAGTAGCTCTCCAGGGTTGGAGACCACTGTTGTACACATTACATTAAATATCACTGGATTCATTTTTTTATTCAGTTTGGGTCAAAATAGCATCAGTGCAACATTGGGTTACGTCTACCAGTAACCATTAGCAACCTGTAATTTTGACTCACTGTTACACACAAAAAGCTTTAACTAAAACTGTCACAGATTTATTATTTCTTGTGCAAAACGATGTGCGTACGACATTCAATAGATACACGTGTGGAACATTAATCCAGTGATGTGGTAGGTAACATTTGAAGCCAGAGATTTATAGTGTGCAGGACAGTTTTAGTGGTGTGGGCGCTAGGTATGAACCATCATGGTCAGTCAGCTGGTCGATCACTTTGATCCACACTGAAATATCTCAACAACTATGGGATAGATTGCCATGAAATATTGTACAGACGTGTGCTTCCCACATGATATATCCAGACTCTGGTGATCTGCACCATGAGTTGACTTTTAGGTGAACCGTTGGATTGAATATGATGAAATGATTACAAACATCCATGTCACCCTCAGGATGAAATATAATGATTTTGTAAATCCCTTCAATTTTGAACTCGTGCCATCATCAGGCGAAAATGTCCCTGTGTCTAATACTTTGGTTTATGATTGAATACCTGCAGGACTAATGAGATTTCCATCAGTCCCAGATGTACTTTGTGTTTGCTGCTAATTAGAAAATCCCTCATCCAAAATGCTAAACTGAGAAGGTGAACATATAAACATTACCTGTGATACATCAACACATGAAACATGTCACTGTGAGGATGTTAGAATGCTGATATTAACATTTAGCTCAAAGCTAAGTACAGCTTCACAGAGCTACTAGCATCTCTTTAGGCTCTTAGTCTTACTATGCTAGAGAAGGAGAGTGATAGAGAAAGGATAGTGGTATCAGTGTCAGTGCTTCAGAGATATGGTGGATGCTTTTGAAATTTAGTTCTTGCAAAATATGTACTGACAAAAAATGCTAGTAATGTGTTTTATCACCCTTATTGTTTTTCTTGTTTCCTTTTGGCATGAATATATTTGTAGTTTTGGCGCTAGCTCCCACTGTGCTTCAAACCAGATACTTAATGTTGCCATGGAGTCAGTGAGTAAGCTGTGGCCTCGGTCCAAGCCCGAAGTTCATCACATATTGGTGAATCTGCACTGTAAAAAAAAGTCATCCTGCATGATAAGCTACCAATTCCTGTTTGCACTGTAAACATGGAAGTACACATTACAACATAGTGATAGTGAAGCAATGTCTAAACTTCATCAAGACCAAGATCTGATATGAAAAAGAACACTTTCTCCATGACTTCTGAACTGGTTTATTGACTTATGTAAATGACATCTGTGCATTCCATGATGTTTTGTGTTGTGTTGTTGGTCTGATTAACTCACTAATGAACCAGCAGGCATCTGTCTGTTCTAAAATCAAAGCCTCTCTTCACATCTGAATCCTTCACTTGTTATACAATTCAGTGTGTCTGATGAGGGGACACAGTGAATATTGTATGTTTGAGGAGCCGCTGGGACTGCTGGCATGCTTTGGACCAACCCTGTGGAGAAGCAGCAGATCAATGAAAGCGATTAACCTCTGTGTGAATCACAAATAGCGGTCCGGATAAAGGGAAGTGTCAGGGTCTGAATTCAGCCTCCCCTCTCCTCTCCCTTATCGCTCATTAGGGCCCACAGACTGTAATCAGCTCCTGTCATTTATTGGCCGCTGCACAGTGCGCCGGACAAGATCACATTTCTGGTCAGATTTCCAGTATCCCTGTGGGCTGGTGAGCTGGATGGAGAGAGGCATTTACTCCATATTAGATGAGGAAATTAATAGTTTGATTGGTTTCTCTCCACCTTTGGCAGTGTATTAAGCAGTAGACACCTGGATCTGCTCTGTGAAGCTTCCAAACTGCTGTGTGTTAGAGTTGAAGAGACTCTTGAAACACAGCTTTAGTGTCTGGCTGAGGGTTTAGTTTTTAGTTGTTCTTTTGATCCATGAATTAAGGAGCTTCCTACTTGAACATTTCATACTTCATAGTTAAACATGAAACATTTATTCTTTCATTTAAAACCACAAGACACTAAAACTATCCATCAATATTATTGCGTATAACAATATAATGATGATATACAACAAAATGGTTTGATTTTCTCAAGATATGTTTGAATTGTTGTTGCGTTATTCTGAAAGATCTAATGTTAAACTTATTACTAAAATTTCTCACGTTAGCCTCGAGAAGCTGCCGTGTTCATTGCATCCCACAATATTCAATCAATGAATGAAACCTTATGTATATAGCACCATTCATACAGGTTCATGTAGTTCTAAGTGCTTCACAGTTGATTGACAAGCTGATAATAAGACAGAACAAATGTAGACTTAAGACAACATAAAGAAAAGGAAGAAAAATTATAAAGGACCAAAAACAAACAACAATTCCAGTCCAATTGACACGAATGAAAATAAAAATGATAAAAATGTTTTAAAAAAATAAGATAAAATAAAAAGATTTAGGATTTATAATAAAACCTAAGATAAAATAAATTAAAATAAATAATAGAAAATAAAAATAAGAGAGAAGATAACAAGTTGATGAATAGGCAGAGTAAAAACTAGGTTATAACAGATTAAAAAGACAAAACAAAGTAAAATGAATGAACCTTTCTTTGCACTTTCTGTTCACTGGGGTCTATGAAGTGTAGCAACACTTCTAGTAGACTAGTAACATCCAGTCATATTCATGCAGGTGTACACCGCAGCTATTGGAACCGGACATATCTCAATATTAAGGGATGTTCTGTTCTGGGGAAAAAATGCAGCCTCTCATTCATTTGAATGGGGGTGGTGCATTGATGTAGCAGACGTCCTAAAGCTAGGGGCTTGGCAAAATACTGCAAAAGCCATCCGGCAAAAAGTTGAACCTAGCTTAGCTTTTGTCAGAACGCAACTCCAGTGTCATTCGGCAAAGCCCAGACCCACCATGATGCCCAAGCTGAGTGTACGCAGACCCCAACCAAGCAGCCAAAGCTTGAGCATTGTTCGTTAATCTCTGTCTGTCAGAAACAAACTCAGCACAGTAATGATAATAGTAAACGGACGGCCATCAATAGACAGGAAAACTTTCATGAGCTATCTGGACCGGTGTTATGTCAGGATGGAAACACCATCTAGTGGACCGGTGTAGAGGCTCTTCAGCCTGGACAGTCTAGTGCTGACTCAAACAGGTTGTCTATGTATTATTTTGAGGCAGTTATTATTTGTACAACATGGTGTTATGATGGTCAAGACTCATATTATTTTACATCACTGGCATTGCTAAGGAGTAACGCAAAAGTAAACTAGTAATGTAATTACTTTCCACAGGGAGTAAATATAAATAATTTTTTTAAAGTAACGAGTAATGTGTAATATATTCAATTTTTTGACTAACTTCCCCAACACTTGTCATGACAAAGATAAAACAGTTACTGCCATGATAGCTTTGTAGAGTTGTAAAATCCTGTCTGTGAGTATAACAGAGCACTATGCAATATGTTGGCTTCTGATAAACCTTTAAACTCATTCATTTGTAACTCCAACTCAGCTTCCTGGATTATATTTCATTGTCTCACTGGTACCTTCACCACCTTTTAATACAGGGCTGTTATGGTCTGAACACTGCATCACCCTGCTGATACACTCCAGCTGCCAACAGCTGTTTGCTGCTGCAGCTCCCTTAACCATCACAACCTTCTCCTTATGTGCTAGGCTTTTGGTATCAGTCAACTTAATCCTCAATGCTGATCATATATCTGTGAGAATTTCCTCAAAGTACAGAGGCTTTACATATGTTATCAGATGTCTTTTGTGCAAAATGGACATTTTGGCATGATTATAGTCAGCGGGTCACCAAACCAGAATCACTCTTTATAGACAAGTAATATTCCCATCGAATTTCACAGTAATCTTCAAGCAGCTGTGAACTGCTGTGTCAGAATGACTTGCATTACCGTCTGTAGCCCTTAATATCAGTGGTGATTTAAAACGCATAGTATTAAATAAACATGGGGAATATATGTGACATATCCACATCTTCCAACTGCATCTCACAATTTTCATCAGCATATGTGGAGTTTTCTCTGTTGTCATGGAGATGATTGAGTTTTCATAATCTGACCAATTCAGTAAGGTGATATTTATGGTCAGATTTTAGGTGGGTTGTCACATGACCGTACTTAGGTCAGGTTTCACACTGTTAGCCAACGTCTTGCCAAGATTGGATTAGTCCCCCTACGGGCCCCTCAGCACTGAAACCCTTGTGCCCTCATTGATAGGACCTAACCACAGTACAATGTGTTCTGCTAACCATCATCACTGGCTCAGCCATCAAATTGACAAAAATCAATCATGAGATTTCATTTTCTTGAAAATAACTTCTATTTTATTCCAGTTGGATAATGCTGTTGTCGGGTGGAAACCATGTAACTCCATATTTCATTTTGGACGTACTAGGTTTCCAACAGTGACGATAATTGCCTTGTGTCATATTTCTATGGAGCATTACAAAAAAAAAAAACACACACATTTTTTTCCTCTCATCATTGAGGGCCCCTTTCTGCTGAAGGCCCTTGGGTCTCATCTGTATCTGTCCCACATACACTGCTGTAGAAGTGTAAGCACACTGTATGTTGCATTGAATTGTTCAGTGCAGGGGTTATCATGGAAACACTTAACACAGATAGTTTGTATTTGTTGTTGCTGTGATTCTCTGTGTGGTAATAGAAGCTGTTCCACTGGCAGCAGGCAGTGAAGCTGCTAAGCAGGACTCTGGCTGTTTACAGTTGAATCCTTCATGAATTGTCTTAAGAGGAAGCTGACAGTTGTTGCGAGCCTGTTCGTGACTGATAGCACACTGTCGAGCTCTGAAAGCTCTGTGCAGAATAAGACACCTCTTTCTCCACTGTGTTCCTGCAAACTGACAACTCCCCCAGAACTGAGGCACCCTGAATGCATCGAAAACAACACAAAAGAAGCTCCCAGCAGAGCTCATTTCTCTCGCTGCTGCTTCTGTTAAGTAGCAGTCTTTGACATGATTTGTTTTATTTTTAGGTGGTATTTCTGGAAACAGTAAGCAGTCGCTGCTGTGGCGTGTCTTCTTTGCACTTATGCCAAAATATGTTGCCCCTGGCAGGATTGACTTGACTTCATGACAGGGGTGGATGGATAAAGGTGATGTTTTGGGATTTTTTGTTTCAAATTTGGGGTTAGAAAACATTGATGCAGCCTTAAATCGCAAGTGTGAATCATCATTTGAGTTTGTGGGCCATAAATGAATTCATGGTACCCCTAAAGTTAAGAGGATGTGTGTAAGGCCTCTTCTGTGAAATCTGTCAACCAGTATGAACTTGGTGCATTACATAAAAGGGACATTCCATGTCACAGTAAATGTCACTGTCATTAGTCTTATGCTTAGGAATGCACTTAAGATTATTTTCAGTTTTTATTTGGTAGTAATTATGCTTGTTGTAACATGATCATGAAACATTGGATTTGACATTTTGTCAAGAATCATGTGCACACAAATTAAAAATGAGATGCTAAATTTGATTAAACTATTCAATTTTAATATTGTCATCCACAGACTTCCAGAACAGGTTTTAAGAATAGCAAATAAAAACTATTATTTGGTACTAGTGACTGTGAAGCTGAAGCATGAACACACTTTTCTATATGAGCTTCATGACCTTTTATATTTTAACATGTTTATTAATTATGAGAGCTATTTAAATGTTGCTCCCACATTGGAATCTATTATTGCTGCTGCAAATATCTGTTTTTGACTGACTTGCTTATTTGGTTGAGTGCTCTGGTACTTTCATCACAAAAGTAAAACTAATGGCAAAATCCAGTTTGAATTGAATTAGTTATCATACAATCTCTCTATTAAAAGTGCAAATAACCTGCTGTTATTAATGTGTTTTAAATCAGTGCTGCATCATTAAATGGGACTTATGTGCTCATTATGTATAACCCAGCATCATTACACTTAACACAGCACATCTCCTTTATAAGTGACTCTGTTAGTTCCTGATTGTAGCATGATACTTCTTTACCTGAGGAGCACTACAACTTAATGACGCACTGCAGACACATGTGAGTCATTTACAATTAAATGATGTGATAAACAGGAGATGACACAAAGTTCAACATCATATCATAAATTATATGATTGCACCATAAAGATTTCAAACTCCTACATTGTCAAAAGGGCTAAATGTGTTATGTTGTTATGATAATAACCATCATGATGTCTCATCATGTGCTCATTCACCACCTGAGGCGTCCTGAGCAGTAAAAAGTAAAAAGCTGCAGTCAGGGTTGTTGTTGGTGACTGTCTCAGGTGTGATGATAGCCCCCCCCCCCCAGCAAAGCACCCAGCAGCCAAAAGTCTCAGCCAAGAGCAGATTACATTAAATCAGATTCAGATTGAATTACCACTGTGGGGGAGGTGCACCATGACACCAGCAAAACACTGCAACTATCTCAATAGAGTAGATTATGGAAGCTAACTGACCACCACTGTGACTCACCACAGGAATATCAACAATTTTAATGAAGTATGATGCATATAGATTAACTTTGATATGTCTAAACATAAGCAGCCATACAAAATCTTCTTTTATCAGCACATTGCTTTCTCCTGCTATTACTTATCAATGTACCTCACCTATTAAATAGGTGGCCTTTGCTGCCAGTCTAAAGTCTTATATTTAAAAAACAAAAAAGTGTAATCATTTCTTCTTAAATTAGTGGAAGCATAGATCATTTCAGGCAAGACAGAGCAACACAGAGCGCAACTCCATAAACAGTATTGACATTCAATAAAAAATACTAGCCAGTAGCAGTGCAGGAATCAACCAACAGTACACACATAGTTTTTAGGATAGGTTGAAGCAATAAACGAAATTTTGGCCACTTGGGGCCAGCAGACACAAAGCAACATTAGCATTTATTTAGAGTTGTGTGTGTAGTTGATGCATGTCCAATCCTCTACTCTCCTTTTTAACTCTGGTGTGGTCTCCACCAACTCCTGAGGGACATATCTGTCTCTTTAGCTGCTAAATGCTCCATTATGTTCACCAGCTGCTCACTAACTGTGTATGTCTGCTGTTTGGTGCTGAGCAGGTAGTGTACATTGGCTTTTTAGAGCTTGTTCTCTGAAAACAGATGCGTGTAATAAATAATTAGATTAATGAGAGCATGAAGTGAACCAACACAGTAAAATTGCTTTAAAGAATTGTTTAAACAATTTCATTTGGCAGAAATAATGAGCTGAAAGAGGCTAAAACAGTGTGTAGCTCTGCAGAGTTGGTGATTATTCACTGTGGGTTTGTCACTACAAACAACACCTCTCACATCACACAGTCATTTGACCCTTTGTTAATTAATATTAAATTAAAATAAATAATAAAAATAAAAATAAAATGTGGTTTTAAATGAGCTGCTATAATTTAATTTTTTTTGACAGATATCACACGAGAGAGGTATGAGAGAGATATTGAAGAGAAAACAAAGAGGAAAAGAAGACATGGCTGTCATGAGACGTATTCAGTGTGATGACATTTCTGTTATATAGCTTACCTTCACTATCAACACCAAACAAAGACCTTTGATATAATCATTTTTATTTTCATATCCATCAAAAGCTGCAGTGTTTCAGATGTTGATGGCCTCCGTGCTTCCTCTGACAGCAGCTGTGGGAGGCTGCTTGTTCTCTGGATCTTTATCTTGAAGCTCTGCAGCACATGGAAGTGTGAGCAGCTGTGTTGATGAATACTGATGAATCTGTGTTGCTTTCTGTCCACATTTGTTGTTAATTAATGTTTAACTCTGCTGGCTTGAACAAGAGGTTCATTAATAACTCTCTGTAGGCTTATTTGCTCTGTGTTGAGATATTTCAAAGTTCACACAGTACAGTGTGTGTTTTTATTGAAACTCTCTGCAGCTCTTTTCATCAGCATTCAAATGAGGCAGAGGATTGTTGCAGTTGTTTAACATGCTTATTAGAAACTTTATTAATAGCAGTGATGGTGGATCATGTTATTCCTAACATGGAGACTGCAGCAGCACAACATACAACAGCGTTATCATTACCAGCCTTATTGAGACACCATACTGTATTCCCCTTTACACTTTTAGGTTCATGGGCCGTGGTTGCATTGGAACGCTAGTTTAACTGTAAAATATCATGCCTTCAGTAAAAACCTTTTGTCACAAGTGTTTGATAACCACATCTAAGAGATTATTGCAAAATATGTGCGTTTTTGTATATATATAAGATTATTGGCCGATATATTGATATCAGAATGTTTACTACCTAAAGTCGGTATTGGCATCGGCCCCTATTTCCAGTATCAGTTGGGCCCAAATATACATTAAGCTAAATGTAATGCAACCAAGAAGCATTGGAGACAGATTGCAGTCTGAGTTTAACACTATACAGATGACATGACATGATTTACCTGCACCTGTCTCTAATCTGTACTCCTCCCAAGTTACTACATCAGCAGGTGATGGTCTTTACACTGTGAGAATGGCAGTTGAAGTGATGTCATCACACTCACTGTCACATACATTCATACATAAGATGAATGGTGCAGTTACAGTGTTGCAGTGTCCTGATGATGATGATGATGATGATGATGATGATGATGATGATGATGATGATGATGATGATGATGATGATGCAGTTCCTGGAGGAATCATTACAGTGAGCAGTACTTGTCTAATTACCACACAGTATGAGCATGTGGATACTGTGCTAACACTGCACTGAACATGTGAACATATGCATCATTCCAATCATGGCTGGACTTTACACAAATAGATGCTTCATCTTTCTTCTTATAGCATGAAGTAGAGGTTGATAGATATGAGACACAGCTGTCATGGGTCATTTGCTTGGTTTTGTCTTTGGGTGTCTTACTCAGAGGGAATAAGTCTCTTGGTTTCATTGTTGGCTTTGTTGAAGCTTAACATGTTATATAGAAATGACCTGGTGCAGTTTGACCTGCATTATAATGTACTGAGTACAAAGACTCATCAAATCCAGAGGCATAAACTGCCAATTACACCTGGTGTTAAAAAGTAAACTGTGTGTCAACGTCTGAATAATTCCATGTGATTATGGCCTTTGCTTTTACACCTGCTATTCAAAGCTCCTCCAGATATGGCTTTGCTCATCTGATAACATTCTGATTGCAGTGTGTTGTTAACACGTGTGTTTTCTTTTCCAGATATGATATCTCTATACTGATCACACACACTAGGTGGAATAGGTAGCCTCTTATCAAGAAGTGAAGCACACTGCATAAAATATAGTCTGTCTTTTAGACAGCAGTGAGCTCACACTCTATTCACAGACAGCAGAATTAATTCTGAAGGATGTAAATATTAGGAGAGGAGGTGATGTTACTATCTATATTTTGGTGATGGAGAGACAAATTGGATTTTAATATGTGTACTGAAACAAATTGAGTGCCACAGCCTGGATGTGACACAAATGTAAATTGCAGGTTTATGTGGAGCCGACGCTCATAAAATGTTTCTGATCCAAACAGCTGTGTGTCTAAAGGGAGAGATTAGAGGAACAAAAGCATCAAACCATGTTGGATTGTAGGAGAATAGTGTAGATCAACACAGGCAGCAGTTTCATCCTCTGGGGATCATGAATCTCTGTACAAGATTTCATGGGACTCCATCCAATAGTTGTTGAGATATTTCAGTCAGGAGCAAAGTGGTGGACAGACAAAAAAATCCATTTATGAAAGCCACTTGTGTCAGAGATGTAGTGATTTAGTTATATGTTCTCAATATAACTGCAAAGTTTTCCAATAGAAATGTATTTGTTTCAAGAATTCTGGCAAATGAATTGTTATGATTGTAGTGCAGCGATGTGGCTTATTCTACCTGCTTTTAAGTTTCTGACTGTCAAGTTGATTTTGGTTGAAATAATGATACTGCACAGGCACATCTGTTGCCACTGTTGACTGTGAATAGGAGACATGCTGTGAACTGTGGACTCCTTTCCCAACTGTCCACCTGACCTCCTCCCTAATGCCCATGTCCTCTGAGAGGGGACAGTAATTACTCACATGACAACAAGAGGACATTTGTAAGGAAAAAGTAAAAAAATAAAATAAAAATAATAATAAGTTGTTTTAAGAATTGTACAAATGACCAGTGTAGTCTTCTGCAGTCACATATCAGATGCTTTTTGAACTGGCCATTGCTGTCATTATCATTCACATGTAATGTCAATGAGGGTTACTTACAATTATGACAATTTTCTCTCTTCTATAGAAATTCATGTTATTGAAAAAAATATATCAACATGATTGTCAACCAAGCTTAAATATGTGGTATCACATTGCAGGGGAGCAGGAAGGGAAGCCAGTGAGATGTTTAGGGCTTGAAAAGCAGAAATAAGAGAATGCAGAGGCAGATAGCAATGTGTGTATGAGCCATGATGTCTCACTAGTCATGATACTAAATGATTCCTCATAATACAAAATTAATGTCCTTCCCACCAAGAACTCCGTTGTACATGCAGCATTTTCCAGACATTAGTATTTGATATGCATGTGCATAACTTCGGTCTGTCTGTGATCATCTTCACAGTCCTTTGATCATGAGCTGAGTCTTGAAGTCAAATCTGAGTAGTCTTCATCTAATGGTGTTCATGCTTCAGATGAGTATCACATGCTTTTATTCCCAATCACTTATATTCTAATTCACTTCTAAATTACTTTTGCTTCACTCGGCTTGATCTTGTTGTTTTGGAGTTTGACTATTTCAGCATACCTGACTCACATTTCACCAAATGCATATTGACAGTTATGACCATTCAAAGCTTAAATCAGATTATATTCAAACTTAAAGCAGCTGAGTGATATGCATTCAAATCTGTAATACTGTTAACAGACATTAAGCATTTAGAAAGCAACACTTTTTAAATGAATATTAAAATGAATAGTAGGGCTTGACAATAAATCGATATTATATCGATATCGTGATATTTTATAGATATGATCTTAGATTTTGAATATCATAATATGGTGATATGGAATAAGTGTCTTTTCCTGCTTTTAAAGGCAGCATTACAGTAAATATGTCATTTTCTGATCTTAACAGACTGTTCTATTATCTGCCTTTATCCACTTATGGCGCTTTTCCACTACACCGTTCCAGCACGACTCGCCTCGACTCGCCTCGGTTCTTTTTGCGTTTCCACTAGGGAAAGTACCTGGTACCTGGTCCTTTTTTAGTACCTGCTCTGGTGAGGTTCCAAGCGAGCCAAGCCGGTACTAAAATGTGACGTCGACACACTGCGACAGCGAGCCGAGTCGAGGTGAGTCGTGCTGGAACTGTGTAGTGGAAAAGCGCCATTAGTCATTATATCCACATTGCTGATGATTATTTATCAAAAATCTCAATGCATAAATATTTTGTGAAAGCATCAACTACATACACACAGTCATTCCTACAATATTGTCAAAATATCAATAAAAAAGGTATTTGGTCAAAAATATCATAATACTTGATTCTGCCCATATCGCTCAGCCCTAATGAATAGTGTCATATCATTCAGTCTAAATCAGCTGAATTTGATGAACCATAAATAGAGTCAGCTTGGTCGTCTAGCTAAATAAACATATTTATTAATCTACAATCTCAATAGATCTCTTATTTACTCTTTGCTTTTTCACTTTTACTTTCTCCACCTAGATTTTGTATCATTCTCTGCCTCACTATATGACAGCAGGCTTTTAGTGTGTCCATTCAGAGCAGTGATTAACAGCTCAGCCTTTAGATGTGGTTAGACGACACATTGCGTGAACCTTGTTATTACCAACCATTCAGCCAACATTAGCAGGCTGATCAGTTTTAGCTGGCTGTCCAGTTCAAATGAATAAACATCAGCAGAGGCAGATGACATGCAGATGCAGCTGAATACTATTAATTCCATCAGTAAGTCATTAGAAGACTAAAATGAAACTTTGAGCTGTCGTGTGGTTAATGAGCTCTCTGCAGAACACTGTTTGTACTGTCTTAACATTGTTTGGGAGGGAAAAGAAAGAAAAGAAAAAGTGCAAAATCAGCAAACTTTCATCTGTCAGATACTAACAACATTTCAAATCCTCATCTCAGGTTGGAGCTACATTTTGTGAATATGTAATAAGCTCCAATAAGAAACTGAAACAGAAACTGTTTTGCTTTCTCAGCCAACAACAAGTGTTGACACATTTCAACTGAATCTTTGAGTGTTGTTTATTTATAACTCAAGTTAGATGGAATTGCTGAAAGATGCAAAGTTCTGATGATGGATGCAAACGTATTGTGATTGATTAAAAGGATTTGACACTGGATAAAATGTAATTGAACCCTTGTCATAGCAGTGTCTGTGCAAGCTTTAATCAATATACTCATCTGATTACTGTTGGCTAGAATATTGAATATTATATTCAATCTGAATAAATTTCAATAGTGACAATAGCATCTATATGACTTAAAGACAGGAGCATCTCCCAGTGTCTCAAACCCAAAAGTCAAACTGGATTAAAGTAAACAAGTGGGCTATGTTTGCTTCCATTAAATTGAGCTCTTAAGAAGGGAATGAACGTGTCTGTTGTTCTAAATGATCTTGTTCATTCATAAAAACAGGAAAAATTATTCAGGAAAACAGGAATAATGATCTTGTTAATTCAGAAAAACAGAGCTTTTTTATGTTTTTCAAGTGAATACAGTACGCTTCTGTAGCTTTCAATATATTGCACTCAAATTGACACATAACTTAACAAAGAGAACACAACTAAACAAAGAATGGCAGACATGCATAAACAAGAGTTAATGACTGGATAAGAGTCGTCAGACATTGGAGCATCCTGGTAGCTGAAAGGTTACAGCGCATGTGACATGACTGCAATGTCACTGGTTCTTGTTTCATGTCATAGGCCTTTCTCCCATCTTCACCCATCAGCTCTCATTTAGGCAAAAAAAAAAAAAAAGAATCTTAAAAAAAGAAGTGAACCATCTGTGCTCGGAGTGTCTGCACTAAAAACAATATTCGCTATAAATTGTCTACAAGAGGACAGAGAGCTTCATCATTAACCAGTGAAACTACTGCAACTCTCTCTTCATCTTTTCCTCTCTCATTCACCAACTGCCTCAAACCAAAGAGCACCTTCAACCAAAGAGCAAATCTGTTCAAGCACCTAAATCCAATAGAATCCACTCTCTGTCCTGGCCTCATTGAATTAGAGACGTGTGAACCTCGACAGTGCTGATGTCCTGCTTTGACCCTCTTGTTCTAACCTTGTGCTCCCCTTGACTTTTCTCCACTGAACGTCGAATGTCGAGCTGCTGAATGAGTCACTGTGGCTCCAGCTAAATGTATTGTCAACCACTTGCCTGTTTTAATTCAGCCTTTGCTGTGCCAGTTATTAGACCGGTACCAAAGCTTTACTGCAGGCTAAAAAATAACTCATATAAGTGTTAAGTTTATTCCCATTTGGATTCAACAGTAGGCTTTAACGGGTCATATTTCTCGAATTGTGGCTGAAATGAGCTGAATGAAGCTGTCCTCTCAGCTATATTAGCTCTTATCAGCAGCGATCCTCTCTGTGTGCTCCTGGTATTGTTGTGAATGTCTGAATGGGTCTCTGAGCCAGTTATTGAGGATCTATTTAAATCCTGCATATTGCCTCCTCACAGGTAGCAGGGAATTATACCCACAAGTAAATCTCCAGCTTTTGAGAAGTGAGGATGTGTTTGTGGAGGTATGATAATAACATGTCATACAGCTCTGACAATATCTTCATCTTCACTGTCTGTACTCTGACAGCTGCTGGAAATCTAGGTTGATTGGATCAGTACATATTAGTATGACGGCTGACTGATATACTGCTGTGTTTGTCATTATATACAGCATATAGGCTGAAACTGACTACCAATGGGCAGGTTCCCTACAAATCTAAAGTATGAATATTCAAAGCATCCAGGGAATGAAGCACAGTGTTTTTGTCACAGCCTCAGTTCTTCCTGGTCCTCAAGACGTTTCAACACCTGCTTTTCACAAGGTTCCAGTCAGTCAGTGAACTTCTCCCACAGATTGTTTGACTGAAGCTGGAGCATATTAAAAATTGTGCCAAAAGGTTGCAGCAATATGAACAATTGCTTGGCAGCATGAGCTGTGTCTGCTCTTCATTTAAACATGTAAGTATAAAGACCTTTGTCTTGTTGTTTAAAGGCCAGAGCCTCTGGCTGCTATGATATAACAGCTGTACATATTAATGAATGTTACAGTAATAATCTATTACTCTAAATACAGAAATCACACAAAGCCAAATGCATCACTTTTTTATTGGAAACTAATTGCCATGACTCAAATGAAAACATTACCTCTTAGTTTCCATTGCATGAAATGACTAAAATGATTTTTTGATCTTAATAAAACATCATAAATTAAGCAAATTGGCCGTTCAGTGTTTTATTGAATTTAGAGTTTCATAAAGTTCTGCTTTTGGGTTTGTTCTAACCAAATTTAGCCACTGAAAAGTAACTCTATGACACACATGTACTCATAGGGCCTGATTTACTAAAGGTTTGCGTGTGTAGAAACGTGTGCAAACTTGACATCACCCGCAAAAAATGTGCAAGCTGATCTACTAACGCAGCACACTGAGGTTTGTGTCTTTAACTGTGCAAGATAGTACGCGCTGTCCATTTAGTAGTTTACCATAATGAATGTAATATTAGTAGTTTACCATAATGAATATGTAATATGAGACGTTTTAACCCCAGTGAGCAAAATACATGGAGGAGAAAATGCAAATATGTTATTTAGCACACACATTGTGATTTACCAAACCTGAAGGTATTATTTCTGACGCTAACTGCGTCTATAAATAATACCTTTGAAGGACAGGTATTAATTTTTACATTATCGGTAGTGGGCTGGGCCGGTCAGAATTCTCCCGGTGGCTTTTAGTGCCCTACTCCGCCCCTGCGCGCAATCTATTGCACCGTGCACGCAATTTAGTACCCACTATTTGGGATCTTAGTAAATAAGGCCCATAGTCTCATACACTTGAGTTTTCTTCTTTTCTTCTGTTTTATGTTAACTATGACAATCCAACAGACTATATGAGCCCAAATCCTCAAGAGTGGAGGTCCCAACAAAGCAGGTTATGTCAGTTGTCTAAATGAGTGTTAAAAGTTGCTCTTATCACTGAGCTACATGATCATTAAATCAAAGAAGGTTTTGTAGTTTTCAGTCAGTTTTTAAATCTATTTTTTATTGAAATTCAAGCTACACGTTGATAACTAGTGACACAAATGACGTAGTAATTATAGCATATAATAAACTAAACTAAACTGAGATAATGGTAACACACAACCCCCACCCCCACCCCCAAATAGACCTCCTATGATGAACTGGGGAACTCAAGGCTCTTGTCCAAGATACAGCAACACTGAGATAAACACATAACCACTGAGATTTTGCTGTTAGGTCTGCTAGTAGTAATTCTTGAGCAAAACAATGCAGGCGCACAGCACTTCATAATCCAAAATTGTTCATGTTATTGAAGAAAGTAGGGTCAAATTGTTTAGGAGCATCAAGTGTAAGTGTTGGGTTCTGCAAAATGTATTTTTATATAAGCAGTGAAGCCATCAGTGCTTCAATAAGTTTCCGTAATGTTCACAGAGAGGTTGTGTTTAAGGACCACTAATGAGTGAAGCTTCAGCAGCTGTGGAATCATGCCTATTAGCAAAAATGATGAGATTCCTGAATAAGTTCCACCTGAATTTCATGCCTCTTTCATAAAGTCTAAACATGCAAAATGTTTGACCGGACCATTATGACCATTTATGTTCCAGCTGGCCACACTAATTATAGTCATGTGTATAAGTTATGAATACGATATTCCACATCCCATAACCAAGTCTCCATACTCCAGGTAACCCAAAGGAGCAGAAATGACTACCAAAAAAAACACTTTACGTTTTTATTGACTTTTAAACACAGATTCCTTAAGAAACAATGTGGACAACTGTAATAAGCTAAACTGTTACATGTAGGAACATTAAGATGTAGCCTACCTACCAAACACACTGAAATAAGGACTATTCTGTCAAAAGAAGGAAAGCCATTTACTTCATCAGATGAGTCCACCAGGGTTGGCTTTAAGATTCAGGTAGGCAGATTAGACTGAAGTCAAAGAGGTCAAAAGATCACAAACTGTAATATCACAATTCTGGTGATAACATACGAGATCTTATCTTCAGTTCCTTGTTCCAGTTGCTGTTGATGAATTTCTCAGCCTCTGTGTGGGTCTAGGTCAGCTTGAGTCTTTCAGGATGAAGCAAAAAGTTTTCCATTTCCTGTTTCCATAACCTGGCCATACTCCCATTGTCGTTAAGAGGTGAAATTGCTGTAATCTGCTGCCATTTCTTTGCCAGCGACTGTGACGGGAGTGTTCCTGGATGCCTTGAGAAGTCTGTCTCAGTCCATAAAACAGCATCTTCCAAATAAAGGTGTGAGGCGGTCCTGATTCACCTCAAATTTCTCCTTGATAAGAGTGTAGAAGCACTTCGCTAGGGATGATGAGAATAATGTAAGAGGGTCTTGTCTCAACTTTCTCCAGTGAGTTCATGATCCGTATATTTTCAGGGTGTGACTGGTCCTCATGCTGAGTCAGGGTAGATTCCATACTGTTCCACTTTTCCAGATGGTTTCCTCAGCTTGAGCCATACACGTTGTGAGATCCCTGTGTTCTGTTTCTAACATTGGTATGGCTTTGCAGATAGTTGAAACATTATTGTGAATCTTGTCTAGGGCTGGATATATTTAAAAAAAATAATGATACCAGTACCAATCCAAGTACCCTTAAGGTGATCCCAATACCAGTTGAGTACATCATTCAATACTCATTCTACATTTTGTGCACTTGCTTTTATCAGTGTAACAGGTGTGTAGAGTAGACACACTTCAGAGCGTTAAGGTGGTTTCTTGGCTGCTGAACTGTTAACCACAATAACTCAAATTCACAGACGGGTTGTAGCTGCTGTGGCAGTGGGCCAATCACATGTTGCATTAAATTGAATAACACTTGTGTTGATTGGCTGTGAGTAAGTCCATACAAGGATCTTCTAGGATGGATTGCAGGTAGCGTTTGACTGGAGACGTTTCAATACTACTTGGTATTGATTTATTTCGGTCGATACCTCAAAGGTATCAAGTACAGATACCCAACCCTAATCTTGTCCAAGCAGTTTTCAAACTTGGATAACTTCTCAATAAAAGCATGTTGTTGTTGTTGTAGTGCAAAGTCAGTCATGGCAGTTAGCTCCTTCTGGTAGTTAGCAGTGTCTTGAGCTGTATTCTCCGTCAGGCATTTCCAGCCCAGATATGTAATTTGTACCGTTAAGCAAGGTTAGTGCAGAAGATGTGAGTTAGTAGATAGTAATGGTAAAAAAAGCATAAGCCATCTTCTCTACCGGTCATTTCCAACAAAATCAGGGTTTAGTGATGTCTCAATGTCCAAAATGTAGCAGAAAGATATTTATTTTTTTAAATGGACCAGGTGGGAAAAAACATTACAATTTACTCTTATCCTCTTAATGTATGTTCATTTATAGAATGGCAATAGTGTTATGTTTGCTTTGTTGTTGGTAGTGAAATAACTGCAGTGTTGTGTTTATCTAAAACCAGTCTGAGCAGATGAAGCATGTGATCATTAACACGTTTCAAATAACCACAATCAAACATAATCCAACAGGATGATCTCATTATTGCTCCACTGGTGCTGGAAATCCGAAGCTGGCAGCTATATCAATATACAACAGTGTAAGATATCTGATAACCATATATCATTCTTAACACATGGCATGCACAAACACACTGGAAATGATCTCAAACGTATTTATAATGTTTCTATTGGGACTTTTCTTGTTACCAATCAATCAACACACAGGCCAGTATTGATATATCTGCAATAATCTAATATCAGCTGATGTATCGGTCTAGCAGTATTTTTCCTTCCAGCATCCTCCAGGACTCCTTTAAGCATATTTGACAGAATTGGAAAATCCTTATTATAGACTAGACTAATTTCCAGTCCTTTTTTTCCATCGAGGGCTGTGGAGAGATGAAATAAGTGGATGTTTGGCCGGTGGCAGAGCTTTAGACGTTCAGCCATCAGCAGCACCTCAGGGTGTTCTTCCTTTCAGCTAAGATTTTCTTTTTTTCTCCATGTGCGTAGTTACTCTATGCTTTTTACATGATGGTTTATTTAAAAACTGGAGGCATATTTTCTAGCAATTTCTCATTTCTCGAATTACCTAAGATATGCAGGCTTGACTGCTTACCTCATCATTCATGGCTTCCTAATTCTCCTCTTCATGGAGAGAAGAGTTCATTCCAGTGGGTCACCATGGTTTTGTCTGTCTTGAGGTTTTTACAGCTTCCACTTTCACACGAGCGATTCCTTTGGCGGATATGAATCATGACCATATGTCCAGTACATGATGTGCCCATACAGTCAGCTGTGAGCTGAATAAGGAGAGGACTGGCAGGGTGCTGGCCCTGTTTCTCTGAGAGCGTGACGTCCCCGGTGGCAGGAGGTTTGGCTTCTGGCTCAACGGCAGCCTGGCCTAGACTCTGAGGGGATGTGACCCACTGAGCCTGGCAGAGACCCGGGCCCCAGCAATCTGCTGCTCCCCTGGATACTGCTGGGTAGGGCAGCAGAGCTACGCCTTGTATGTCACAGCATCAGGGGGATATCATGCCAAGGGGGAAAAAAAGATAAACAAAGCAGTAATATGAAAAGTAATGTTAACCCCAAGTGAGTAAATAGCAATGCTTTTTTTCAGGCCACACCCTCAGTCCAATATATCTGTTTGTTTGAGTTCCAACAACTCCCTCTGAAATATCCCTCTGTTTAACTTCTATATGCTCCACTATGTTCACCAGCTAGTGTCATACTGTGTCATTTTAGAGCTATTTCACTGAAAACAGCTGCCTGCTAATGGATATTGTTAGTATTAAAATAGATTATTGCACCCTTAAGGCATTTGTACGGTGGCCTACCGGGGCCAACCGCTTCATTTGGGGGAGAACATTTGCAAGTACAGAAACGATGCAAACTCCAAAACACAAACAAAGTCAAAACAAATACAACTACAAAATCGCGCTGCAAATGTAAAAAACACGCTGCAAGAAACAAAAACAAATGCATAAACGTCAAACGCGTTGCAAATAAGGAAATGATGCAAAGACAGAAACGATGCAAATCAAGAAAACACCTGCATTAAGAGAAACGCTGCATAGAGAAAAAGCGCTGCATAAACCAGTCACTACAACAGAAGTGCCCCAAACCTACAGGGGGCGCTCTAGGTTGTCTCGACTCAACGGGAGGTAGGTATAAAGGGAGAGCATGAGACGACTGAGGTTCAGTGTCATGCCCATGCTGCTGTGAATGAAAGCGTCTCTCTCAAAAGTTGTGGAGGAACAAAACTCATTACATTAAAAGGTCTCAGCTTGTTAAGGAGTATGACACAGGTGGTATTAAAGCTCCACAATTTGTATCTATGGTCGGCACCTTTAGAGTGAACTGTCACAGCCAGACTCCATGTGGTTCCACATTCCACGGTCCTTGTTTAAGAAAATAGGATGTTTAGATTTAAGATCCCTATAAAGCTGTCCAATTTTCATGAACAGATTTTTAATTTTTGAAAGATGATATTTACCCACAATTTTTCTCCTCATAATTCAACTTTATGGAACAACAGAGTAATTACAATTAATAGAAAATCAGTCTATAAAAGTACCTGGTTTGAAAGAGCCATTATTTTTGTAACTGATTTAATGGATAGTGATGGTATTTTTTTGAATTACACAGACTTTAAAATGTGTAGTGTGATTCCTCTACCTTTGTTTCACTTAATTCAGAACTTTTTAATATATAATAATGCTTTAACAGTTTTACCAAATCTATTGATGGGAGAATGTAATCTGACTGATAAATGTAGTAATATGTTTATTGGTAATGTTCTGAAATCCAGATTGTTTCATGATTATTGCAGAGGGATCATTTGGCACAGTTCTAATTTGGTTAATTGAGCTACATTGTACAAAGTGTATTCTAAATTAATTTAAAAATCCTTTGACAGACTGTGGCAGACTTTCTAAAAAAAAGATTTAAATTTGAGGTGGCTCAATGTTCCTTCTGCAATGAAGAGAATGAAACACTGGAACATTTATTTGTTCAATGTCCTATATCACAATGTTTTTGGTCAGACATTAAAAATTGGGTGTTACTAAAAATTAAAGATGTGCCATCTTTTGAACTATGTCATATTATTTTCTACATGGATGATTTGGCCTTTTCTGTTTCGGACATTATTAATATAATTTGATTACTGGGTAAATGTCATATTCACTGCACAACATGGAGAAACTGTAGGCCCTCCTTCCCTGGGTTTATTAATGATTTTAAGATTTTCTGTTCATGTCTCAAAAAAATGTAAACGAACAAAACTGCAAGAAAAATAAGTCTGGACATTGCTCGCTATTTGTTACTTAAATTTTTGACTTTCCTTTCTTGTATCTGCTACGATATGTTGATTTAAATGTCTAATTTACATGGAAACTTATGTGCACTTTATTTGTTTTAGTTTTTTAGTTTTGTTTTTCCTTACATGAATCCCCCAATTTTTATATAGTATTTAACTTTGATCTGTTATTAATATCCTCTTTGAGAGTCTGTATTTTTTCAATGTTCAATAAAGTTATATAAACATTTTTTTTTAAAGTCTGTCAAAAGTATCAACCTAGAGCGCCCCCTGTAGGTTTGGGGCACTTCTGTTGTAGTGACTGGTTTATGCAGCGCTTTTTCTCTATGCAGCGTTTCTCTTAATGCAGGTTTTCTGGTTTTGCATCGTTTCTGTACTTGCAGCTGTTCTCCCCCAAATGAAGCTGTTGGCCCCAGTCGGCCACCGTACAAATGGGCCTTTGTGTCAGCTTTTGGCAATGATATGATGGCTGGATCACCTATAGAAATATGTCTGTGTTTGGCTTTTTGTTGTTGTTGTTGTTGTTGGGCAACTGAAATATAATAGTTTTAATAGTATGGCAGATTTATTGTTCAGGCCAGCTTTTATTGTGTTTGTATTTATTGAATTTTTACAGACAAGTCCATCTTTTATGAAACTGTTCCTTTAATTAAAGACACATTTCTCTCATATGAGACTATAAAACTACTAAAGACTATGTAACTATAATATATGTGTCTACAGAATGTATCATCATCATACCACAGAGACTAGAATTGGACACTTATTTATTTATTAGGCGTCAGAGCAGGAAATCAGTCCAAGCTCTACAGAAAGGGACACATATTTGGTACTGTGTTAAGTCCTTGGATGAAAGCATTGTATCATCATGTTATCTTATTATAGGAGGTGACTCCTATCTTTGGAGCTCTTTGGTCTTAGTCTCACCCACAATCAAATGTACTCCATGCCACTAGTGAATATTTCTATTTGAGTTTATTGAACAGTTCACTCTATGTTTTGCTTGAATTCTGTGTTTTGAACCCCAAAAAAAATTATCTAAGAAAAGCAGTGGAAAGATGAATTTGGAAATTGTGTCTTATGACTGAACAGCTGTTCCACAAAGCAATTTCTACACCAGTATCATACTCTCTCTCTTTCTTTCTTTCTTTCAAACGCACGCACACACACACACACACACACACACACACACACACACACACACACACACACACACACACACACACACACACACACACACACACACACACACACACACACACACACACACACACACACACACAGTCCCAGTGATTTGGGCCTGGGTGTAATGGCAACAGTGTAATGATTACACTGACTGGAAAGTAGCCAGATGACTTTCCAGTTCTTGTGTTTTCTCTGCCTCTGAACAAGCTCTTGAAAACAGCTGCCTCTCTCTACTCCAGTTTCACATCAGGAAAAACATTCCTTTAGAACTTCTTCTCTCAACACAGTGAACAACTGTAGCTAAGAAAACTTGATCTAATTTGGTTGGGGCTGCTGACCACAACACTAAAAGCACATGATCTTGAACTGACGGTGACCCCGCTAAGATAAAAGATACATGTTCATGGGCAGACTGATCCTCATTTGTGTGGGAACAAATCATTGGAGTCTGATAACCAGGCTTGGCAATGCATCAAAGGCTGCATTCACAGACCAGGTCGTTATTATTCCAAATTGCTGCTCATGTCTAATTTTTTGGCCGGGTGTTGATTCATAATAGTAACTCTGAGCATCTGCTACATGAACCCTGTGAAACATAAAGAAAGGGGGTCAGGTTTAGTAACTAAAAAGAAATGTTGTCTTCAAATATATTCACTCTTTATTTAAAGTAGTTACTAAGATTCACGCTGTCAGGTCATTTGGCATTCTATAGGACTGGATCATTGAAAGCATGAACTGAAATGCAAATGTTGCATCTAATCTACTGTCTGAAGCACAGTGTCCTTCTCTAGGTGTCCTTTATTTTAAAAAAACAACAACAAAATATCATATTTAGAAACTAATTATTACCTGCCCTGTAAATGACATCAGCATATGTTCAGGGACACATCGCAGACAGTTATTAGGAAAGGTCAGTTGAAGACTCGGGTATTTTATCAAACCACAGCCTGAGTTCAGATCCAGTATGATGCAGCGGGTCACTGTAATTGCAACACATCACTGACTCTCAAAATAGTGGGGCCTGACTAATACTAGATTTTTGGGGCCGATGCCGATACCGTTATTAGGAAATTAAAAAATTCAGATATTTATATAAATTGGCTGATAATACCTCTGTGACTGTGACTCAGGAGGTAGAGCAGTCGTCCACTAATTGTAAGATTGACGGTTTGATTCCCGGCTCCTCCAGTCCACATGTTGATGTGTCCTTGGGCAAGATACTTAACTCCTAATTGCTCCCGTTGCTGTGCCAACGGTGTATTAATGTGTATAAATGGTTAACTTCCATCTGATGAGCAGGTTGGTACCCTGTGTGGTAGCTCCTGTCATCAGTGTGTGATATGTATGATATTTTACAATTTAACAAACTTTATATATAAATAAATGAATGATTAGCTATGAATAAAAAACAAACAAACGAAAAAACATACATAGATTAAACTTGAAAAAGAATAAAATGCTGCTTATATAACTTTAAAAAAAAAAAAAAATCAGACAACATATTTGCCGATACCGATATATCTGTAATAAAACAATATTGGCCGATAATGTCGGCTGACCAATACATCGGTCAGGCTCTATCGTATACGTGAGAGTTGCATTGAAGTGTAATCCCAGTCATTTTAAGAACAGAACAGTTCGATAACTGCATACATTATGTTAGTCTAAAGTAGGAGAAAACAACAATCCTTATCAAGATCCACGTACTCATTAGTTCTGAAGCTTGTCATGTTCTGAAGAATGTCTAGCTGGAGACTAGTTTGGACCTGCTGTTGCTTGATGGCTGTTTGGAGTGAATAAACAAAAATGATCCTGTGCTCAAACTCACATGAATAATTTCAAGGTGAAAATGTGCTTTGCATTTGGTGTGAACACACCATAAGACCAAGAATGAATCATCATCATGCCAGAGATGTCAGTCAGTACATGATGCACACATCCACATCTCCAAATTGAAATGAGCTGTTTTTCTGTTGTTTCTATCTACTGTTTGCATTGTTCCTGCCTGCTCACATGTAAAAGACTAGACGAGACTCGTTGTGACTTGTGCAGGCGAGCTTCTGTTCACACCGGCTGAGGCAGCCTGACAAACTCTAGAAATGAATTACTTCTTTTCTATTCGCAGCAGAGATGTAAAATATTGTTCTCTTTCTCAGGATATGATTATATTTTCAGACTGCAGCTACAAGTATATAAAAAAAAAATGCAGTTTTCAAATTGAATGAAGTCCTATGTGTGGTCATATCCAGTATATAGTCATTGTTTCATGTTTCCTGCCCTGACAACACTTCTTTAGGTAACTTAATAACAGTCAAAGTGGCTTTGGTTTGTTATCAATGTACAGTTCAGTCAGCATGTTGTGTGCATTCAGCTGTATACTGCTAACTTCATGGGGAAATGTATTGAGAAGATGATATGTGTTTGCACATTTGAAGATTGAAGAAAATTACAACAGACAATCTTTCACTATTATCTGACATTTTATAGACTAACTAACCCATTAATGGAGAAAATAATTGTCAGATGAATCCATAATGAAAGTACTTCATTTGGTGCAACATATCTGTAATAGAGCAAGCTGAGGCTCACATTAATAACCGCTCTGTATCTGATGTGAGGAAAACAATCTGAAGTGGGCTGCAGTGTAGAAAGCAGATAGACAGACAGGGTTGAACCTGCTAATGATTTAATGTGCAGCCCTGTGAACCTGTGGCAAGACTAATTTGTTGCAATTAAGGACTGTTTTTCCCATTAAACCTCCTAAAAGATAAAGAGTTGTAAATAATGAGCCAGTCATTGTCCTCTTGGTGCCCTTTCCTCCTGATGCCACTTAAATGAGTTTTTTGATACTCTGAGTCTTAGCTTCAGTCTCTCTCTCTCTCTCTCTCTCTCTCTCTCTCTCTCTCTCTCTCTCTCTCTCTCTCTCTCTCTCTCTCTCTCTCTCTCTCTCTCTCTCTCTCTCTCTGCACCTGGTTTAGAGCTGTTCAACTCACATTATAGTTTTGGCAGCTGCTGTAGAATTGAAGAATTGAAGGAGGAAGTTTACCTGTAGACTACTGGAGAATACTGAGTGACCAGAAACACCTCCGCAATGTTACGCAATAAACATTCACTTACATACAACTCATACATGGATGTGTTGATACATATGACAATTCATTAAATGGTGCCAAAGATCATCACAAACAAATTCTCACATTTAGGAAGCTGGAAGCTTTTTACTTGATACAATATTTATTAATCATCAAAACTGATACTTTTCTGTCAATAAACTAATTGATTAGTTGATTAATCATTTCATCATAAACAGAGGCTAGCTGTGTGTTGAGCATGTTAGTTATTATGTTTGTAGTGAAGCAAACATATCTTGTTGAACACCTCATCATAGTGTTAGGGTTATATGATTCACTAAGGTTCATTAAGTGTATTCATTGAATGAGCTTATGAACAGCATGTTGATTTAAAAAAACCCTCAAGGTGTTAAAAGATCATGGAGACAGACACCACCCAGCACCTATCAGTCTATACATCTACATAAAAATACATCTATACATCTGTACATACATACATACATACATACATACATACATACATACATACATACATACATACATACATACATACATACATACATACATACATACATACATACATACATACATACATACATACATACATACATTCATTCATTCATACATCTATACATACATACATAAACATACATCTATACATACATACATACATACATACATACATTCATTTATTCATACATCTATACATACATACATACATACATACATACATACATACATACATACATACATACATTCATTCATTCATACATCTATACATACATACATACATTCATTCATTCATACATCTATACATACATACATACATACATTCATTTATTCATACATCTATACATACATACATACATACATACATACATACATACATACATACATACATACATACATACATTCATTCATTCATTCATACATACATCTATACATACATACATACATACATATATTCATTCATTCATACATCTATACATACATACATACATACATATATTCATTCATTCATACATCTATACATACATACATACATACATATATTCATTCATTCATACATCTATACATACATACATACATACATACATACATACATACATACATACATACATACATACATACATACATACATACATATATTCATTCATACATACATACATACATACATATATTCATTCATTCAATACATACATACATACATACATACATACATACATACATACATACATATATTCATTCATTCATACATCTATACATACATACATACATACATACATACATACATACATACATACATACATACATACATACATACATACATACATACATCTATACATACATACATACATACATACTTACATATATTCATTCATTCATACATCTGTACATACATACATACATACATACATACATACATACATACATACATACATACATACATACATACATACATACATACATATATTCATTCATTCATACATCTATACATCAGCATCAGGTTTGAGTATTTTTGTTGGTTTTATATCATTTGAAATGACATTTGAACCATTTTTTAAAACCAAAAATAAGACTGAATGCTCCTGAAAATGTCAAATTGTGTAACCATGATTTTATCCATCCACAGTGTATTTAAGTGTACTTATGAAAAATAATGACTTCATTTTAAAACATCAAATGAAAAGATTCAACATTTGGAGTATTTCTACATTTACATTTGAAAGCGTTTTGTTAATATTGTGCAGCAACCTTTTTTCTAAATAAGTTTTGACACATCATGTACAATGTGTTAAAACACAGTGATATGTTGCAGAAGTGGATTATATTTATTCCACGTTTTAGTTCACATTTATTTTCCTGTTTCACATTTTTATGAAAAAATATGGCTTACACCAGTTGAAACTGGGTTACATCACGTCAATGACCCATATACATACTTACATACATACACACACACCTACATGCATATATACATGTCATATGCATATATGGATGCCATATGTATTGGTTGTGGTGTTGGTTCTCACACAGAGAGCTGTGACCATCTAATGTGACAGAACAGAGTATTTCTACTGTTTAACTTTCAATTGTTGTGTCAGAAGGTTAAACAGTTCCCACTGTGATAACTTTCCACTATTGTGAAATCATGTGTTGGTGTGTGAGAATCCTTCAGATTCATGGATTTACACTGCAGTTGGACTTCCTGGACTGTATTTAATGACTCTCTTGTTTGCATTGTTTTAACATGGGGCTGAATTCCTGCTGACACAGCACAGTAAGGAAACCCAGTAAGGGAATTTTATAATGAAGAAACTGAAAATTTGGAATCCATTAACCACTGAGGCCTCAGATCAGCTTCACATCAGTTTGGTAATATTAGCAGTTTTAGCACAGACACTGAAGCAGTGATGTATCTGCTATGAAGGAACCTGTAGATGATTTTAGTGGAATAGTTAGTGACCAGTAAGATCTTTCAATATGTAGATGGTGATTCAGTATTAACTGATTCAACTTCATTGAACACTGTCAGGTAACAAAGATTTATGAGTGTGCTAGCTGCTTCAAATGTTGACCTCAGTGTAAAACTGATCCAGGTTCTATAACAAGAGAAAACGAGAGCAGAGTGATGTGATGTTTATCAGCTCCTTCATATCATACATTTGCATTTGAATGAAATCTACAGATTACACAGCACAGAGTTTCAATTCACAAACTGTCATCTGAAGTGCCACCATCATTAATGGCCTTCATTTGAAATCTAACAACTTTTTTTAATCTTCCAAGGCTTTTTTTCCCCGGAGTAATCCAGTATGTAATCATGAGGGTGACATACATAGTGAGATTCCCATGACCCTTCATTTAGTAAGCAGCTGTAGAGAGAAAGAAGAGGAATGTGAAGAGATGCTCAGACAGACTCTTCAGTGTGCAGTGTTCACTCATACATCACATCTCATGAAGAAATAACACCACCACAATGTGTGTGCTGAGTACCAATAATACATCTACAACTGCTTTTCACAGTGTAGCATTACAAGTTATGAGGATCAAATGAATGTAATTAAACACTTACAATAAAGGCTATGGACAGCACAGTGGGGCATTGATAAGCTGTATAAATCACACAGCTAACACCTCTCAGAATAAAGCATCAGTGAGCCACACAGCACATTTACTGTATGTAAGCAATACAAACAGCACAGAGGCTGCAGAACAACACATTACAGTAAACAGAGAGCACACATATCACTGTTTCATACTGCAAGCCTGGTGCTGCATGTGCTGTAGGTTCAACTTTTTTATTGTCATTGTATAATATGAGCACTTAGTCTGTAGTCCAGCAGGCACTGACAGGACCTCACTGATCTGACATGCTGGTTAGCAACCCAGCATTGTGGATGTGGGTTATAATAGCACTAACCGTCGCCATCACCAATAGTGTTGTTTTTTCTTCATTTACCTTCATAGTTGTACAGTACCCCCCCCCCCCCCCCCCCCAGCTGCTCTGCTGCTGCACATGTTATTTTTACCTCCGAATTTATTTAAAAAAAACACACTTGACACGACTTGACAGATAAGAAATTGACAAACTGTTAAGTTAAGGACTGGGATTTTCACTCTTTAAACAAAAAAAGATTATTATAATGTATGTCTTATAGTGAGGACTGCCCTTCTTTTAAATTCCACTCAGAGATAAAGGTGAGTGTTTCTTTGGGGCTGATGGAAGGCACTGAGCTCTCAACCTCCTGAGAGACAGATGTCTGACAAGATAACAAATTAACTGCAGGGTGTGAAGACACTTAAATGACCTCATGGGTCATTTTAACTTGGGGGGAAAACAAGGCGAGAGGGTTTCACCCCCACACGCACAGAGACTGGAGGTGTTTGTAAGAGACTGAAATGCATTTTCCCATCAGAACAAAGAAAAATGACCAGAATTACACAATTACCATCTGTCTCTCTCTCTGTCTGTCTCACAACACACACACACACACACACACACACACACACACACACACACACACACACACACACACACCCCCTCTTTCTTCCCCTCTCTTACCCCCTGACAGTGCTGAGATAAGACAGCTGCCAGAACTCTGTCATAAATTATAGACACACTCCTCACACTGTATTTTCTCTTTGCATAAGTACAAGTCTGAATGAATGTTAATTAGCTGTTGAACTACACAGTAACACATATGTAACATAGTATGTTTTCCTGTAGCAAGCTGCAACTCTCATGTCTGTACGATATAAAATGAACAAATTATTCATTTCTAGATTTAATGCATGAGTTACTATGTGTCCACACTGCCATCTAATGACCCCAGATAATACTAAGTATAGTTTATGTTGGTGTACGACCTCATAGTATTATATTGTAATCAGGTTTGTGTTGCATCTCATAGCAGTGTGAATCATTGACAGTTAAATGGTGAATGATATGTTGTTGAATCATGTGTTTCCTGAATATTGGAAACAATACATGATTACATACAGTTTTGATGCTTAGAATAATGGCTGATTGATTTTAGTGATTAACTTAAGTATGTTCATTTTTGTGTGTAAAATGTCAAATTGCATATAGACAGGGAAACCATGTTTACTCATGAGAACAAAGGAATTCATATTCATCAGAGCTGTGGGAACAAAGTGTCTCCCTCATGCCCAAAATCCTGCCTGTCTTTGCCAGTTGATGAAGGACCTGATGGTCTTCTGTAGGCAGGCTGGTTCTCACCTAAGCTCACCAAGAACCTGCTCCAGTTTATTGTAGTTTTCCCTTTTTTTTTTTTCGAGGCATATTTTCCTCCCTTGTCAAAAACATGTAGTCAATTTAAGCTATTTCTATCAACTTATTCTCCCTTTTCTCATATTTTTATACCACAATGTCTCATATGTAATAATATTTTTAAAGTTTTATCATGCGACCCGCTGAATGACTATCAAGACTATTCGATGAGACCAAATAAAGAGGTTTTAGAATTCTATCTGACATCCAGCCACAAATCGCCAGGAATGAATGCCTCCAGATGTGAGGTGCTTCCGCTCCATCACCCAGAGTGAGACCACTGTATTGGCTGGGAGACCCCTTTATCAGGCACTGATTGCTCAGCTACAGTGTATCCTGTAGAGATGCCTGGGAGCAGAGCCTGCAACAGAGGCTCCCTGTAGAAGAGCCCTGCAGGCGAACAGGCTCTCACCTCTCTGTTAGGCCCTGTAAGCAGACCAGACCCAGCACTGCACACCAACTCCTGCAGGACTCTACGGCATGTGGACAGGTTCCACATCTGTCTATGATACAAGCTGATGTGGAATAGAACTGATTCTCTTAGAAAAGTTGTCCTGCATTCTATGATAACTTGAAATCACAAACTTCACTTCACTATCACCAACTAACTGATCAGTTTATTCTACCATTTAAAAGTGCTTTTCATTTTTTTCTTCTGGTTGATTCTTTTCTTTCATTATGTACTCCTTATTTATGCTTTATTCATTCAATATGTATGTATATATATGTGTATTTATGTGTGTGTGTCCGTGTGTGTGTGTATGACATGGCCTGGCCCTTGTTAGTCCTTGTATGCTTGTGTGTGTTCTCACCACGCCCGCTGAATGATCCAGTATCATTGTGTGTGTCTGTGTGTGGGTCTGTCATAGGCTACTTTAGGGGACACATTTCAGACTATAGACCAGTTAATTAGGGAAGGCTTGTCCAACTGGGGACAAAATCTGTGTCCCCAATCGGGGAAAAGCTGTTTTTTGGGTCATTGGTTAAGATTAGGGATAGGTTTAAGCTTGTAGAGGTTAGGGTTAGAGTTAGGGCGAGTCTCTCAAGGGAATGAATGCAAGTCCCCAAAACTGACCTAGGGCAACGTGTGTGTGTGTGTGTTGGTTGTTTAAAGCAGAAGACAGATGTCCTCATAAACCGGAAAGAAACACAACTTCTGGTTATGATGTAATCTTGTATTCATATTGCAAATGAAGAGTATAAATTGTAGCAAAAAACAGGCAGTTTAGACAGTATCCATACTTCTGGCAGTAGCTTTGTATTCCATCTCTAATGGCTGGACAGTATTTTCAGTATTACAGGTATACAGTATTTTCTCAAAGGTCAAAGGTTAGGTGGAACATGCAGGGACTGGATGGGCTGAAAGAGAAGCAGTCTGTGTTAGACTGGAAGAAGCTGGTGAAGCAGCTTCTAGAACGCAGCATTAGAGGAGTAAGCGTGCCTTGTTTGTGTACAGGTGTGGGGGTGTTAGCTGCTTTCAGTCCCTGAAGGATTGAAGTTTCTTCTCTGAATGTATTCAGCAGGGGGAGAGTCGCTCGCCGGCTTTGAAGGTTTTAAACTAGAAATGAGTTCCTGTGGGGCGATGCTGCAGAAACACCTGTGTCTCTGTTTGCTTTGTCTCTGTGCTGATAAAAGGAACAGTTGTGCATCAGTCTCACATACAGTGTGATGTAAAATCACTTGTTTAGCTCATAGAAACAATCTGGTGGCATTATAGCTGGGAAGCATAAATGTAAATGTCTAAACTGTAACACAGTAAAGGTTATTGTTGTATTTCTAAATGCTAAATATTCAGACAGTAATTCCGATGAAAAAGAGCACAGGGCTTTATAGAGTAAAGGTTACAACATGACCATACACACATAACATTTAGATTTCATCATTTGAATAAATCATAATCATTGTTTTATGTAAATTCTTGCTGTATTTGACATTTTATTATGTTTAAAGACCTCTAATCTGTCTATCATTTGTTCTTTTCATTTTTAATAGAGAATCCAAAAATGGAAAAAATGAAGAAAAAAAAACTATTATTAATTTTGAAATCTGACACTATAAACAAATAATGGTTTGTTTGTCATACTTTTGATCTCATGCAAAAGTACTAAAATAGGGATTTTAAAAAATAAGGCCATGGGTCAGTGTTGATTCTGATATTTAATGAGTGTGATTAGTGTGACTGCTGGCCTGGTGATCATGGAGAGTTTGATCTTGTTCAGAGGAACTAAACACAGAACTGTCAAGAACAACAACATGACAACCTGATGAATGAATGGTATCAGATCCATACATTAATAACAAAATAACAAATTGTCTTTTTCATTCTCTGATTTTGGATTCTCAGTTGAATATTAAAAGAACAAATGATACATGGATTGCCTCGAGGCTACAGTTTTTTTTTGTGAAATGTGTCAAAATGAATAAGAGTGGAAATGATTACGTGTTTTGGATTTTAACACCATCACTGATATAATGGATTGGGAGCAACACAAATCCAATGACAATATACTGCCCAACGTTATTATTATTATTTTTTAGCTTATACATTAAAAATGTTGCCAATCTTAAACAGTCACATGTGTATTTTTTATTGTAAAAAAATAAAATGTATATGACATTCAAAACACAAGTTATTGTGTCATTAACAAACTGTGACATGTAAGTTTAAATGAGTGTAGTAGACTATAAAAAGCTTTGTTTGGGTTATTTAACCCAACAGTCCAATAAATATAATATGTTAAACCATCATAAACCAACCATTAAAACCATCATACACTGCTGTCACTGCTACATCATAAAAAGAGATCCTCATAACTACTATCTTATTTAAAATGTGATCAGTTGTCAGTGCTCTCTGGTGGACAAACTATAAATAACGGCAACACTCTTTCTAGATACATTATTGATAAATCAATATATGGGTTTAGCTCTAGAGACACATCTTCATCTTGTATCATTCATCTACATGCTCTGATGTTTGGAAAATGCAGAAGAAATATGATTTTGGGCTGGGGTTTTTTTTTCAGAGATGGTGTTTATCGTAGATATACAGTCGTATGAAAATCATGGAAATTGTCCATGATTTTCATTTATAAATCATTTATAAATCATTTATAAATCATTTATAAATCATTTATAAATCATTTATAAATCATTTATAAATCATTTATAAATCATTTATAAATCATTTATAAATCATTTATAAATCATTGGGTGTTTGGATAAGTCATTTCATTTTGATCTATCAAATAACTGAGAGACAGTAATATTTCAGTAGTGAAATGAGGTTTATTGGATTAACAGAATAAAGAAATACATTCGGGCACCCCAACGGAAAAATCACATCAATATTTAGTAGAGCCTCCTTTTGCAAAAATAACAGCCTCTAGACGCTTCCTATAGTCTCTAATGAGTGTCTGTGGTGTGATGAAGGTATTTTGGACCATTCCTCCTCACAAAACATCTCCAGTTCAGTTAGGTTTGATGGTTGCCGAGCATGGACAGCCCGCTTCAAATCATCCCACAGATATTCAATGATATTCAGGTCTGGGGACTGGGATGGCCATTCCAGAACAATGTACTTGTTCCTCTGCCTGAATGCCTGAGTAGATTTTGAACATTGTTTTTGGTCGTTGTCTTGTTGAAATATCCAGCCCCGGGGTAACTTCAACTTTGTAACTGATTCTTCAACATTATTCTCAAGAATCTGCTGATATTGAGTTGAATCCATGTGACCCTCAACTTTAACGAGATTCCCAGTACCGGCACTGGTCACACAGCCCCACAGCATGATGGAACCTCCACCACATTTTACTGTGGGTAGCAAGTTTCTCTTGGAATGCTGTGTTCTTTTGCCGCCATGCATAACGCCCCTTGTTATGACCAAATAACTCAATCTTTATTTCATCAGTCCACAACACCTTATTCTAAGATGAAGCTGGCTTGTCCAAATGTGCTTTAGCATACCTCAAGCGACTCTGTTTGAAGAAAAAGGCTTCTTCTGCATCACTCTCCCGTACAGCTCCTCCTTGTGCAAAATGTGCTGACTCGTTGAACGATGCACAGTGACACCATCTGCAGCAAGATGATGTTGTAGGTCTTTGGAGGTGGTCTGAGGGTTGTTTTTGACCGTTCTCACCATCCTTCACCTTTGCCTCTCCGATATTTTACATGGCCTGTCACTTCAGGCCTTAACAAGAACTGTGCCTGTGTTCTTCCAGTTCCTCACTATGCTCCTCACAGTGGAAACTGACAGCTTAAATCTCTGCAATAGCTTTTTGGAGCCTTCCCCTAAACCATAATATTGAACAATCTTTGTTTTCAGGTCATTTGAGAGTTGTTTTGAGGCCCCCATGTTGCCACTCTTCAGAAGAGAGTCAAAGAGAAGAGCAACTTTCAATTGGGCACTTCAAATACCTTTTCTCATGATTGGATGCACCTGTCTATAAAGTTCAAGGCTTAATGAGCTCACCAAACCAATTGTGTGTTCCAATGAATCAGTGCTAAGTAGTTATAGGTATTCAAATCAACAACATGACAAAGGTGCCCACATTTTTGCACAGCACAACTTAATATTGCTACACTTAAAATCTTTGTCTGGAAAATACCCCAGTAATCAGCTTTTATTAGAAAATGAATGGAATGCCACTGTGATCATTTTCTTTGATGACAGAGTAAATTATTATGCAGCCTCAGAGGGCTGCCTAAACTTTTTCATACCACTGTATACCATCCATGATATACCTGCATACTGTCCAGTATTGTATATGTGCACTGTATATGAATAAACTCCAAAGGAATGATGTTCCTCTTGAATAACATTTCTGCTCACAATTTATGTCCAGTGCCATGTTGTGTGTCCTTCCTGTGGAGGGACAGAGGGTCAGATGTGTAGCACATCTAACCTTCATGCTGTAGAGCAGAGGTATTTAATTAAAACTCACTGAGGTCCAGTTTGTGAAAATGTCTTCAAGTGAAGGTCCAGAACATCATAATGTCTGTGTTCTTTTTCAGTAGCTTGAAGTAGCTTTGTAGTTCCATCAGCATCTGTGTCTAGTGGCTGGATTGTAGACTGTCACATAAATACAGTACAATTCATTTATTAGTATTTACACTCTACTTGTGGGATTCAAATCAATAATACAATAAATAAAATAATTTTTAAAAAGAACAAGATCAAAAATGTTCTTTTCTTATATCAAATAAATATGGCATTTCAAAATAAAGTGCATTCTTCGAGCATGCCATGTGAAATATCTTCCTCTTATCTTCCACCTCTCTGTCTCTCCTCTTTTCTCTGAGTGTATCTCACTGACAGTCCAGTCTCTCCGCTTGTCCGAATGCAAGGATTTAATTGGCTGATTAGCATCACATGAGAAGATTGGCTATGCACAGTGGTCTGTGAGTTTCTGATTACCGTAATAGCTGTAGAAGCTGCACCCATTAAAATAGAAACGCTCAGACAAAATGTAACAGTCCTCAATATTTCATCAGTTACAGGTCCGGATCCAGACACGGTCTGCCTGTTACTGACCTCTGGTATAGAGGATAAGAAGTAAAGAAAATGAATGGATATGACATGGATGTTGTGGTTGACAATATTAAAAATAATTTAGTGATAACAGTTATGAGCATCACACTGCAGTATTGCACTAATGTGGTTATGATCACAACCATGATGTATACAGCCTGCTGCTCTGCATCATCAGTTACAGGTCCGGGTCTGGATATTAGTGACCTCTGCTGTAGACTTTAAATGTCTATCAGTAACTGCCATCTTTCCCTTACCTGCAGTGTTTTGAGTTGCCTAACGCCTATCACAGACTAATCATATAGTTCATTAGCTGTCTTCGGTGTCCAGAGCTCGAAATCAGCCATCATATTGATGATCAGTCAAAATGATCTGGGACGGTTGAAGCAGCCACTATGTTACCATTTTTACAATTTACAACATTAGGTCATAGTATAATAAAAATAATACATCATTGTTTAAAGATTTGGTTTAGGGCCTCCATGGATCAGGTGGACACAGAGCATTGTTCATCCACAATGCTTCATTTTCCTCCTCTTCCTCATTCCTCTCCCTCTCCCCTCTCTCATATTTGTCATGCTGATGTCTCAGTCATAGTTAATGGGGCCTGGTGTTCAGCCCATTACTCAAAGCTGATGATAGCAGTTCAGAGTTTAGTTCCAGTCGACCTCTATCATCACCCTCTATCATCACTGTGGTGCTTCTTTAGGGCTTGAAATATACATACCAAAATCATTCTGTTATCCTTTTTTTTTTTACAATCTTTTTAGCCAAGTTAAACATCCCAGCATCCAGACCTGTTTACCAGCTGACTGCTACAGACACAATAGAAAAGAAAAAGGATCAGATAGACACGATTTACTACAGTAATCAGTGAGCAGCAGCTGATGCAGAGATTTGAACACTTCACCTCCAGGCTGCCATGTGTCCCAACAAGCAGAAACATTCAAGTACAGTTGAAGGTGAGCACAGAGATTTACAGATAGCTGCTTTATGTCCTGCTGTCAGGTCACGACTGTGTGCTTTATATCTCTGCTGTGTATGCTGCACTGTAGCTGTTAGGAATGTCCCGCTCAACTTTTTCTGGCCCTGATTCAGATTCAACTCCTTTAATATATCTGCCAATACTGAGTTCAGTTATTGATCTGGTATGAATAAAAGTTTAACTGCAGAATGCAACTCCTGAAAGTCTCCAGAAGCACACACAGGAGTGTTTTCTAATCATCTACAGGACAGCATCATGTGTCTATACCTTCCAAAACTGTTACAAATCCCTGTTAAATGCCCAATATCTAACTTCTCTACATTAAAATGTCTAAAAATAACTAGACCTGTGTTCATATAGGTTGTTGAGTTGTGTACTTATACTATTTCAAATGTTTCCAGCAACGTTCAAACCAGAGAAATCCACTATTTGAATCAAGGTAACAGACTTTTCATTTGGTCATACCCTCTTTGTGCATGTGTCAGTGTTGTAGTTGTCCACTAGAAGCTGTCATACTGATAGAAACATATCGTGTGACTTGATCTGCTGTTTCATTAACTTTTGACCAATGAAGTGTCATGACCTATGACCTAGTTGCTAGAAGAAGATTCTGTGTGCTTATCTGTCATTTTCTCACACAGCTTCCTCTTATTAATTCCTGTTTGGACCAATATTTGTTACAGAAGATGTTTGGATGGGAGCTGTTAACCTTGAAGAGATAACTGCTTATGACGCATGTTTAACCAGCCTGGAGAATAAAAAGTACTGTTTCCCCTCCAGTCTGGGAAGCTTCCCTTACACAGATTGTTCGTGTGCTGAGACGCTGACTTCAAAAGACCTCATTGAATGGTGACTATTATTTCAAAATAATTCACATTTTTATTTCCTACACATACGTTGACTTTTGATCCAGTTTTAATCACTTTTTAAGAAATACTTTTTAGATCTTTGTCACTTTTAACTATATTTTTATGGAGGATTTGAGTTATTTTACATCTGGATCTTCACTTATTAGACAAACAATCAGAGCAAACGTTCCCTCTGTCCAGTGAATAGTGTAGAAACACTGATCCCACTTCCATGACTACTTCACAACATCATCAAGCTCCACCTTTAGTTATTATTTTGAATGAGAGACTCCTAGCAGCAGAACACTGTGGTTAACATCTGGTTAGGACTAAGTTAGGTTTTTTATTGATTTATTGATTTAAGATTTGTTTGGCAGGGACAAGACAAACCAATCAACAATTTTGTTCATACATCAATGTAAATGTGTCAATTTAAAAATGTTTTGTAAATCACATTTCTTTCCAGTCACTGCTTATATCTCCAGTCTGTGCTAGGGCTGATATCAGTACTCCATACCTTTAAGGTATCAACTGAAATAAAATTGATATCAAGTAGTATCTAAATGTCTCCTGTCAAACTGTACCTGCAATTGATCCTTTTTGCACCCAGAGCTAGAAAATATGACTATTTGTATGAACTTGCTCACAGCCAATCAACACAAGGGTTCTTCGATTTAACGTGACATGTGATTGGCCCACTGCCACAGCAGCTACAACCTGTCTGTGGTGGTGAAGTTGTGGTGAATTTGAGTTAGTGTGACAGTTCAGCAGCCAAGATGTCACCTAAACACTCTGAAGTGTGGCTTCTCTACACTCCTGTTACACTGATAAAATACTTTTTATAAGGATACCCAGCCCTAGTCTATACCCATACTGTCCATATCCAACGTCAACATCTGTCGTGTGGTAACTCGCTCTCTCTTGTGCAACTTCAACATCTCTCTTCCATACATTCATTCCTCTTGCAATTTTCACTCCTCTTCTGTCCATTTGGGCGCCTCATACACAAGAACACATGAAGAAAGATTCAGAACGGCTCATCTTATAGTGACATTACTCATAGACTTGTGTGAGTCCAGAGGTTGGATGAATCCTTCTTTTGGATCCCAATGAACATGTCCTGATCATTGACTAGGATACAACTATTTGCTCTAATATTACAGAAGCTGTAATTCATTGTAATTAGCTTGAACAAAGGAAAGTTATTGATGATGCTGAAATCACCATTGATTGAGTCCATAAACAGTGAGTAATGATGTGAATCAGAATGTTATGGAGACAGAGCTTTATCTCTGTTTGCTTCAGTATATCTACCTTTTTGTGCTGCTGTGGCACAGTGAAAGTGAGAGCAGCCCTCCACAGTCAGTGTTGCTGTTTGGAGTGTGCTGGTTAATGGCATGTGGGCAAACAACCTTTGCATGGGGAGGTTTAGAGAGCTGCTGCAGGTCCTGCTGTAGGAGCGCTGTATCACACGAGGAGTGCTCTCTCCACTGTGCACCCAAAGGACCTCCTGGTATTAGCAAAGCTGCAGTCATGAATATAAATGCGTTCCCGTTATGAAGCACCTGAAGTCACACACTGAAATGATGGCTAAGTGCTGCCTAATTGCACCAGACTCACCTGATGACACTGAGGAAATGAAGGTGTACCGAGCTGTCCAAGTAAATGAGATTCAGATAAATATCCAGAATTCCAAATGAGATGGTTCTAGTTTAACTTTGTTCAAATGTAACTTATGTGTAGGTGAAAATGTGATTAAAGGGACAGTTCATCTACTCGCTTACATTTCTGTTGCTAAGCTTGTGAGGGTATATGTGAATCTTAAAAGACTCTAAATCAGATTATCTACAATTTCAGGACAAATGTTTTTTTTAAAACTACGTACCCATGTTTATTGAGAAAAGATGCCAATGCAAAGATTGAATTTGCCACTCTAAGAAATAGCATTACAATTCCCAATCATATTATAAAATTGTAAACTCAAGCCATACTGCAGAAAAGACCACTGATGACACCACTGCAATTTCTGTTGTCCAGATTAAGAATTTCAAGTAAATTGTAATGAGTTACCAAAATGAGTTGTTTGGAACCATTGTGCAAGTGGAAATTGTGTCCTTAAAGTGGCTAAAGTCAGACATTGGAACACTGTTAAAAACAATATGTAATTGAATGGTTCCTTCACTGAAGCCAGTAGAGCTAAAGCTCTGTTCAGACTTAACATTCACAATGAAATGAGTTGAAACTTGCAGTTACTTGCACAATCTGCCAGTTTACACCAAGGCAACCAGATGAATCAGTGTATCATCTCCATAGCAACCACTCTCTGTTCTTCTGTTCTGACTGCTTTTCAGGCTTTTAGTGTCTTAACCCTTATATGGTCTTCGTTGTTTTGTTACACAGGGAGTCCTGCTGGGTCTGGTGGACCCATTGCATTTTGGGGCTTTTAATTCAACATAATCAAACCTTTTTTTTGTTGAAATACTCAGCAGATCTTTACTTCATCCCAATTGCAAGTAATATAAATAACCCATCGGAAATGTTTTCTGATTCAGGTTCCTCACAGAAAATGAGCAAAGGCCAATGAATCTTATTTTGAATAAAATTATTATTTGTATAATTTTTCTTAAGCTAAAAACTGAAAACGGCTCCCACAGACCCGTATACCTTAAAAGGGTTCAAATATGAATGATGATATTGATAGTGAGTTACTTTCTACAGTTGTATTTCAAGTAATGATAACACAATGATCAGCTGACAGTTTACTGAACTGACCAGCTGACTTCGCAATGAGCTGATTGGCTGTTGAGACAGGTGATGTACTGTACCTTACGTTCTAGAACCAGCCGCTGGTGATATGACACACTTAGTTACAGGCGATGCCCCCAGCCGGCTTCTGTCGAGCTGAGACAGACCACTGTACACCAACTTCTCATTGTGAATCTCTGCTCTGAACTAGACAGAAGAACATGACTCCAGACTCCTGATGATGACTGACACCAGATCAGGCAGGAGGCTAAAATCAATCCATCAATCAATCAATCCAACTTTATTTGTACAGTGCTTTTCATACTTTGTGATGTGAAACAGTGCATATAAAAGTTATTTATATAGTCAGAACAAACAGGAAAAAAATCATTAAAAAAAGGAACTATTAATAATATATAATAAAAGATAAATACAAATATTTAAAAGGAAATAATAAAATAAAGTCACTATAGAATAAAGTGGGCACAACTGGAAATGTTAGGAGTAAAAGAGTAAAAAAGTAATGAAGTAAAACAAACATAAAAGGTGCGTTATGAAGAATAAACAATAAAATAGAATAAACAGAATAGTCCAAGTAGTAAAACAGGCTAAAATAGAAAATAAATGACAGATTAATAGATAAATAAAATTCAATTGAAAGCCATATTAAAAAGGTAGGTCTTAAGATAAAAAGTAATAAAACTATCCAATGAGTTTTCTTTGTGAGCCACATATGTATATGTTTAATTTACCTGTTGTCATAGATGTAATATCATGTACATTTCCACTGCATTAACCACATCAGTGTGACAGCAGTCATTCTCATCATTCAGCTGAGAACTCTCTCTTTTCACTTACAGAAATACTCTTCATCTATTTTCATTCCACTCACTTCTTCTTTCCTGTGCTTTTTTAAAGCTGCTGTCAAAGACAAACATTTCTGCACAAAATCTGCACAGAACGCCTTCTGGATGTTTTTATATGAGCATTTATAAAACATTTTTGACTTTCACTGACACTGACTTAACTGCAATTGATAAAATGTCAAATAAGAAGAAAAACAAACAAACGATGTGTTTGTGCCCGCCACACTCGGCTATTATTTCACAATTTACTGTAAGGGACAGTATGACGGGGCTGAATCCTGTATCATATTTTAGAGAGAAAAAAGCAAGACCTTCCTCAGTAATGTCATTGGATCCTCCCTTTAGCTTGCAAGATATGTCAAAATGATATATTTATGGCAAACATGATAAAGTGGTTTTAAAAAAAAAAAATCCATCTGCTTCCTGTGTTGCCTGCTGATGAACTTACCCACAGTAATATTTTCACCTCGCTACACATTCCATATAGTAGAAGAAATATGAATAGATCACATATGTTATAAGCTGATACCGTCTGTCACAATCAAATGAGTTAGATGAAAGATGAAGCACACCTTCATTACCCATAGATGCACAAAAGCCATATTTTGATGTAAATGTACATACATAAGATAATATACATTTTTGCTGCTCTGGACCAAAGTGTTGGAGAGACAGACCAATCCTCCACTACCTCATACTAACAGCAGTAAACATCATTTGTTACTGGCACTCACAAATGACACATGACACAATGTGAGGAGCGGCTAAAAGACAAATAGTTTAGTTCTGAGTGAAAAATAGACATGTGTGTGCAGATAGAAACATCAAAGCTCTGCACACTGCTTTTGGGTCGCTCATAATATGTGCAGATAAAGAGAGAGTATGGCAGCTTTTCTCCCAGGAGGAGGGGGGGGCACGTCGCTGTGAGGAGTGATATGGTTGACTATTACAGCTGACTCTGCACTTCAATGACAGCACCTAGGGGACAGCATTCTCCACGCACACACATGCACACACACACATGCACACACACACACACAGTCGTGTTTACAGCATTTCAGAGGACATTACATTGACTTACACTCATTTCATGGAGACTTCATCCTAACCTTAACCATGGCCACCAATTGCCAAACTCTTAACATTTAGCCTAACCTTAGATAACCCTAAACTTAGCTTAACTTTAAACCAAGTCTTCACCCTAAAATCAATGACTGATTTTAAAAGGACTTGCTGTTTTTTACCCATTAGGGGGGCGAGTCCCCACAACATGAGAAATACCTGAATACCGACACACACACACACACACACACACACACACACACACACACACACACACACACACACACACACATGCACACACACAATGCACACACACATACACACACACACACACAGTCGTGTTTACAGCATTTCAGAGGACATTACATTGACTTACACTCATTTCATGGAGACTTCATCCTAACCTTAACCATGGCCACCAATTGCCAAACTCTTAACATTTAGCCTAACCTTACATAACCCTAAACTTAGCTTAACTTTAAACCAAGTCTTCACCCTAAAATCAATGACTGATTTTAAAAGGACTTGCTGTTTTTTACCCATTAGCGGGGCGAGTCCCCACAACATGAGAAATACCTGAATACCGACACACACACACACACACACACACACACACACACACACACACACACACACACACACACAACCACGTTGCCCTAGGTCAGTTTTGGGGACTTGCATTCATTCCCTTGAGAGACTCGCCCTAACTCTAACCATAACCTCTACAAGCTTAAACCTAACCCTAATCTTAACCAATGACCCAAAAAACAGATATTGTCCCCAGTTGGACAAGCCTTCCCTAATTAACTGGTATATAGTCTGAAATGTGTCCCCTAAAGTAGCCTATGTCAGACCCACACACACACACACCATGATACTGGATCATTCAGCAGGCGTGGTGAGAACACACACAAGCATACAAGGACTAACAAGGGCCAGGCCATGTCATACACACACACACGGACACACACACATAAAGCTGAATTTGGCCCAACAATGCACGTAACAATACTTAATAATAGAAACACCTAATAAAAAATAAAACAATTTTAATAAACACACACACATTTTAACTCACTGAAGTCAAAATAAAACACTATTAAATACAAAATGCGTAGTGTAAAAGTGAAATCTATGTGTGAGTAATTCAGCGTGTCACCGGAAGGCCGAGCAGTGTCACATTACAGCAATAAGATGTGTTTTGTATTGAGGCTGGAGATCGATGAGGGCAGCAGGAACACATCCTTCATCAGGTGCTGTTGGGAGAGTTTATTGAGCGGCTCACGGCAGAGGACATTAATTTGACAGGTGTCGGCCTCCCGGCCACACCGCTCTGTCCTCATACCTGTCTGCTCTGAGCCAGCTGCCTTGTTAGACACCTCGTCAATGACGGATCGCAGGAGGTGACATGACCATCACCAGGACAACTCCCTGTCTGTTGTTATCTCTGCCTCACCTCACTTATCTACACGGAGGGGTTTTAGGTCCGCTGACAATTACTGATTTTTTAACACATCACAGCAAGCACACGTTTCCTCCACAGTACTATACTGTCATTCCAGGTCTGAGCAGTGGTACACTGATGCTCTTTTAATAACCCTTTATTCAGTATTCAGTTATTGTTTTGAATGAAAGATACTGCAACTATATGATTTGTGTAAAGAGTATATGTAAAAGTTTAACTGAGCTACAGAACATCAGCTTGTTTAATCCAGCTAATGTAAAGCAGTGGATGTTGAAGCCAAGTTTGTGATTCTATTCATTTTCAATGTGACAAAAGTGGTTTGCCTCTCAGGCCTGTTTAGCCCAGAATCCTGTACCAGGTCAGGTAATAATAAATAATAAACTAATATTCATATTAATTCACAGGTATAGGCTCAGATATAAAATGAACAGAATGTTGGCAGGTAGTGGGTGAAATTGAACTGGATTTTCACACTGCAACCTTGTTAAATAGAATGTATATGGTATATATCTGTGTCTGGAGACCCCCATTGTAGTATGAATTAAACTGCGCCCGTGTCCCTGCTCTGCACTCACGTCCACAGCTATCTGTCGATACAGAACAACTTGCCTTTACCATTCACATGATACAGCTATTACTCTTATCTCCTCACATTTAACAGTAAATACAAAGAACAGGAAAAATCTGTGTTTTTTTCCTAATGTGCTCATACTGTGCGTCAAGCTGTCATTTTGCTGTCATAAATTTCTCACAGGTCTAATTAACACCAACACGATTGATGTGTAGTTCCAAGATTACATTAGGTCCTTCGGTTCCAAAGAAGCTGGAACTTTTGGCCGAACATAGGATTTAGGCATGCCAGCTCAAGTTGTGAAATATATATATATTTCAATTGTCCAGATGTGTTCAGTAAAGTGCATCTGTGAATGCATACAGTAGCTTGTCAGGGTTCTGGGGACACTGGGTCACTTTTACTGAAGAAAAAGTAACAAATTTGATGATTATAAACCAGAATGTAATTCTTTCTTTTGTTCAGCCTTTATTTAAGATTCTCTGACAACCACTGAGGGTGACCCTTATTTACAATCAGCACTTGGCGGTCTAGAAAAAAGAACTGCTTATGTCAGGAGTTGGGGGCGAGATTATTATTGTGACTAACCGAAACCAAAATGCATCGTGTCTCTTTAGGCTGTGCAGTGGCACTTTTTAAAGTCTGAATATTTTTTCAGGTGAGAAAGTGACCATGTAGATTCCCAGTATGTTGTCAATTTATCCAAATAACAGGTGGAATATTTCTGTTTTAATTGTGTTTCTAATAAAAGTACATACAACAGTTTTGAAGTATAAACATATTACATATTACACATAGTATTTTTCCCAGCATGACACATCCCAAAATAGACTGCAATTTATACACTGGTGCAATTTATACACCGTTTTTTACAGTATTTGGAAATTAGCTGCAACATTTTTGGGAGATGTGAAGATGAGATGCTGGACGGTGTTACACTGTATCTGGTGACCCATCAGATCTACATTTTTTGGCATTTTAACCTTTATTGGATTGTTGAGAGGTAGTCAGGAAATGAGAGATTATCTTAATTTCATATTAAGATAGAAGTCCACTAACTGATACTGCTGTAGAGTATGATTTACAGTTTATAGGATCAACAATTAATCAACATCAAAGTGGCACATGGACAACTCCACCAGTAACATTGATATGTTGCCTGAGCTTGATACTGACACATCATTTAGCAGCAGTGTATTGGTGTGGATGATAGATGATAGAACAGCAGTAGGAGTGGGAAGTAAACTTTTTGAGTGCTGCGCCACCTTCAAAAGTTGATGAATGCATCGCCTTGAACAGAGATCAAACACATCATCTCCTCTCTCTGCCTCCTCCACTCACTGAGACTTCTGCTCCTGCTTCTTCCATCACTTCCCTCACTTTTCATTGATCAGTTTGTTTCACTGTGTCACCACGGCAACACACACATCTGCTCCACATGTAGATAGTGTATCAAGCAAGATACTGAATAATCTATTTATTCTGACCCTTTACATATATGGCTCATACGTTATGGTAACACAAAGAACATTCACCGTTCAATTCTTTAAAACTCAAATAAAAATGGGGTGCGCAGGTGGTCGAGTGGTTAAGAGCACATGCCATGTATGCAGCGTACCACGGTTCGAATCCTGGCCAGAGGACCTTTGCTGCATGTCACACCCCCCTCTCTCTCCCATGATTTCCTGTCTATCCACTGTCAATAAAGGAAAGGCTCTCAGATAAAAGTATATTTTAAGAAGGGACTTCAAATGAATATTGAAGAGAGTATAGCTAACCTGTCCATACCCTGTACTTCTGTTTGACAAAGGAATCAAATCTATTGTGACTGGTTGTCATCAGATCATCGCTCCCTTCATCAGGGACATTTGTATGAAGATGAATCTTTCTCAACTCTCTCCTGTTACCCTGCCCACTGACTTTTCTATCTTTGAGCGGTGGGTGGCATTTTTAATCAATTCAAAGTGAATGGCACCCTGTCACACCTCCAGGTTATCTCTGACAGACACTAGCATTCACAACATCAATGAGGAAATGGGAAAGAGATTGGCAGTGGACGGGATGCAATTGTGCAGATACCAAGTAGGTGCAGGACTATTAAAAGACACCACCAATGAAAATGATTATTATTATTCAGATATGGTCCCTATATGTTAATCTGATGGCAAGTTATGTCTGAATAAGCACCTGAATCAGCAACAGCAATCTCACGAAGTCGGACTTTTTGCAACACTTTCAACACGTCTGAACTGAATGTTATCAGGTTAACAAGGTTACAAGCTCAAACATACAGAGAGAGAGAAATGTGCATCATGTTCCACCTTCTATTATTACTGTAATACGTGTATTATGTTCATCTCTTGTGCACAGAAAGTAAAATCAGTTTATTAAACTATGAAACACTGTTATTAGAGCTCATTTGAAGTTGAAGTCAGTGTGTGAATGGTCCTGCACAGGTTCCTCTAACTGTACGTTCAGACCAAAAGCGTCAAAAGCGGACAGTACGCCAAATTATATGTTGATAAGTCTGCAGCCTGTGAGATGCAGCACAGAGCGCAGTGCCTTTACGCACAGCATCACTGTTTATTAAATCAGCTGATGACACCAGGCTGCTGCAGTATAACCACACACACCTCTACACTCATCAGACTGGTTGTAAAAAAGTAACTCGCATTGCTTGTCAAATGCACCGTTATAATAGAAATCTCTAAAGTGACAGCGCTTCTGGATGTTAGAGGGAATGGGAGATGACATCACCACACTCATTAATAGATTAATACAGATGTTTTAACTACAGTTGTGCATATACTTTTCTTGTTGATAAAATCACTAAGTGGCAGCGGAGCGTCTTTCCTCCAGAAGCAGACGTGGTTCTGAGACCCATTCTCCACAAAAACACCATAAACTCAGTCTGTGCTGCATATTTTGATGTCTCCTCCCGTCAGGTCACAGTGCATGCAGCAGCACCACACAGATAGGGCTGTCGGCAGTGCGGACCGTCGGCGAATATGCAAAGTGTTAGCCGTATGAAAGGACGAGTGAATGAACGAAACAGGCGGCAACTTTTATGGCGGGCAAAGCAAGCATGCAATATTTTCTCTCCTTTATTACAAACATATTACACATTTGATATGAACCCAAGTTACGATTTTTGTGCTTCTACTACAGGTCAGTAGGCCACATAGTTAAATGGTCTCTTTATCTGTTTGTTTTATTGGTGTTTTGTTGCTGAAATTATGATAGGGATTTTACACGGGTTATTTTATTTCGAAAATTGACCAGATGCTCTATGCTGTTTCTGTGTCTGACTTCCTGTCCAGCTCGGTCTGCTCTGTGGAGATTGATGCGGCTTTGAAGCATCTCCAGTTGAAAATAGACTCAGTGTGTAGTTATAGCACAGCAAGAGCTGCTTCTGAAACGTGCTGCGGCACGCCCAGTGGAATCAGGTCTGTAGAGTGCTGCAAACATGGCTACAGACACTGAAGTGCAACACACACCAGCCAGCAGATGTAGCGTTGCACCATCTAGGGCTGGATATCGTTTCGTTATCGTACCAATTCAAGTACCCATAAAATGATACGGATACCAGTTGAGTACTTCATTTGATACCCATAATGTGACTGGAAGCATTAAATTGCGACTTCACCACCACAGACAGGTTGTAGCTGCTCTGGCAGTGGGCCAATCACATGTAGCATTAAATCAAAGAACGCTTGCGTTGATTGGCTGTGAGCAAGTCCCTAGAAATAGTCATATTTTCTAGCTCTGGGTGCAAAAAGGATCGATTGCAGGCATCGTTTGATGGGAGACGTTTAGATACTACTTGGTATCGCTTCATTTCGGTATTGAGTGCCAATACCCAGCCTTAGCATCATCTGACCTGATCAATTGCAACCATTAATTAACACGTGAAACACGCATGGAATGAAGTATGCAGACAGGAGAATCAGTCAGCTGGGATGTGCCATGTGTGTCGGGTTCTTGGAGAATGTGATATAATGTTTTTATATCAACTTAAGATAGAATCTGTGTGTGGTCCCATGGAAATGTATTAACTCACAATGAAGGCAGAGCCTACCCATCCTCAACAAAAGCCTTCCTCATCAGTCCGACACTAACATGCAAGTCTAATGAGACTGCGTGATTTATTTTCACATTGGTTGCAGCTATCAAGTCAGTGCTGGGCTGATCACACTGTGACTCAGCAGTCATTATCAGCACACTAACATCTCACTGCTGCAGCTGCTCCTGTCATTAGACCCTTATTTTGGTGCTCAACACTCACCACTGCTGTCACGGTGGGGCAGGTAGCCTGGACAGGTGTTATGTAGATGTGGGCTCACTACCTGCAGCATCAGCTCAAACAAACCAGTGGGTTGTTATCATCTCATTATGGAGCCCCCCCCCCCCCCCCATCCCCCAGGACAGCACATCCATACTATGTGGGTGTTATGAAGCACTACAAAACATCATCAGCATAGATCATCAGCCGGGGTGTGTGTGGAGGGTGCTACTGATTGCCGCTGATGAACGCATTCGGATTCATGTGGATATTAGGAGTGCTTTTGACTGTGTGAGAGGAATTATGCAGGAGCCTGCTGTGTCAGTCATGTGGCAGGTTATGGGTTTAGATTGTGAGCATTAGTGGTGGTGCACATCGCTGCTGCTGCTGCTGCTGCTTCCTTCCTGCCCATCAACACACTCATCAGGCTTATGGACCATCTGATTCTGTGGTTTTTCATCATCTATTGCATGTGCTGACAAATCACTTTCCCCAAATATTAACAATCTCAACTGACACACAGAAAGTTGCTGAATATGATATTGTCTCACGCTGAGGTGTACATTAGGGAAATCAGCATGCAGCATGGATCTGTACAGTTATATAGATACAGTTTGAATGGGTGCTGCTGGTCCTTGCTGGACACGGGTAGTTAGTTACCAATGAAAACACTATCTATGATCACATAAGCTTCACCTGCTGACTGATGCAGTGTAGACCAGCTTGCATGAGCAGCTGATGAAGGTCTTGACTAGTGTGTGGCATGTTTTTGGGCCTTGCTTTCTTTTGTTAATGCTGCTACAGACACTAGATGAAGCTGGTTGGGTTTACAAACCTTACAATTCACATCCATTAAAGCTACTCTTACCTTTCTTGCATTTCACACAGCACTTTGAAAAAACTTGAACAGCAACAACCCCTCCTCCCTCCTATGTCCCACCCCCGCACTCCCTTCCCCTCCGCGAACGTGCACTATATATATATATATATAGTTTTCTTTTTCCCCGTGGGAACGGCTGGAGGTGGAAGCCGTGGCCCACTTTTGTCGGTCATTGTCAGTCGCTACTGTCTGTTTACGGCTATCTCCGTGTATCATGGAAGTATTATAATGCTGTGGATCCACAACAGACAACAGACTCTCTTCCAGGTGGGGGTGCTGGGCAGGTTGTTTAAAGGCATTAATTACACTTGTGGTTGTCAGATGTTTTTTTCTTGTCCAAAACTAGCAGAGTTCTTGTCTTGTTTTTTTTTAATGCATTAAGTAAAGCTCTTAATATCACAATAAATAAATACAATATAATAATAAAACCCAGCCCTTTAATAGCTCTTTTAATAGCCGGCCTCTTTAATAAACACTTGGATGTGGTTGCTTTTGCCTCAGTCATTGCTCATAAACGTATTCTGTTACATTGGAAAGCACAAATCCTCCCTCTCCCGCCACATCCTGGCTGTCTGGTCTAATGTCTTTTTTGACACTCAAAAAGGTGAAATACTCCCTTAGAGGCTCTTTTCCGCCAGTTTTTTTTTTTATACAAAAGATGGCATCCCATCATCTCCTATGTAAATACTCTTACCTCTCTGGACCCCATTTGATTTTTTATTTACTTATTTTGAAAGCATATATTTTTGAGGTTGGCATCTTGAACAAGCAACTTATGCATTTTTGTCCCTGTTATATTATTTTGTAGCTCTTACTTATTATTTTGATTGATTTTATTTTGTTTTTGTATTCATTTTTTCTTTCCTTTCTCTTTTTGAGGGGTTCTAGTGGGTGGGTGGGATATTGGAGTTTGGTGGTGTTCTGTACTATAATACAGTCACTATATTTTCCTTTGAAATTTCCATTCCGTTGTCTTTGTGTTTTGGCCTGTGGGATTTCACCCTCTACCCATTCAACCTCATCATGGTGCTGGCATGTCATTTTAACACATTACGCGATGGTGAAATGTAATGTGAGGTCGTGGTAATTTCCTGTATTTCTGTGAAATCAGGTTGACACCCATTTTCGGCACCCCTGATTGCCAGATATGAAACATTAGCACACAAACACAGCGTGCTGCAGCTGGAAGCAAACAAATAAACTGGATCAGTTGAGATAGATTCTACCCAACCTGAAAAAAAACATGTGAGCTTTGAGTCTGGGGAGAAGGTGAGGAGGGGAGGAGGGGAAGAGGGGAAACAACTCTATCCAATATTTAGAATTTGGACTGCAGTACCTATCTTAAACACTAGATGTTAGTGTTACACATTTATCTTTTAAGTAGCAACAGTGTACGTAAGTTATGGAGGTCGTAGTGATACATGGACAGTTAGTGTTCTCACAAAGACCAGTGAATAGTGTTCTTCTCTCCACCTTTACCATAACCTCATCATACTTTAAATCAATGTTCATTTGTTATACTGATAGCTTCTAACTAAACCATACCATTGTTCCAAGCACAGATCATTTAGATGTTGATATTTAATGTAAAAAAACATAACGCAAGGTTCTACAAAACCATCCACAATCAACATTCTGTCCATTTATAAGGCCGCTTCAGTTTGCCTCAGGTTGACAGCTAGGTATGTCAAATCTGACAAGCCTTCAGTCTGCAATAACTGATTTTTTGTGTTCTTGAAGGCAGCAAAAACAAGTTGTTAACACCAGTTTGACATAACATACAGAGTAACATTATCATTTATTTGGAGTCATGTTTCTGTCCAATATTGACTCTCTTTTAGCTCCGTTTTTACTCTCTACCAACTCCTGAGGGAAATATCTGGCTCCTTAGCTGTTAAATGCTCCCCTATGTTCATCAGATGGTCTCTGTGTCTGTTTCTGTGTAGTGCATAGTGGCTTTTTAGAGATTTTTCTCTCAAAACAGCTGTCTACAAAAGCCAAAAACGCCTGTCAGTTTTCACTGACTGAGATAACTGTGTAAAGCTGACACTGTTAGTCAGCAGCAGGAGCACTTAGCTTCAAAATATCACCTACTTTCTCTCTTACAGTGTCTTTGTTGTGTTTACTTGTCTTCAGTCCAATATGTCCATATTCATGTCAAACAACTATTGACCACTAAGAAAAAAAATGTAATCTAATTAAAGTATTAAATAAGTTGTTTAGATTCTATGTCCCGAGCAGCTCTTTTCCTAGCATAGCCTTAGCATCTCTGTGCTCTGAAACTGTTAATTGGTGGTTAAGCAGGTGTGATTGGACAGATTGTCAAGTCTCCGTGGAAGGAACATCAGCACACAGAGCATTGTGTGTGGCTGTCAGAGAGACACCGGGCAACCTTTAGACAGACCTTTAATTATCCACTGATGAACAGAGGCTGTATTTGTAATTAGAGAAAGAAAATGTTAATGCATTCTATGGTGGATAATGGCACTCTGTGCATCATGCTGCTCGGGCATAAATCTCCAGAGACTGTGACTTCAGCCTTCCCGTAAGACAACACAAGCACACAGACTGATGTTAACATGCTAGCAGAATGCCTTCTCACCATCAACTAAACAGTCAACAGCAGAAAATGATGCTGGACTCTCACCAAGCAGACACAGAAACCCTTTAGCACATTTACCATAGAAGTACCACATTACTGAAGAGATGTTTTATTGTGAGGTTTCATCATAGACAGAAAATACAGGCTGGATCATTTGAATTTGTTTCTTATAATCTGCAAAGCTAGAATGTTTCATGTATGGTGTGAGGATATACCAGTAGCTGCTCATGTAAAGGCAAAATGTAATGGTCATTCCTTTTTATAATTTCAGCATTTTGTACTGTTCCCATACAGAAATATAATATATGTACATATATAGCCTTATATGAAATATATGTACATATAAAATAAAAACATATGTCATATATGTACAAACTATATATGAAACCTATTTAACCTAGACATTGGAACAACCTCATATATTAACATGCATATATATATATATATACATGTCTAACCCATACAGATATATATATATATGTGTGTGTGTATGTGTGTGTGTGTGTGTGTGTGTGTGTGTGTGTGTGTGTGTGTGTGTGTGTGTGTGTGAGAGAGAGAGTGTGTAAATGAAATAGATATTATTATATATTGTTATATATTGTAATGTATATGGTTGCACCATTTAATACCATATAAAAACTCATTATATTGATATGTCTTATATATGTACATGAACATATTTTACTATGGATATTTCATTTCATATGTTATAAACTTATATCCACATAGATCCAGAGGTTGGATGTATGGGATAACAATATGTAACCTTGTATATAACATATATGGCAACATCACTCTTGATATAGGGACATATATGTCATATATTACATTTCTGTATTGGTTATTCCACAGTCAAAAGTGCAGAGAGACAGGAATTATGGGTAGTTAGAGGGATATGACATGCATTAAAGACCACATTTGCAGATATACAGTCTGCTTCGTACTCAATAGGCTTCTGCAGCACCACATTGAATGCACATTCTGACTGTATCTGGTATAGCTACTGTGTAATGCAGTAGACCCTGCAGATATTATGCATAAGTTCCCATCATCTATACAGTTGGAAGCCATTCAGATAAATATGTGAGTGAATGAGTTACAGGCTCAGGAATTTCAATTAGTCTACCCAAAATCCACACAGTTATTTAAAAGTAGATGTGAAGCTTCTATTGAGCTTCAGCAGTCTGAGTTAGTCATATCAAGTGATATCTGACACATTTACAGTCTTTTTAGCATCAAATGTGTCACATCAAGTGACATCAAATTGATGCTGAAAGCTAATTGGCTGATGCTTGCCATGATTTTGGTGAATGACTAAATCCTTTCAGAGACTGACAAGACATGACTGGAAGATTTTAATTGAATCAGACTTACAGCAACAGTGTTATGGCTATTTAAAGTAATCATCTTATTATAGACCCAACCTTTAACTTTTATGACACAGCTGACTATTTTGTAGAATTAATGCATAGATTAATGTATGAGTTCCACACAGAGTCTGACATTTATTAACATGTGGACATTTCTTTTAGGAAGCAAATGGCTTAAAGTGTATGAAGGGAAATGTAGCTTGCAGGAAGGGGACAGATCTCACACACACTCACTCAGTGTGTGTGTGTGTCAAAATTAAGTGTATATTCAATCTCACCTGTTCTTTAAAGGTGTCCAGAATGATAGCCGTAGTCATAATGTAACAGTCTGTCAATTCAAATGATTTTCCACTGCCTGGTTGTTGAGTGGGTTCAGTATCATTTCAACAGATACTTTATGTACGAATTGGCAAAAAACTGTGTGTGATAAATCTAAACTCTCTTGTGTCTAAAAAGTGTTGCATGGATTGTGGCATACTGAACAAAAGCTTCATCATTTTACAGTAAACTTTATATTCAGAGCCTGTGGAGAGCAGGATGGAAACTTGCAGTTAATCTATATCAGCTTTGTCAATAACTGATTTGTTTTAAAAAATGCATCTGGTGCCTGTGTGATGTAGTATGGATACAGCAGTTGATAAGTACCGTATGCATCTGCTTCCTGTGTGATGTAGTATGGATACAGCAGTTGATAAGTACCGTATGCATCTGCTTCCTGTGTGATGTAGTATGGATACAGCAGTTGATAAGTACCGTATGCATCTGCTTCCTGTGTGATGTAGTATGGATATAGCAGTTGATAAGTACCGTATGCATCTGCTTCCTGTATGATGTAGTATGGATACAGCAGGCTATATTAAGCACAGCTGTGTCACAATGAGAACACCAGGTTAAAAATCAAGAGCTCATACAAGAATTCATACATTTATTTTCTAGAACCAGGCAACTAAACTCATTGGAGGATTTAAGAATGGAATATGGTATCAACGGTACAGATTTTTAAAAATATTCACAGGTACAGAGTGTAGTTTGTACACTCATTAATGATGGCACTTTGAGTTTTGTTACATCTGAAATGGAAGACCTATTAATAACATCAACTACAATAAAGAAACAAATCAGTGAATTTTATGAGGTGCTGTCTAAAGGAGCTCATTCATCTTTCTCAAATCTTTTAAGGAATTTAGGAAAAAGACCTAAACATGGAGATAGATGAAAACACCTGGCTAAATATTTGTGTTAGAATACATTTTCCATTTACAAGTAACGAGATCAAAGAAACACATTTCAAATGTATTCATGAATTCTATCTCACTCCAATAAAAATGCATAAAATCTCCAAAAACAATTCTCCACTTTGCCCTAGATGTAAAACAGAACCAGGAACATTTATTTTGGTATAGTGAATCATTAAAACAGTTTTGGATTTCAGTTTTTACCAAATCTGTTTTAGAATTAGAATTAGATTTAAAACCATGCTTCTATTTTCTCCATGAAATGACTGGATTCCATATATAATAAAAAAAATGCAGATTTCTAATAATTATATCATACTATGCGAAAAAATGTATACTTACTTTATACACTCACATATAAGAAATATGGTTGTGAAGAATTTTTTGTTAAGCTGTGGGGGCCTTTACTCTCTTGCCTTAGGGAGATATGTTTGTGATTTTTGGTTCAGAGCTTGAGTCAGTTGTATGAAAAATGTTATCTTATGCTGAGTGATTGATTGGTTGTGTTGTTTTGTCGTTTGTTGGTCTTTGTTTTTGTTATGTTTTGATTTGTTTGTGTATATTAAAAAAATACTAGCAAAAAAAAAAAATCAAGAGCTGCAGAGTTGAATGGATATGAAAGACATCATTTATGACATTTTGAAATATTAGAAAGTACATACATTCGGTCGTGATCACATCTATAGATTGTTCTGAGTGAACCAGCCTGCCAGCCTCTCCTCTCCTGGGAAATGTACTGAATCATGCTCACATATGAAAAGATCACTCTACTAATTAGTATATATCGTTCAGTCTAGTGTTTTGAGCTCTTTTCTCACTCTGACATTTAGCTACATGGTTAATTCTGGCCAATGGTACAAGATACAAGGTAGGGAAAGCTTAGATTTATAGAACAGAATGTTAGCCCTGTTTTCATTGTAAAACATTTCACAATTTCACAAGACAAAAAAAAAAAAAATTAGAAGAAACTCTAAAAAATAAAGAAAACATTTGAGTTTTTCTTCTGTCTGGTAATTCTCTCATGATCTCTTGGATTCATTTTAGGAGCTCTTGGGGCAGTCCTGACCACCAGGTTGGAAACCACTGAAACAACACTTAAAGGGTAACTATACTAAATCATTTTTTAAAGCTGTAAACATATTTGCACAGGTCTGTGTTGACACATGATGTTAACACATGACTTTTTCTGCTCAAAATGAACTTATTTCTGTCTGCTTGGATTTGAAAATTCAGTCCAGTTGAATTCTCTGCCCGTCCTTAATAGTAATAGGCAAGACTCTGAGGTCTAGTTCATATATCATATATCAGTTCACAAGTCCATTTCTTAGTGAGAAAAACAAGGTTATTTTCTAACTCTTTACATCTTCCAGGGTTTATGATTGTTATGATTTAAATATTAACATTGGAATTCCAGCTAGATGTGGAACCAAACTATATGAGCCTTTTATCTCGCTATAAGCCAGCACAGCACAGCAGGATGGTTTGAGCAAAGCTAAAGAAGCCAATGCTTAACACTAATAGTTAGCTTTCAACTTTCTCTTGTAAATGACCACTTAAAACCAGTTTGGGGTTCTTTATTACTTGACTTTGGTACAATGTGCCAGTTAATCAAACACTGTCCACACCCTCTCCTCATATCCATTTTAATACCACTCAACTGGAGAGTTTCCATGTCTCTGCTATCAGTGAGCTGGAGCTTTAAACACTCAGAGGCCACTTCCATCTTTGAATAGGATCTTTTAATTTAATTCCTCTTTTTTAACCAAAAGCCCTCAAGTCAGGAAAAAAAAAAAGAATGTTGGAATTGCTAAAGGCTGCTGTAGAATGTCACTGGCTGTCTTTACACAGTACAAAGAGACAGCAAAGCAAGCAGAAGATATACTTTTACATCTTTAATTTCATTATCTAGGTGCATCCCTGCAGTGTGTTGTAGCTGAAGATGAGTGAAGTGAATGACTAGCAGTGTAATGTTACAGAATACATTATACTAGGATCTAAAATGAGATGCCATTGAAGTTGTTGGGTTTTTTTTTGCTACAGTATTTTAGAGTATTTATTGATGTTGATGTGATCATTTCCAAAGCTGGTAATAAAGTCACTACATGTAGAAGTTAGTTTAGTTGTGGTCAGGTTGTTGAAAGCTTGAATCACATGAAGAGGTTTCTGTGTTACTGGGGATGACCTCTATCTGGGTGGTTGTTATTTATCAGAAATATAGATGGTACAACCATTTCTCTATACACACCTGCTGTAGGTAAGTTCAGTGATGGCTGTCTGTGTTGGACGTCAGTGTGATGAATTTGACTCAGTCCCTGTATTCTGAAGTCTCTTGGCTAGGGTCCTTACAATCAATCTATCAATCAATCAATCAATCAATCAATCAAACTGTATTTGTATAGCAGCATTCACAAAGTTCAATGTAGTGCCTCACAGTTGATTGACAAGCTGATCTGACGGGTGCAGCTCAGCATTATCATTATTATAACCTTTATTTATTCAGTAACTGACATGGAGATCTGTTACATACACACAGTATCAGCAACAATCACACATATATGAAGAAAGAAACACTCAGCCAGCTGTTTTCTGAGGCTTGTCCATGTGTGTCACATGGGCAGAAGGCTGCTGCAGACTGATGTGATTATGATCCAAATATCATGTCAGTACATCTGAATGAGAACATGTATAAACATGCAGTCAATACATGAACACAAGCAAAAAAGTAACACTTGAAGGATTGTACCGGTGTGTTTGCCATGGCACCCTGAGCAACCCATCCCCCTATATGACTCCCTATAAGTATACAGAAGCTTATTGTTTTGAACAATTTCATATTATATGATCATAGAATATGATCATGAAGCTAAATAGTATCAATCACTCAAAATAAAAAAAACAATAAAGTAATTGTACTTCAAATAAACAATCAGTACAATAAAATGTTAAAATGAGCTCTGTCTGTTACTGTCACAGTTTCAAAAAAACAAACAAAAAAACCCACAAGAGAACTCAACAGCAGGAGTCAGGACGCAGAGATACAGTTTAACAGTCTTTACTTTGAAAAAAGGACACACAAATCCAGACAGGCAAACAGTTCAAACACAGCCAGGCTGAGGCATAATCCAACTAGTACAAACTGATCAGAACTAAACTTCCAGGCAAACACTATGCTGGAAAGCTACAGCACATGGCACCAACACAATCTGGCAGAGACTTATTGGAACTAGACCAGTATATATAGACTAGTGGACTAATGACGCAATGGGGAACAGGTGAATGGAGATAGAGAGCAGGTGAGTATGACCAGTGTCTGGACTCTCTGTCTGTCACTCTGAATGACAGCAGAGTTAAATCATGGATAAAGAAACAATCAACAAATATGAATGAATCAATAACAAGGATACAAAACCATGACAGTTACATTCTGTTCTTGCCAAATGAACACCATGCTGATGAAGCCTATCACCACCAGATCACATCTCTGTGTATTTCACAGTATATACAGTCTTTAATCTGGCGTTGAGTTTGACACTCCCTCTCTGGCCAGTTTGTGCACTGCAGGCTTCTGCTAGCTGAGCAGCTACCTTCCAATTAGCTCTCTGCTAACTGATTGTTGATGAAATCATGTAAAGGTGCAGCTCTTCTACACTTTCTAAATGTTAGTGGAGCAAATGGATCAAATTCTGATAGTCAAATGAGTCATTCCTTGGGGATTATGTGACACTGAAAGCAATGTATCCTCCATTTTATCGCTGCAACTGTAGTTGGGTCAGTGACAAATAAAGGTTGGCAGGATGATCAATTCAAAAATGTGTTAAAACTAGTTTTAAAAGCAGCATCAGGTTTGTTAAAATGTACATTTTGTATTTTTGTTGTTTTTTTGTAATTTGAAATGACATTTGCACCATTTTTTACCAAAAGTAAGACTGAATGCTCCTGAAAATGTCAAATGGTGTAACCACAAAATAATGACACATATTACATATTTTATCCACTCACAGTGTATTTAAGTGTACTTATACAAATAATAACTTAATGTTATTTAATTTACTTCATTTGACATGATTCCCCAGATGAAATGTAATATTTAGAACAATTGTATTCCATTACCTTTATTTAATATAAAAAGTTATAATGTAAGATCATGCCAAACTAGTCGATATGGTATTTTATTGAGAATTTAGCACTTTAAAGGAAGTTTGATTATTGCTTTTTATGGTTACACCACTTAGACATTTTTGCCATAATCCTTTAATATATATTCTCTCAAAATGGATTAAAAGCAGAAATGTGATGCTGGGTCCACAAAAACGAATGTGTGCAAGTTATTCATACGTTTATTTTCACATTTTAACCCTTTAAATTTGACAGTGTGGGCTACCGTGGAGCCTATGATATAAGTGTGTGTCGACAGTATTTTTGTAATTATTTCCGCACTCCAGCTTTATAGATGTAGATCTACAAAGAAAAACAAACAAACAACACCAAATAAACTGCAGGTCTAACTCCAGTGACAAGACATCTTGCTTTCATGTGCACCATATAACACTATATGAATTTGGGAATGTGTAACACCACTGTGAATAGCTCCGTTTGCCAGAATGGGGAACTCCTTGGCAGCAGTCAACCAAAAACTCTCCAAAGGTAGATTAGCAAAGCTAAGCCTTGAACCGTGGTCTTGTCTAGGTTCAGTTAGTTCCTCCTGCTCCTGCAATGTCATGTCCTTTCCAAAACCTGCTGCTGAGCTATATGGGTCCCTAAACCAGCCAAGGCATTCAGTGGAGGTTGAGGGGAAATAAAAGGACAACTTCTACTCAAGATTTTTCAGTTGTGTACCTATTATCTCACACAGTGCAGCAGTGTTGACATCTCCTTGCCATTTCTGGGTGAGGAGGAACATGTGAAGGTTGGCACTTTCCAGATGTTGTTACCAGAGGTGCACCTTTAAACGGAATTCATTTGCTTGTGAGCAGGTTTTCATATCGGCCTTGCATTCGTGTGTTCAGTTGATTCGGATGCTGAAATCTATCAACCATGTATGCCAGCCTTGCACACCACTCATCACTTGAAAGCAGCTTTGCATCATCGCACCTTTCATCAATCAAAAACACTTTAAGTTCCTCCCGCAGCTAATACACACGGGCCAGCACTTTCCCGTGCGACAACCATCGGATATCTGTACGGAGCAATAAAGCTTTATGCTCTGCTCCCATTGCCTCACATAAAGATGCAAAAATGCAGCTTTTCAGAGGTCTTGTCTTTACAAAGTTTACCATGACATCATCCAACACAGGAGCTAGGTCTGCTGGTAAATTCTTGACAACGAAGGCTAACGAAGCCTTTGGTGCGCCCGACCTCGTGCAGTTTTCCCACTGAAGTCCTCCTAGTTCGAGATATTCTGATGTGACCCGAAAAATGTCCTCTCCTGTTGTTTTTTCTGGCAATGCCTTGCAAAATAGGAAGTTTTCTCTGATGGCCTCTCCATCCACAAAACGCATATTAGCCAAGAGTTGAGCATGTCCACTGATGTCTGTAGACTCTTCAAGTTGCAATGCAAAGTTCCGACTGATGCGTAACTTTTTCCAAGACAACACTTTCGATTTCTTCAGACATGTCCTCAATACGGCTGGCAATTGCGTTATCTGAGAGAGGGACTTTGGCTACTTCTTTAACCGCGTCAGGGCCGAGCATATAAACGTAAAAGAGTATTTAATTATTCTCCAGTCACTACATTGCGGACACAGATGCTCAACAATGGCAAATTATTTTCAGCAAATGAATAATATTTTTTTTTTTACCATTAAGTGAAATTGGATAATTTTCAATGGGACACCTGACGATCTCTCACAGCACACTAGTGGTTGAAAATCACTGAGATAGATACATAGATAGTTCGATATTATTTGTCATTCAGATTATACACTGTACAGTGAACATCAGAATGAGATTCTGTTGCAATCGCTCAAAAATAGTGCAGAATTGTTTTAAAGTGCTGAATATTAAAAATAATAAAATGGGAAATTAAAAAACAAAACAAAAAACTATGTATAAGAAAACAAAAATATATTGCACATTTGCATAAATATATTGCACATCAGTAGTTTTTAAACTTGTACAGTCCATGGAACAGTCCAAAGTGTGTGTGTGTGTGTGTGTGTGTGTGTGTGAGCCTGTATGTACATTGGAAGGGGGATTACCGGGAATTACCGGGAACAGCCTGATGGCACACACACAAACACACACACACACACACACACACACACACACAAACACACACACACACACACACACACACACACACACACACACACACACACACACAAACAAGAAATTATACCTTGGTAATTTGCTCATCTAAAGAAATCTTGAGCACCACTCTGCTATAATCAATACATGGAGCAGGTGGGGTGAGACACAACAGCTACTAAGTAGAGAGCAGACTGTTTATTTCCTCAGGTCACTTCCTCAGTCAGTCCTGGAATTCAAACCACCAGTCTTGAAGTTAGAATCTCCTCCAGATACAGTTTGTTGTGCCGTCCTGCAGAAAAGCAACAATGTGCAGATATGAGGGTGTGAATGTTCTGGAGGAGGGTGCATGTGTGTTGTTGGCACTCAGTCAGAAGCTTCACATGAGCAGCCTGCCCCTAAAGGGGGTGTTAGAGTTCTTTCCTGGAGGAGAAAAGTGATGCATTGCAGCCAGCTGCACAGTAGCTGACTGAATGTTTCCTCAAGACATTTTCAAACCAGTTTGTTTTTCTTTTTTTTTTTAAGTTCAGCGATCAGCACATTTCCAGTGTTACTGGATTTCAGCCTGACATATTTAGTTACTGAATCTATGATTTCAGAGGGGTTATTAAGAGGCAGCTCACGTCACTAATCACAGATGCCAAGCAGCTCTTTGTAACTGAATGAAGGGAGTTTGCTCTACCAGGTGGCCGCTCACTTTCAGGGGAACTACAGCCTGTTTGATGTGTCTTTTTTGACCCTGTGAAATTGCAGGAGTTCATTCTGCTGAAATGATAAATCTTTAGGAGAAACGTGAGCTGGGAGGTTTTTGAATTTGAGCTCTACACCCCCACCCTACCGTCAAAGCAGCCACAGCATTGGTAGAGAGAGATGTTCTTTGTTGCTGTTGATTTGCTTGTTTATATTGAACCTGTTAAGTCCTGCTGTGTGAATGGATGCTTATTGATCACTTGTTAGTTTTTACAGAGATCCTGGTTTTCTTTAACTTGTGCTCAAGTTTCTTTAAACAGTGCTAGACTGAAACCTTTTATTTTGAAACATACTTTATTCAAGGAAGTGTATAATATGGCATACAGAACTTAAAGATCTAGTACTTCCATTTTTAGCAAATCACAAAAGAAAAACCTGTTCACCCAGCGACCTGGGTAGCCCACATATTCAATTAGGTGAGGTTCTGTGGTACAATAGCTGAACTGTACACCCTGCTACAGTTAGACAAACAAAGAATGGTCAGTTATTACATATAGCAGACAGGTGAGTCTCTCAGTCACTCAGGTGGCATCAGAGACATCAGAGATTGTTAACATGTAAAATGAAAGGTTTCCATTTCTTAATAAAAATTATGCTTAGATCCCCTTAGTGCATATTTCATTTTTTCAAGGCTCAAGAAAAACATCACATCCTTGTGAAACGTTGTCTTATAATCAATAACCATAGATTGAAAAAAACAATATCAGTGATGTGACTCATGGGTTTGTGAAGGGACCATTTGAATTTTAGTTTTGAGTTAACTGCTTATCATCATCTGTGTCAGACACTGGAGCCAGAACATGTCTAATGAGATGTGATGTTAAATACCAGTTCAAATTCAGATTTATTTGTGGAGCACACTGTCATATACAAACAATTCAAAATGATTAATTGAGTGATTAAAGAGTGGTTAAATCAGTAAAACATGCAGAAAGATAACACACACACACACACACACATAAACACACACAATAATGAACAGGGGACTCATTTATAACTGTTGTGTATGCACAAATGAGGCTTGAAAGATACGAAAGAAAAAGCAGGAAAAAAACCAAACTTTATGGCTTCATGTGCACACCTGTACATACATTCTGAGCCATGTGTAGGAACAGTATGGAGACACACATAATGAGCTGGTGAATGGAAGCCAGATTGTATAATGATTCCTATCAATTCAGATCTTAACCAATTACATCTGTGATTTATTATTGAACTATTAATGAAATACTGAGTGTTTCTCATCATCACATTCCCCACACCCATAGCTCAGAGGAGAGGTCTGGACTGTTTGCTGCTCACACAGCACAGGTGTCTTTCTCTAATATTAGGCATAAATATTCTAATTCCTTTTCACCTCAGCCAATCGTAGAGGTATAGTAAGCGTCGGCGATGTGGGGGAAAACGAGGAGAAAAGCTCTACCGACATTAGTTGTGTGGTGGTCATCAATTCATATCTATTATTGATTTGGGCTAGCATCGCTATAGCTTGGCAACTGAGGCTTAGGGGGCAAACAATACACTCGACTCGATTCATTTATGTGTTACCTGGCTGGTGGGGCAGGGGAGGAGGTGTGTGAGGGCTGCATATCGGGGTATTATTATCACACGCTTTTAATCGTCAAGCATTTATAGATGATCATGTCAACATGGGCCACATACAGTACACTGTTAAAAAAAACAAAAAAAAACAACAAACCTTTAAAAGGGCACTTGCTTGGTCCAGAGGGCAAAGGGCAGGTGCTATAGCACCACCTAGTGTCTATCTGTGCACGCCACTGACTATAGTCCATACACAGTGTGCTTCTTGGCATCTACCTTCACATCTGACCTTTCTGTTTCATTTAAGGAAACGTTTTGTTTGTTGCATCGACTGCAAGAAGCTGCTGTAGCTGTCAGCCTCACAAACCTTCTACACTGTTCTCCATTGTTGTCTAAATGAGGCCCATGATGATGTGAATGTGTAGGAAGTGTATTTTGGAGTTCTGTAACTACAGAAGTTCTGTGGACTGATAACATTGAGGCATATCAGGTATAGTGTATCTGTGGCCAGATCACTAAGAGCTGTATAAACCATAGGGGGGTTCTCACAGTCAGTTCTGTAATGAAAACATAGTGACAAAGACGGATATGACTGGATGTTTTGATATGAGTCAAGATAACGTACAATTTACAGCCGTGTAAGAGCATGAAAACCATTCCATTCCATTCTGTATTTGGAACACATACTTTTTAAAAAACACGTATTCCAAAAATGATCCACGGCAACTTTACATTGGTAATGTTTTAGAGGAAACTTTACCACCTGGCTTAACTTCACTGTCCATGAGTGCTGCTGTGTGTTTAGGCACCTCTCCATTTAGCTTCAGTTTAGGGCTGCAACAACGAATCAATAAAATCGATAAATATTGATTATTAAAAGTGTTGGCAACGAATTTCATTATCGATTCGTTGTGTCGCGCGATTACTGTATTACTCGCCAAGTCGCGGAGCAGTTCAGACGCAGCTGAGCAGAGCCGGTATCGGCAGAAGCGGAGAAAACGGTCCGCCCGAAATCTTCTGGAAATTATTATTTTTTTGTCCGATTCATCGATTAATCGAAAAAATAATCGAACGATTAATCGAAAAAAATAATCGACCGATTAATCGATTATCAAAATAATCGTTAGTTGCAGCCCTACCTCAGTTATTATGGTATGGTGTGGCAGCCATTACCATATGGCAATGGTAGAGCCTCTCTGATAAGTAACTGACCATAACATGTTTAACAGTCTGACTCTAAAAAACAAAACAAAAAAAACATTTAAAATGTATGAAAATGAGTTTCAATAGCAACATATGTATATTTAACTGCTTCTAACAATGCTGAATGAGTTAAAAAAATAATGTACTATGTTTCAACTTTGGAACAATTGTGATAAAAGTCAGCTGATGTAATAAATCATTAAGACACAATCAATAATGTAATGGCCACTAATTATCAATAATGTGATTAAAAGGTGATGCAATCATTATCAGTTCAATAATGTTATTTTTAGCAGTGATCAATGAAAGAGAGAATGTTGAAATGTAATATTTGAAAAACGATAATAATGGACTTTTTACCTATTCACCTATTATTAATAACCTAGTACTTAATAGTTAATAACATTAATAACCTAAAAGTCAATAGTGAATGATGATTAACAGCCTAATAAGAGTTGATAAGCATTAATAACCTGCTCATCAAAAACACAGTACTTCATAGTTAATAACTCAATGCTTCATAGAAACCAAACATTTTATAATTACATAATACTTAATGGTATATAAGCATAATGTCACCTCATGTACATATTCTATATAATTATTAATAAACAGCCAGTTTGAACTTTTGGTTTCCTTCTATTCTGCCACTTGTTGAAATGTAATGTTGCATTTGTGGTTAAGACATGAAGGTATAAAATAACTGACGTCATGTTCCTATCTTGATCTTCGCCTCTCACATTCCAACTTAATGGAAGTAATTATAGCTCATTTATTTGGTAAGCTCTGGACATTTAATTGTCAGGAAAATATGTGCTAATACTGTGCCCACACTGTGCCGCTTTTGTTCTTCAATCGTGAGTTCTGCTCTTGTAAGAAAACCTGCATGAGTCCGAACTCTGTTTTTTTTTTTTTGTTCTTTTTCCTTCATGATTTGACAATTTACATGCTGCTCCATTTGTGGAGCAAAGGTCATCCTGTTAAGGTCCTGGGACCCAACGAAAGCCATTAACATCCCACTGTGGAAACTGAAACATAGACAAGTTCTTGCGCTAGTTTAAGCTGTCATGTAATGTGTGTTATGTTCTTTTCCAGTAAGTGTTGATTCATCATCGCAACAGTGTTATTGACATTAAACAGTGTCCCCTTGAGATTAGGTACACTCTGGAAAAAATGTCATTCTGGCATGGATTATGTTGACTGGCAACATTTTCTAATGGAGACAGTGTCATGATCTTATACCACACAGAAGTAGGGGGGTGTTAGGGTGTTCAGGCTGGATGGTGGATGTCGAGGAAAAGCTTGAGTTTGTGTCCTTCTGTTGAGGACAGTGTTGTGTAGTATTCAGTGTTGGAGAGTAACTAGTTACTGAGAAAAAAAATATATCATTAAATTACAGTTACTGATGAAAATGTTGATGATTACAAATGAGGTTACATCTGAAGTCAGATTTTGCTCATTTTTGAATATTTAACATGTAACTGAATACATATATTGCTGTTTATGATTCTATGAAATCAATATTTTATACAGCTGAAAACATTGGTTAGAAAAGTCATCAAAAAGTCATCAAATGTAATAAGTTACATGACTTCATCACATTACATTACTTATTACATTTTAAATAGAGTAACTAGTGATAACCTGTAACCTATTACATTTCCACAGTAACCTTCCCAACCCTGCTAGTATACTAACTGTTGTATTTTAATTCCTCCATGTGATAACTATACGTTTTGATCCTCAATGATTGTTTTTAGTTGCTATGATTAAATATGAATAGGGAAACACATATCAGGAATATCAGTGAACATTCTGCACAACATTTGTTAACTTTTGTTGGCAATTTCTATAAAAGATTTCCTCATTATGTTGATAAAAGATTGTGGGCAGCATCATATTTCCTTTAAAACACTAGCAGTAAACTGTATAATGATCATTTCTGTAGGTTTATTTAGTTTATTGATTTATTATGGTTTATTTAATAGGGACAGATAGAATAAACATAGGGTACACAACAGTCTGATGCAAGTATTACAGTGTTTATAGTCAATGCTAATTTGCAACACCTGTCCATAGAAGACTAAGATAAGTTGTGAAAAAGTAAGTGAACCAAATACAGCTGTATAATAAGTACAATAAAGCACAGAATAAAAAGAAGATAAGCAAAATAAAATACTCTTTACAGTTTCCACTTAAAGCTACTCTATTGGATCTGCAGCAGCTCTGTGGTTTCTTAATGTATTTATACAGGCTGAGGAGCAAGTCCATTTAAACATTTAAACACCAGCTTTACATCATGATGATCAATACAGTTTCAAAGCTCAACATTTTGTATTTACTTAGAATGTGACAATGATGATACCTTAGTTCTGGAGCTTTCAATCATATCATACTGTCTTCCTCAGCAGATGAGTTGGACCTGTTGTCATGGAACTGTAGATGTGCAGAGTTCTTTTCTCTCATTATCACATTCTTCTCAGATAAATGTTGTTTCAGCAGCAGTGTATTTGTTCATGACTGGGTACTTGCATGTGAGGTTGATTTTTAAGTGCATTTGAGTCTAGTATTGAGATATATAGTGCAGATGTTGAATGATATGATGTAATATAAAAACATCTGCTGCACTTCAGGTTTTTGGAGTTAGCTGCTGGTGTTGTGTGTCCTCATATTGACCTTGTTGCAGAAAGCCTTTTGTGCTAATGACTCTACTCTAAAAGCCCAGTCGACCCATTAGAGACCTGGTCTGCTTCCAAATAAACAAACCCCCACCTCCACCCCCCCACCACCCCACCCCCTCCACCTCCACCTCCTCTGCTGCCGCCAGGTAAAGCATGAGGGGAGGAGCGTTTACCTGCACCGTATCCAACCCTCAGCTCAGTTTCCCACCGAGGCAGAGCCCGCCTCTCAGCCCCCCAGCTGAAACCCAACACCTGTGACATCATCATGCAGGCAGACATTGGCTGGCCTGCCCTGCTCACAGCACTGCAGGCTTTTCACTGCTCCTCACTCCCAGGAGAGATCAGCAGCTCTGACCCACAGCGCCAGCCACAAGGAGCCTGATCTGTGTTCAGATCAATCACGCTGCTGCTGCTACTGCAGAGCTGTGGAGCCGCGTACCTGTTGCTGACCTCAGCGACCACACACCTCCCCCAGACTCACCGCTTTTTTTTTTATTGGGGGGGGGGGGGATTATTTTACGAGCTTTGTGAGGAAATTGTTGTCACTGCCACGGCTAAAGGCTGCCTGCACTCATTTTCCTCAGGATAATCTTATCTTCTCCATGGATCCTGACACAGGTAAGCACTTGTTGTTCAGCAAGTTGTGAAGTTATTGATGCTGAACGTTTCCACCTGCTCACATGTCCTTCAACACACTCTGCTTTTTTATAAGTCTGACTATGAGGAAATATTCTTTTAAACATCTGTTTCTTACCTCTCTGAAAGTCACTGCTTTAATTATAGGATGCATAGATCACACTATACAACAAAGGACCCTGATGAGAGTCTACACACACACACACACACACACACACACACACACACACAAGCACACAAGTAAAAAGCAAGCAAAGGGGACAGAGAGAGAGAGAAGAATGAACAAACACGGCTGAGTACACTGAAGACTGTTCTCTGCCTGCAGGAGTGAAACCACAGTGATTCAGTGTAGAAACATTAGGAGTCCTGTTCTCTGTCCTTGTTTGATGCTTTTACCACACAGCCTCCTGCCTCATAAACAACTGACTTTCATTCATAAAGCCTTGTAGTAAGAGTATTAACATTTATCTTCTTCTCTAAACAGTTACGGTGAGGTTAAAGTGATTCAGGGAAAATTAAGAAATCCAAAAATACTAAAGATGTGACTAAAGATCAAGATGACAAATTAAAACGGGGGCTTACAATAAGGTCAGTTATGTGTTTAAATAACTTTTTAATCAGATTCTAAAAGTCTGAACATTTATAATTTAACTACTACTATTTTTCTATTTTCATTTATGACATTTTCAGTCCGTATCCAAAAAGACTGAAAAATGCCTTTGCCACTATTTTCCAGACTCAGAGGTAAACATCTTTAAATATCTTGTTTTGTTTGACCGTCTGAAACCCAAAGCTTTTCCATTCACAGCAGAGAAAAGCAGTAAATCTTCACTCTGGACAACTGTTTTATTTATCAAGCATTTTTTCCCCCATTCATAAAAAAGTAATAAAAGCAGTAATAACACACTGTTACAAGTGAAAGTACTTCAAGCAGTTCTCTTTTTTTTCTTATGCTTGATAAACAACTTAAAGGAACAGACAGACCCTCTCATATGTACTGGACTAATGTAGAAACATGGCGGTGCAACGTGGTGGACTTAAACACTTATTAAAACATACTTATGAATATTATATTGTATTTCTGCAAAATCTTCAACTTGGTCCTTTAAACAGTTTCAGGATTACCACATGTTCTATAGATCAACTAATAAATGAATTATTATAATCTATTTACTACAGATATAGTAATCTATAGTCTGTCAGGATTCACTCACAATAAAAAAGGTATTTTAATAGTTTATTCAATTCAACTGTTTCATTACTTTCTGTAAGTTTGATCTCACAGCATGAACGTCTTAAAGGCATTACAGCATCTTAACGTATTTATTGGTGTGTGGATTTAAATGTAGTGGGTGTAAAAACTACTTGAAGATGGTTTGTGTTAGTCATATATTATAGGATGTTAACTCCCCCAGCTCGCTAAAAGAAACATGAAGTGAAAGTTTGAGTCCAAAGAGAGCCTCCCTAAAGTTAATAGCAGGGAGAATGTTTCATAGCTTCATCGTTCTTCTTGTTTTTATTCTTTCAGACAGCTTTCCAAACTTGTATTAGTGTTTAAACTTCAATCTCAGTCTTCCAGCTCAGGAGGAAAATGCACATCCTTGAAAGTATTACTTAAGTAGAAGTTAATAAGTAATAAGTGCTGTTCATGGTACAATGGGCTAACTTCATACCTTTAAATCAGACTTCAGACTTCTCCAAACAAGGTAGTTTGAGTTATTCTGAAACTCCCTATGAGACCTCACCTTGACCCTTCTCATTGTGAGAGCCTCGGCTGGTTGAAATTACAGTAAAGACTCTCTCAGATCCAGTCGTACATTGTACAAAAGACTGTTCGTGGTGCCGTCCCACAATACTAAAGAAAATGACTTCATCCAGGTGAGAGATATTCACAGCTGTTCCACTAGGAGCACTTCTACTCACTTTATTCCTAGCAGGTTTAACAAGCACCCTGGGGAGGGAAACTTTTCAGTACATGGCAGTAAATCTGTGGAATAGATTGCCAGGAAATCTTCAAATCATAAGCAGCTCGGGAGGTTTCAGGCTGGCACTGAAGAACTGGCCCAGAGGTTATTTACAGTAACATGTTATGACTGATAATAGTGTGTCTATGTATTTTATTGACTTGGTTTAGTATTAATGCTGCTTTATTTATTTGAATCATTATGTAGAGTCAGACTTGTGTACAGCAAGTCTGAATCTACTGAATCAAAGCCTGGTGATTGACATTTGATTAATGCCTTTGTGTCATTCTTGCCATGGTAGATCTTTGTCTTGACCCCTCCCCTGCAAACCCCCCCCAAGGGGACCACAATGGAAATAAGCCTCAGGGCTTTATTGTGCCATCCTGACCTTTCCTTTCGGCAGAGCTGATGCTCTTAAAATGAAATTGTCATAAAAATCAATCAATCAGTAAAATGTTGAAAAGCATGAAAAGTAAAGTACTAAATGCAGAAACATGGTCCCTGTTAGTGTTAATGCTTTATTGTGTCAGTAGTATTAAGCCATAGTAGTTGGTTAAAGTTGAGCTCATTTATAACAATGTAATGTGTTTTATGAATTATAAACTGTATGTAAAAATGTAATCTGTAAACTAACTATTAGCTTTAGCTGAGAGATGAAACTGAATATAAACTAGAGAAACCAAGGAAGAGCAGACTATGATTTGCACTTGTGAAACTTAAATTCACAACTTGTGAAAGTGCATCTTAGAGTTTGTAATTGTAACTTCTGATGTGCAAAGCTGCAAAAAACAAATTGTAAGTGTAATTTCATACTTGCAGAACTGCACCACAGGACTTACGTTTGAATCTACCTATTTGCGTCATCCTTCTTACGTGATTTTTGCCACGATTCTCTCAGACGGAGTGCGCCAAAAATGAAAGAAGCGCGACTCGCAATTTGCATTCAAGAAACCGTAAGGAGTGCCTGTTTTACCACATGTATCCAATAGGTGGCAGTGTGTCTATTGTTTTTAAACCTCAGTTTAGATTAAACCACGCCTACTTCCACATGACTCAACCCTCGACACAACGAACCATCCCAGAATGCATTGGGTCCGTTCAGACTGCGCTGTAGCAGAGATAAGATTGGAGACGAGCTCGACCAAAAACAGTCACAGTTTTCACAGTGGGACTGTTAATAAGTCACTCTATTAAGATTTTACATTTTCTCAGGCGACAAAGTAACTGTAGATTCCAAATTTGTGGTCAGTTTATCAAAATAACACCAATTTTTGCACAAAACCGCTTTAAGATTCATGCAAGAAAAACAAAAGTTCTTCTCCAGTTTGTGGGATTTTTTGTGGGCCTCGCCTTTTATAAAGAGACCATGAAAGAAACAAGTGAGAAGTAGGACAAACGTGCAGAACAGGTCGTGGTCCCTGCAGTGATGAGCTGTTGTTGAGAGGAGAGCGGACAGTCTTTGGGGAGTGCTTACATTTCATGTCTTTCAACCACACTATTATCCACAGCTAATCCCACAGTCCCGCTGCCTCTAAGTAGTTAGTTTAAAGTAGCCACCAGTGACTGCACACTGACTGTCCTACATGTTACTACAACTCATTTCACCATCACTCCTCTCACACTGAACAATTTACCTGCTCCAAAAACACTGTTAATAATTCACTTGAGGCAATCTTTTAATTATAATGCTCACATGGTTTGATGTTGTGCAGTTAACTTTAAAAACTAGTCTAGGCGTCATGCTGTTTTATTAGATGGGACTAAAAATGTAAGAAGCTCCAGTAGATCTTTCCATTGATCAGATATTATAATTATTAGAGTTTGATTATTACCAAAATGAAGTGAAGGTTCAAATTTGAGCCTATAAATACACTAATGAGAATCATCTTGTCACGGTTTAGCTCTTCCATCCATGCCAAGCTGATACCCATAAGAAGAGAGCTTTGTGAAATGTTAAGCAGAGAGTAAATGCTGCTAAACATTGGTCTTCACAGTTGAGTCTAGATGGGAACAACTTTAGGAAATGGTGATATACAGAAACAAGGATAGAGTGTGGATGTGAAGAACTTTCTACCACCTCTAACTCAGATCTGACTATTTTTATGACCCTATATCAAAACACTCTTGTAGTTAACTTACAACTTACCTTCCTGTGTACTAGTAATCACTTTATTGGGACCATGTACAATGTTAAACATAACAGTTACCATTTGATGTACTGCACCAGAGTTAGCTTATAGCTCATTTCCATGTGCAGTCCCTTAAGTAGGTCAATATAAAAACTAGAGTCAGACCAATCAGTCAGCTGATATTGGCCTACCACATATCAGTATCAGCTATATATATATAAATATATATATCTGTCCAATATGCATTGACATTTTTATATAGGCAGCATTTTATGTATCTTTGATCCTTTTTCTTGTTCTTTTGTTTCATGTGTTTTATTATTCATAGTTATTTATAATTATTAAATTCACTGTGAAGTTTACAGTTTCAGTGCACTGTTTATAGTTAAACAGTAAAATTCAATTCAATTCAAATAAATGAATTAGAAAATAAAATGTATCACACATGTTTGATAACCACATTGCAAAAAAGATGCGTTTTATATACATATTCTGTATATAAGACTATCAGCTGATATATTGATATCATATTTTTTTAAATTCTCTTATATTGGTATCAGCATCAGCCCCAAAAATCCAGTATCAGTTGAAACATATAACAGTACAAATATGTTGTAACACAAAATAGGTGAGATCACAAAGACTTGACTTGACATATTGAGTCATTTGTCTGTTTTGTTTAAAAAAAAAAGTGAACAGATGTGCTCGTGTAATGATATTATCTAAACTGGTTTCTAATATGGATTCAGTCAGTATTTTGAAACAAGGCAGAAAAAAGCAGATCACAACACAAAAATAAAGAAAAATAACACTTGATTCTAGAAAATGATTGTATTTATTTGTTGAAATGTTCTCACTGCACTGGTAGATCGTTTCACTGTGGCCTCAGTTTGTAGAATGACAAACAAAAAGAAATGAAAGTGCGAAGAAGTGGAATTTTGGAAAAAAAGACGTGTTGGAATGGGCCATCACCTCATCACTGCTTTCTATATCTAATCACATGTTGCTTTTGACCCCAGCATCGAGAGCCCCCTGTTCCCCCCCTCCCCTCCCAATCCTCCCCCTCCTCCTCCTCCTCCTCCTCCCACACGGCGCCACATGCTGGAATCTGAGAAAGGGGCTTTGCTGGCGGCAGGTTAATTGCCTCTGAGATTCCTGCGCTAATGGAGCTAATCCCGCCTTTGTGTAGTTTGCGCTCCAGATTTGAGCTTGTTTGCCAGGTGATTGTGTGAGGTCGCACGTATTAATTGATTAGCGGCGAGTTTTGGTGCGCTCTCGTCGTCTTTTTTTTTGTCTTTTTCCTGTCAAACACTTCACAAGAGACAAGGACCCCTGGGGGTGGGAGGTGTCGTGTTTTCACTCAGACACATGTGCGAAAGGCGACGTGAAACCTTTTACCACAGCTGGATGGAGATCAAACTGAAGTTGCCATTAACACTGGTAATTTGGTAGCTGTATGAAGAGAGCATTTCAGTGTATTCCTCCCCTCTTTGATGTACAAATTCAAAGTCTCTTCCCTTCACCACTAGCTTCACAGGCACAGTTCAAAAAAGATGGAATTTATTACCATTTTATTTTTCCAGCCTCAGTTATTTAGGGTGTCATCCATGACTGTGTGTGTGTGTGTGTGTGTGTGTGTGTGTGTGTGTGTGTGTGTGTGTTAAGTTAATCCCTCACATGTCAGGCTCTTTGTGCAACATTTGAAATTGAATGCTTTTTTTTCTCTTTTTTTTCATCCATATATTTTCACAATTAATTCGAGTTCTTTAGATAATGTTAGAAAATTTATGACTTAAGTGTTAGCAATAGGAGCGGATTCCACGGGCCGTTCATAAATAAGAGATGTAAATATTCTGCTTTGAGGTTCCTTTCATTCTATCAGCCTGAAGCAGTCAGTGATATGCAGCCTTCAGAGGCCAGTTTGCAGGCTTCCTGCTGCATCTTCTAGTGCTCATCAAGGGGCCTCTTGAATACAGGAGCTGCAAAGAAAATCCTTAAAGGGATTGTTCAGGGTTTTATGAGCCGATCTGATTTATAATGAACTTTACATTCTTTCATAGAGCCGCTGCACCCACGTCTCTTTACGAGAACCATTTCATGTCAAAGAGTCAACCATGTCACACAGTCTGAATCTCTACATGAATGAAATACCTTTTACCGGCTTGGTGTACATGCTAGGTGACGCACGCTTGTGAAAAAGGTGATGAGATAGCAGCTCTGGTTACTGCTGTTTGAGGTTTCGTGTTGTTCCAGGATGAATGAACATAAAGTGGAATCCCTCTGTTGGCATTCAGCTGAGCTTCCTTTATTTAGGACTCTCTGCTTCTTTGTTTCCTCAAAGGTCATCACTGTCAACACTGTGTGCAGCTGGTCAATAGTGCAAATCTGTTCATTTACTTCATCTATTTGAACTCTGCGTTAAAAGCTCAGTGAATTTACCTCGACTCTGCCAAGCATCTATAATATAAACATTTATTGTACTTTATTTATAGTCATCATTTCATTTTATGCATATTGCTCATGAAATATAATACAACATAATAACAAGTAAATAATATAGCAGTTAGGTTTAATAAATCAATATATCAATACAGATTTAAGTTGTTACAGTATATTTTAGTCATTTTAAATTAATAGGAAATTCATAGAAAAAAAGGGAAGAGAAAAGAAAACTTCAACTTTAATTTTATTTCATATTTGAAAGTCTGCTTGCTGTATACCATAATTCTGTAGGTTTTTCTAGGTTTTCACCTTCCTATTTAAAAGAAGAAAAAAACAAGAAAAAAGAGAAAAATGAAGGAGAAAAAACCCATATAGTACCTTTTTTCAAAATAAGGTACCTACTGTATGGTGCTCCCTTTAATGTCTGTCAGCAATTCATTGTTATTTCAGAATATTTTTATAACTTCACTCAGCCATCTTTTTAAAAATAGCTTCAGAGAATAAGAATGGCCTTCTTATTGGATGAATCTGCACATCACAGTGGGCAGTGTTCACAGGAAGTAGTGTGATCCTTATGTACAGTAGAGAGGTACAACAAAAGGTGTGGAGACGGATGTATGAAGCATCTGACTCAACTGCCATTTATTTCTCTTTCACTCAGCCTGATATTATGTTCATATTGTTGTTAAGACATCATGTCTTGTCATTTTAGCAGATTTATACCTATAAGCACAGACTGATCTTTACACAGTATTTACAGTCCTTCCTCTTTTTGTCTTCCCTGTAGTCTCAGTTGGTTAGATTAACTTCTCTGATCATCATGGAGTACAGAGCACACAGCACACTATGAAACGTTATTATATCTAGAGACCAACTAGTACTCCAATACAAGGATTCTACCTGCCCAGTCTGTTAGTGGTCATTGGATGAAAGACAACGTTAGTTATGAAAGAAACAGCATGTAAATACAGTATGAGCTGAAATAATAAAGATACTGGAACAAGATTCTGATACAAGATGATGTAATAATGCAGGACCCAGTTTACTTTGTCCTATTGGTGTAACTTCCCAACATCCCAACAAATTCCAACACATTTCCACAAATCAACTGATCTTAAAGGTCTTGGAGGTCTCTGATAAATCGTTTTATTTTTCCTAAAATTGAGTGTAAAATTGATTGAGGTGTGTGGTGGGGGACAATGTGTTTTCTCAAGCACACATTCTCTCTTTCTCACTCTGTAGCCCGTTTCCAACCAAACGTTCCAGGTACTTTAGAAGCAGAGGAACTAACGTTAGAACTGAATGTCCCTGTGCTTTCCCGTCTGTGTTTCCACCTTGTCTGAAGAGTCAGGCAGATCTCACAAATTAGACCCACAAGGAATTTAAAAAAAAAAAAAAAAAAAAGATGACGGTGCTTGAAACACAGTTATTAACACATGAGGACAAAAACAACACAGATATGTCCTGTACTTTTGGAAAGTTGTAACCCCCCAGCAGGGACTTTTTGTCCCTCTGGAACTTCATTTAGACCCTGGTTCCTCTGCTGAAAATACAGGTAGGGGCTTTTGAGCTCCTCAAAAGGCTCTCAGTCTCTGGGGAATGTTCCTGCTCTGGAAATACAGTATACAGTATGTGTATGTTTGTGTTCTTAACTTTATAGTTGCTGTAAACCCAAGACCCACTATAACCCACCCTCCCCCATACCCCCCCAGTTTCCCTTCATCAACCTTCTGAAGGGAAGGTTTATGGTTATGGCTGTGGCTTAACCAGAGTTACAGTGATATTAGGTGAGTTAAGGTCTACCTGTTATGAGCAGATATTGTAGAAAGAAGGTGTCTTTAAAATATTGTCAGTTTGTCACTGGTTACAGAGGTGTAGTTGTGTGCTGTGACTGAGCCCTGAGAGGATGAATGATGAATGAGACAGAGCACGTTGTTGAAGCGGTGAGCTGGAGGTATGACGGTGCAGCCTGTGGACCTCCAGAGCTGCCTCAACCACACCGCCTCTGTGTGAAGTCGCCAGACACAGGATGAGTCCCGACACGCCTGCTGAATGCAGCGCGGGGAGACCACCTGACGAGCTGTTATGACAGGAGTTATGGTCTAAGACAACCACTCTGTGCCTTCATTTCACTAAGCCAGCTTGAATGGGACAATAAAATGGAGAGCAGGGGAAGGGCTGGGATTCTTTGAATAGGTGTCATCATTCATACATGAAGGGGGGTATTTATCATCAGACAGAGCTGAGGGGCTGGCCCCCTCTCAGCCAGGCTGTCTGTCTACAGATACATTAGTATGCTGATGGCTGATGCATAGGGAAATGATGAGTGACTCACAGGTACTGCTGGGTACAGGCAGGTATTTGTGCCAGCAGGTATTGCATTTGAATTATGTGAACTTGCATCTTGTACCTGTATAATATGAAACTACATAATAGGTTGTAAAAAAAATAATAATACAAAGAATTCAATAAAATTAGATTTCTTTCTACACACACAGCTTGTTTTTACAAATGAAGTGACCTTTTAGAAATGATTTGAGCTCAATCAAATTAACAGAAATGTATGTCCAAAAGGGTGGACTTTACCCATGCATCTTTTTAAGTGAAAGTTTTCTTATCATTTAAAGTCATACATACTGTAATGTATTACATTGGAAATGAAACTTTGCCCACACTAAGCTGATCAATCTGAAAACACAGTAGTTAGTTAGTTTACCATCAAATCATCAAGAGCATCAAATCCTTACATTTAAGAAGTTGGACCCAGTGCATATTTGGCCTTTTTACTTTGAAAAAAAAGACTAAAATGATTATTCAGTGGTTAAGTGTTGCTGTTCCATAGTTTCTGGCTTATACTCACTGTGCAACTATGGAGAACCTTTAATAAAACGTTTATTGTACAGACTGATTCTTTACCTTAAGGATCAATGTTGTAGAACTCCTCACCCACAGAAATGTAAATAGGATGACAGGGATCATTTTAAATGACAGTAAAAAGCATGTCAAAGGCCGTTCTGATATGAAGTGTTTATGGTGTTTTTATTCATTGTTTGTGTTCTGTGTTCTATGAGTTTATATATCGGCCAATCTTTGCAATCTAGCTCAGGCATGTATTTATGAATTTGGCTTTGATTCATGTACGTGTTCCTATCCAAATAAACATTTAATAAAACTAACTATAAGATAACCCTTTATTAATCCTCACAGGGATATTAAGTAAAACAGTAACAATACATTCTGTTATATAATTTAACCAGTGTGCACTAATAAAGGTGCAAGACCTATTTTTCCTCAGATGCAAGACCAGTGCAGGTCTGAACAGTCTTTATGCAGTTTTCCTGAGGTACAGTACAAGTCTATTTTGTGTGCCTCTGTATTTGTTTGGTCATTTAGGAGAACAAGAGGTTGAGGCTGTGTTCAAAGTAAAATCACCAAACACCTTTAGTTTATGTTAAGTTTTGCCTCTTTCAGTTTGCTACATGTTTTTCATTTACTGCAGATTGACATATGATCAATAATATCATCCACATGAGCATCATTTGGATTGATGTATGGATCAGTGACTACTAAGACTTATCAAGATGATCAATTCAAAAATATGTTAAAACTAGTTTTAAAATCAGGTTTGTTAAAATGTACATTTAGTATTTTTGTTGGTTTTATGTCATTTGAAATGACATTTGCACCATTTTTTATCAAAAGTAAGACTGAATGCTCCTGAAAATGTCAAATGGTGTAACCACAAAAGAATGATAAATATTACATATTCTATCACCTACAGTGTATTTAAGTGGACTTATACTAATAATGACTTCATTTAAAAAAAAAATTAAATGATTCCTGATCTCCATGGTTACCAGAGTAAATGTAATATCTAGAACAATTATATTCCATTACCTTTATTTAATATAAAGTTATAATGTAAGATCATGCCAAAAATAGTTGATATGGTGTTTTATTGACAATTTACTGTTTTTTTTGGTACAAAGTTTTTATGGTTACACCAGTTAGACATTTTTGCCATAATCCTCTAATATATTCTCTCAAAATGGATTAAAAGCATAAATTTGATGCTGGGGCCACAAAAAAAGAATGTGTGCAAATTACACATACATACATTTATCTTCACATTTTAACCCCTTTAAATTTGACTCAACCACATGGACATAAAATATATACGTATTATGTATATTAATATTGTATTGTCTTGAATGTATATAGTGGAACTTTCAGGAAAATAGGATCCCTAAAAGTCCAGTTTCCTGATATTCAGATGAGTAATATAGCAATTAAATATGAGAAACACTGATTCATCAGCTATCTTTTCCAAATATTAATCCTAATTCAAAACTATTAAACTGATCAGCTGAAATGATTGATCTAATATGAATGGTAGTTTAACTGGAGAACGTGATAGGATCCAGTAGAGAGAAGACGTATCACTCTGTTTGTAGATGTTGGAACTACATAAATACAAAGAGGGAGGTTCATCTCTGGCTAGATAAAAACACACAAACCTGACAGTAGAATATTTAATGAAATAAACATTGACCATAGAATGAATTAACTGAAGCTATTATAGGAAATGGAAACTGTCAGCAGGATATCTGTAACACACCCACACTCATCTCATCGTTGTTGTGCCACTGATCCACCACACAGCTACTTCACAGTGCGCTCTTACTGATGGACAGGCTCACACTTTTCTCTGCAGGAGTGAAGCTGTGAGAGAATGTGTGTCAGTGTTCATATTTAACAGTGTTTATGAGGGAGGGGGTCAATGAGCAGCTGTCCTGGGGAAGGTCCCAGGAAGTGTCACCTTAAAAGCTCCAGTGAGTCTGAGACCTTTGGTATGTTGGAACAATGTGGTGACAGCAGCTCCTGTCTTGGTGACGGTGTCCATGGTGTAGTGTACACATTGTAATGTAACAAAATGTCGACACTTAAATACCTTTTGCTGCCAGGAAGCCTATCATCAAGACTTTAGAGATTTAGAAATCAACAATAGCAAATAGAGAAAAAAAAAAGCAGTTTATTTTTTTCTCCCTGCAGTATTTGCTGCTTCACTGACTTGTAATTTGCCATAATATATTGTATTTTTGCTGTCTAATTACACCATAATTATAGAAAATAGGGAGCTGTAATTAAGAGGCCTTCCACAAAATGTAATCAGCAGCTTTTCTGCCAGAGGAACATTTAGATTTTAGCCTCTCTAACAGTAATAGCAGTTTATCATGGAAGCAGCACAAAGGCTTTCATTTAGTTATATTTCATTTCATTTGTAAGAGCAGCTTGTCAGTGCTATCACAAAAAAAGAATCTAATTTTCTCTCTTTGAAGAAGTGTTGCTGAAATGGAGATGATGCTGATGGCTGCAGTTAGTGTCTGGAAATATGCTGAGTCATGGCAGAACCTCGACAACAGGGTATCTGATAGGCATAATAGAGGAAAGTGGAGAGCAGGGTTTGCCTCCCACATGTGGCTACGTTCATACTGCTAAATCATGTTGGGTAAGGTTTGACTTTGGTCATTTTGGATTATTTTGGGTTTGGTTAAATATTGAAAAAGTGAAAACTTACTGTGTGATGTTGCTGTTGACTTTCAGTATTGAACCAACCTTCCTTCCTTTCCCTTAACCTTAATCATTCTCCCTGTGCATACTGACCATTAGGAGATACGTTCAGTAGGACAGTTCTCACTCTGAGAAGACTATACAATATTAAGAAAGTGTCTGACATCATCTGCATAGCTTCTTAAACAAATAAAACCGACTTGTTTGAAGTGCATCAAACCTACTTTTTGCCGCTAATTATTTTAAGTCAATCAGCCAAGATTTTTGAAAAGATCTTTCAGTCTTGTCTGAGAAGGTTTGTTTATAACGTTGACAGTAGGAAGCCAGTTTACCCTTTTTGAGAACAAGAGAAATAAGAGCCGTATTCACAGTGGGTAGTCAGGTGCCTTTCTCCATTGCTTCCTCGTACATACTTAATAACGCTGGAGAGATTTTTAATCAACGTAGGTCATATAAAGCTTTCTAAGCCTGGAGCGTCTTGGCAGCAATCTCATTGGATGCAGAGAAAGCTTTTGATAGAGGCTTGTCATGCTATTTTTTCCTCGCTCTTGAACAATATGGATTTAGCCAAAAAAAATGGATATGGAGCAGCCAGCCAGTGGGAGGAAGTAGCCAGCTAGAGGAGTCTGTCAGACTGCACCCCCGGAAAATAACTATGGCCGTAAAAACCCAAACTTGGTGTCTTCTGACATGTCACAATGCTGCTATTCCATTATATACACTGATCTTAATTATTACACATCTGAATGAATTTGCCTACATTAGTGAATTATTACACCGAATGAATTATAGTCAAGGAGAACTAAGCTTCTTGTGCATTAAGCCCACACAGTCTGTTAATATTTAATATTTAAAACCATGCCTATTCTTGACCCACCACGACTTATAATTAAAAATCTTTAGACATTATTTATTCATTTTTTAATTATGTATTGACATCTTAACTGTAATGTTTATCAAGACATGCCAAAATGACGGTTAATATATTGTTTTACTAGAAACATCATTCATTCTTATTCAATGAAAATAAACATTTCAACATCTTTTATGTATTGGTTTTAAATTACATTTTTTTATGCCAAAAATAACAAAACGTGAATCACCAGGAAGTAAAAGCAAGGTACAGTGTTCTTTCCAAAACCTCATTGTACTTGCTTCACTGAGCTGTGAAGCTAGACACATGACATATTTCTCTGAGATTACTTCACACTTGTCAGGGAAGTTGAGTTTTGTTGGCTCGGGGCTAAAAAGGCTTTTGTTTTGTTTCTGTGGTTAAACTCTGTTAACTGTTGCCATGGATACTTAAAGCATTACCCTATTAATGCAATGTGTAATATAATTACTCTAGCTGGTCATTAATGACTGACATATGCAGGTCCATGTCAGGACCTGTTGAGGTTTATTGTGCTCTACAAACTGAATCATAGTGTATCATCCACTCTATAATTGTCCTCATAGTTTACTATATTGTTGCTGCTGTTATGACCCCAGTACAGCATTTTTGAGTGGGTGCCCCCTCACCCCGATATGCCCCCAAAAAATGACAAGCTAAATATTTACAAGCAGTATTATGTAGTGTTGAGTCATTGTTGCAACATCGTTGGTTGTTATTTAGTCTTTATTGGGTAGCAGTTTTGATATACATATAATATCACATATATTTTATCTTCAATACATGGGATAAGAAATATCTCTACTCCTTACCCAAAGAAACTATAAAAGAAGGTGGATCATTACATCAGTGGGACTTTAGTCATTTTTTTGCATTGGCGCCAGACACTGGTGTCACTTCTATTAGAGTCGTTTCCACTGCAGGAACGTCTGGGTCATTTTACAGGGCCGTGACCGTTGGCACGTGTCTCCATAGCAGGAACCGCCCCTGATGGACAGTCTCCCAGAACTTTTGTGGGGGCAAAATGAGTCCCTGCCTCGGGGTATGTACTCTGTGTGGCCCCGAAAAATTCCTGGGTGGGGATTGAGGTTGACTCTGTGCTGATTGGGTATACTCAAAGCGGGATGTGACGTCAACAGAAAGCACCAAAATAAGCGCCTATAAACCGTTGCAGAATGATTAGGTCACCTCCAGAGTCTGTTGGGTCCTATCGAGGTCCTACTCTGCAATGGAGACACAACAGCTGAGAGGACTGAGTGAGAGTAAAGTTCCAGCCTCCTAAATTTTACCTAGAACTTCCTTAATGGAAACGGGACTACTGAAGTTAATGGGGCGGGCATAGCAAGTCCCGCTATAACCCATCATATCTATGCTGTTTTACCTTTGACTAAAAATACTTCTACAAAATACATGATGTAATGTTGGTTGATGTTTTTTATCGTGCACATGGCTTGAGATGAGAGGTAGAGATAAAGAAATGACAAAAGAATAGATATGTGTGTATTTGCCGCTAAATAAGTCATTGTTGCGGTGTGCTGCTCTGTCTTGTTTGTCTGTGCGCCACAATATCATGATATTGTTTTTCACGGTGTGAGAAAATGGACATGTGTGAAGAGTGTCTCAATCGAAGCATGATAGTTGGCGGTCCTGATTTAGCCTATACATCATCATGTGCTCTTATCACACACATGCATACTAAGGCTTACGTGCAGCTGTTTGTATACGTTGTTGCCGGGCCTCACTGTGCAGCGACTCGCTCAGGTTTAAGACTGCAGAGGTTTTTCGGGTCAACAGCACACTGGCCCTGCAGGAAATTGGGCCGCTCCGGCAGTAATTGGCTGAGAGATGGCTTTTAGAAGGACATAAATTATTCACCCGAGCCATCTCTTTCCATCGTCAAGAAACGCAGGAAATTGACTTGTGTTGAACTTAAAAAACCCAGTTCTGTTCTGTTTGTTCTCCCTAACTTTGCTCAGTATGACATGTTCTCACTCACTTGGTTTCACTTTGATGCTGTCCATCTCATACTGGCAGTCAGAGGGACTCTCTTGTTCAGTGTAATGATTCTTTTTTTTTTCTTTTTCCTGTCACTACTATCATTTGTCTCTATAACTCACACCTAATTCAGTCAACAAATAATATAAGTTGATGACTGTTTTTCTCCAATGAAAAGGAATAAGTATTGGAAATGAGAATTATGACAAAATGTTTCAATATTTAAACATGGTATGAAAGATGGATTGAAGCACAGATGAGCTCATATTGGTTTTAATGCAGTGTCTTATTCTACTGTAGGATCACACTCTGTAGCTTCTGAGTATTTATGTTTCTTTTCTTTTTTTGTAGATTTTTTCTGGCATAGATGCCTTTATTTGACAGTAGAGAGACAGGAAATTACAGGAGAGAGAGGGGGGTGTGACATGCAGAAAGGTCCGCTGGCCGGGACTCAAACCAGGGTCCGCTGCATATATGACATGCGCTCTAACCACTCGACCACCTGCACGCCATAGCTTCTGATTATTAATACTACACCCCAGAGGTGATTTAGCAGATTAACCTGTTGCACTAATGAGCAGAAAGCTATCATTTCTTTAAAGGGAAAAAAAACTGGTTTATGGACTAAATGCATCAAAAAAAGGAGATTAAAAAGTAATTGGCACACACACACACACACACACACACACACACACACACACACACACACACACACACACACACACACACACACACACACACACACACACACACACACACACACACACATAAAGATAGACAAAACCACAACATGTACACAACACATGCAGACCAGCATGATGATATTTACAAACTAAAGCCCAAACAGAATCTGTGCCTGCAGAATTCTGAAGGCACCTCAGCAGATTTTAATCAATAAAGATGCTGCTAGTAAAACTCAAAATGTTCAGACCCAGTGAAATGAAAATGGCTTTCCCCCCACTTTTAATTCTGTGGAATTGCTTATTCATCTTACACATTACAAGCAAAAAACACTCCACAGAATTCTGCAGATTTTCATTTTGGATCACCGCTGAAAGAAATCAATCTTCAGATTCTGTTTGGGTTTGATGAGAGTTAGATTAATGTTGACTCTCAGCCATCTAAATCATCATTATAGACCGTGTAAAGTGAATTCAGACATTTTCTTCTAAACACATTAAATAGGTCATGAATGTATTTCTAAAAAAGGTGTAAAAAGTATTTCAACCATTTAGATTAGAATTGTGGAGCTACATTACTTTTAGTCATTCATGTGTGTTTGATAATAATGAAATAAAGTGCCACTAAATTAAAATGTCTAAATTTAATTTTAAAATTAAAACATGTAAATATATTAATAGTTTTGAAATAGGATATAAAACTTGAAATATTGACTGTACAAAAATGAAATATAACATTATATGACATTAATTAAGTGACGTTAATTAAATGAAACAGTGGAGGTTGAATGGAGTGTACAATGTTAATACCAGTTTGATTAGATATATGAAAGTGATGAGTGCAGGGATTAACAGAGGGATGGGAGATGATTACAGTTCAGAGTAACACGCTGATGTGTGTCTGCTTGTTGGAGGTTTTCATGGATCTCAGTCTCTATCCTGAGGGAACAAGTTCAAAGAGTCTGTGTCCAGGGTTTGGTGGAGGGTGGGAGGTGTTGGGGGGTGGGGGTGGTTGGAGATGATCTTGCTTTCACGCCGCCTGAAGTTGATCGGGGGGGTGGGGGGGGGGGGGGGGGGGGGTGTGTGTGTTACATCTGGTGAGTGAATCCAGCAGCCTCTGAATGTCCAGTTTGGTTGCTGCACTGTTTCAAACAGTGATGATGATGATGATGATGATGATGATGATGATGATGATGATGATGATGATGATGATGATGATGATGATGATGATGATGATGATGGACTGGATGATGGCACGATGTAGAACTGGATCAACAGAGCAGCAGGTGGAGCTTCTTCAGCTGACTCTGTTGGCTCTTCTTGGTCTAAAGCTGATGTTGATGTCACATTTAAGCCTCACAGGGGTCAGAGTAGCAGTCTCTGTAATCCTCTGCTCCGTGGTGGAGCATGTGAAGCAGGCAGGGACTGTTTGTGCATATGGACGCTGATTGTTCAGTGCAGAGCTTTAAAGTGGATGGTGACACATCTGGTCCAGCTGCTCTTCACTCTCTATTGTTAGTGGTTGCTGTAAATCAACTTCACTATTGTCCAGTCTTTATACATTCATTATACATACATATATTCTTTAAATATAACCTAAACCAGTGTGAGCAAATCTTCATCGTCGTCTTTTCATATTAGATTCTCCTGATCATAGTTCTATAGCGTATCAGTGTGCACACAGATTATGACTCAGACATTACTCAGTGCAGAGCTGAGGAGAGGCTTCAAGCTAGAAACAGTATTTGTTTAATCAATAAGCTGTAAGCTATATGTGTTTATGAATGAATCAATAAATATCACAACATCAACAGTGATAATCACTATGTTTGTTTACAGAAAAAATCAATACATTCAATATTTAAATACTATTGCTATGTTGATAGCCTATAGCAATATGTATCGTTATATTGGCAGATTCAATGACTTTACATGCCAGGTTGACAGATTGCTACATTTTAACCCTTACTGTTCAGGGTCAAATATGACCCATTTTTACATTTAAGAGCTGTAAAAACACTATAGAAACATTTCTTTTGGACAGACTTTTCCTAATGTGATCCCGTTTATACAAAAATGGAAATGAAATGCATCCATTTTTTATTTTTGTGCAGCTGATACACATTTTTATATATGCAAATGTGCAAATTTGATCTGTATTTATAACGAAGTTCAACAATCAGCATTCAAACATGTTGTATTCATGATATTCTATAAAATGTTCTCCTGGACCATAACATAGTCATTGTGAATGTATTTTTTCCATAAAATGAATCATTTATTAATGGCTGATGGGGAATTTATGAATGTGATTTAATGTAGAGACTAATTATGAGTCAGACTATGAACAGTATGTGAGGGTTAATAATTCATAGGATACTGATGATACTGCCTTGACAGAATCGTGGTAAATAACAACATGTATATGCAGTGACAGCAGATATAGTTCTGTGGTTTTTTTTCATGACAGCAGAAGTATCATCTTGTGTGTTTTGTTTTATTTTTTATTCATTTATTTATTTATTGTCCAGCGCAGCTCCAGCTGGAAGCCTGCAGACAGACTGTCTTCAACATTTTAGTCTAAAGTTTCACTGATGAAAACCAGCCTGAATCATCTCTTTGAAGTTGATAAAAACTAGTTTAAACTGAACAATAAATATCAACTATATATTTATGTTAAAATAATCATAATAAATAACAATAATTAAACACTAAATCAAAATCAGTGGTGAAAATGAACATACATACATGGGTGCGTAGCAGGAACAGAGAATGACACACTCCATCTGTGTCGGGTATGTGTTATAATGGTGCGTTCAATTTGTACCCGCAAGTCAGAATTTCTCAGTTTTTCAGCAGTTCCCAGCCGGATGTATTGTACTGTAGGTGTATTCTAGAGCTGGGTATTAACAAATATCTCAGATGAGTTCTTCTTGTGTTACAGGGTTACACGGTTGTACTTGTTTAATTGTATCCTCCAAGACTATTTTCTAATTTCATTTTAAATGAATTCCCAGAATTCCCTGATTTCAGTTTTCTGACTCAGAAGGTTGGAAGAACCTCACTAACACCAACCACAAAATCCAGGCTGGCTGCACATCAACAGTGTGAAGGTTGTAGTAATATCCTGTTTATTAGCAGTTTGGTCTTATTAGTGTCTCATTAAGAGTGGTACACACAGCACTGTCCAACTTCAGGACAGGACGGTGATTGTATGAGCAAAATACATCAAAATGAGTTTTTATCAGCTGGTATTACTATCAATGGTAATGGGTAGAACTGGTTTTCTGACTTCTTAAACTGGATGATGTCATTCCCAGCTCAGACTTCCAACTTCCGAGGTAGACAGAATGTGACTGAAGAGAAGAAGAGTGATTCTGTCAGAGCAGGCTGTTTCTATGCTGTTTCAATAGTGTCATGAAAAAATACATTGCACTGTTATACATATACATGGCAATAAACATTTACAAAGTCATCATACATATTTAATAGAGGTTTGCATTGCTTTCATTGTTGCATGATCAGAGCAAACCTCAGAGGCTGTGGTGAATGAGGAGGTGTCTGTTTACTGTAATTGATCAGGGTGTTAGATATCAGACATGTGGTTTAATGAAACGACTGAAATGATTGGTGATGGATGAGTGCGGCGTTTCATCTCTCCGCATTAATGTATCAGAGCTCTCTGAAGGTTGCTCCTCATGTGTGCTGCGGCTGCCAGCTGACAGCCAGCCTCTCTCTGGCTGCCAGCTGTAAGTGAATAACCCCGTTCGACAAATAGCCTGCGTAGCATCTCTCGGTCTCCACAGAGTCATGAGGAGGACTAATGACAATCTGCAGAGGAGCATTGTGGGACTGCAGGGAGAGCCGTGACAGGATTGGTTAGGTTGGGTTTCCACTGTAGGCTCGTCTCTCTTCTTACATCACAGAACATTTAACAACTCATAAAGTCTTATATGCTGCAGGTTAACCTGCACATAATGCTTCTAACAACCACCCTGTGTGGCTCTGCTCTATCTAAGGTTGTTGGCATTTCACTTGGATGTGTTCAGTGTTAATATTAATCCAGCCTCTGAGTCCCAAAATGAATGGTACTGCCAAATATCCCCCCTGAACTCACCTATATTTATACCTTATTTAATCCATTACTGACTGTGAGCTATCTAATGTTACACAGGCTACACTTTGTGCTTATAACCAGACCAAAACGGGATCTGTGGATTTTTTTTTTTTTAGTTTTCAGCAGTGATCCAGAATGAAAATCGTTTTTTTTGTGCTTGCAATGTGATAGATAATATTATAGATAATATTCATTTAAGATAATAAAGATTGTTTTAAATGAATTAGAGCTCAACCACATTGTTCTGTGAATGAAAACACATATCACTATCTGTCTTTGTTCATATTGCTCTGTTATCTACTATGAGCCATAAATAGTGACGTGTGGTTTTATATGTCCACTGCGTTCAGATACTCGCACAAAGTCACGTTTGATTGGGTGAACTTATGTAAATGCCTCAGACACACTATGAGCAAAAGACATAGGAATGTAAATGACTGATTTTCTGACATGTTTGGCTACATTAGAGATAATAAGCAATTAACTCAGGGACACAGGATTAAAAGTGGGAAGAATTCATTTTCACATTTTGAGTTTTACTGGCAGCATCTTTAGTGGTGTGACATATTTGGAAACCTGCGCACACAGATTCCGTGCTGGCCTGATTATAACACATGATTTGGTAGAAGCAGAGAAATGGACAGATAATGTCTCAGCTAATGCAAATAAGCAAAAACCCAGAACCTCAGAACCCAAAACCCTGAACTTGGTCTAGACCAGAAAACAGACAGCTTCTAACGACATTTCCACTGTGTTTACTGTCCTGTTTTTACCTCTTAATCAAATCTCTTCCATTCACAGCAGCTCGTGTTTCTTTCCCCGTTGGACCACTTTTAGCAGTTCTGCTGCGTTTCTACATCTCAGCTGTTACCTTGGTGAATTCAATGTTTTCATAACTGATAGAATAGACACAGATACTTACTGAAATCTTTCCCTGAGTACTCAGCTAGTAATTACACTACAGTAAAGTGACCTTGCTGGCTAAGTGCTTAAATTCTCACAGCTCCACTATCCCATAGTTTCTATTCATTCTTCATTAATTCTTGCTTCATGATCAATGTTCATCAACAATGATCTTGTTATTTTTTGACCTTCTGGCAAATATCTGCCTTATGATAGAATGGCACTGATTCACTTCCAAATGAGATACTTCTTATCTCTCTCTCGTCCCTCCCACATGAACATATAATGTTTAGTGTTATGTTATTTCTCCTCAAATATTACTGTAAAAATCTAATTTGTGTCTAGTTTATTTTCCTTTTAATACGCCACACTGCCTACCTGCACAGCATGTGTGCACTGAAAACTTGTTGCTTTTCATTTGGGTGTCCATGTTAACAGTTTAGATGAGCAGCACGGCTCAGGCATGGCTGCAGCAGCCTGCATCTTCTACAGCGTGTCACCGGTTCTCTCTGCGTGAGCCGTGTGGTTCTCAGTAAAAATGTTACAAACAGTCATATTGATATTCATACCAGAAATATTACATAACTGACGCCTTTCACTCAGTGTTTATATCTGTAGAATATGAAAAAAAAAACCACATTTCTTAACCGTTTTCTGTCCAAACTAAATACAAATGAAATGATATGAAACATTCTATTATTGACTATGTAGAAAGTCAGGGCTATAGCAGTAGCAGCTGCTTCATGTGATGATCTCATCAGTCACTTCCTCTTACTGCATTTTTGTAACAGCTATAACTGACACTTGCTCGCTCAGTGCACTTGTAGCTTCCAGCTTTATTTAGTCCAGCTTGTGGTGTTTGCAGTTGAGAATAACCCCCACCTCTACCCGACACCTCCACCTGCACCTCCTCCCTCCACTCTGTCTGAATGACTGCAGCTCTTATCTCTGTGGACTTTGGACTTGGAAGTGGAGAAAGGCCTGACTAAGACACAATAAAGGAAAGCTTTTAAGAGTACACTAAGGCACAGGGGGATTTAGACCTCAACAGATCTGCTGAATACTCTTTTATAGGTTGTAGAGTGGAACTCATCAATGGAATACAATGAAGCCATTCAGCAGTTGCTGTCTCTTCAATTTTTTCTTTTTGTCTCATTGATTCTCTATCTGTCCTTTTCTTTTTGTTCTGGTCATTCTCACAACTCAATGGATCCAGCTGAGGTATCAAGGCTGAGGTCAATTAGATGAAGATGTTAAGTCTCAAACACTGTTGACGCTGATCTGAAAATACGTTTAAAGAAGCTACATGTACAGTGACTTCAATGGAACACATGAAAAGACTTCAAATACATGTCACGTTATTAACTTTAATTGTAAGCTTTGAGTCATATGACTGACAGGTCCTAATGACTGATGACCGATTGGACAGTTTTGGTGATGTCATCCTGTATCACCATGGACCTACTTGGGGAAATTCAATGATGTGTTGACTTATTGTCACTGGTGTTAAAAAAAAGAGACAAGTCAATACTATACATCCATCAAATGTCATAAATAATGTGAATAATAATAATACAGCTTACTACATTTCACTGACTTACAGTTCAAGTAGAACTCTGTCTTAACTGCTGTACACCCTGATAGACCCCGTACTAGCTGACCATTAGGTGTTACCATGGTTATCAGATCAACTTTTATGAATATGTACTCATCCATATACACTGTGTTCTTGACAGCTTTAATGATCATCAGATAGATTAATCTTCAGAGTGTATGCTGGGATCATATATCTACGATCATACAGTCCTACGGCTGCTGCAACAAACACACTGCACCACACTTTATTTTGGATCTGGACATTTGATCTATATCTGTGTTCATTTTGATTTAGTTTTGACTAAAATGTCCCTTAGTTTTAGTCATAATTTAGTCATCTATATTGTTTTAGACGACTAAATATCATAAGATTGTACTAAATCGACAGTAGATTTAGTCGACTTAGATATAATAAAGTGTAAAGGGTAACTCATTTTTTCCGGGGGTCGATCAAATGCGTTGTTCAAAAAGCGATTTGTTCTGATTGGTTCTTCCCAAGTCGTCCACCTCTTCCTAACTCGTCTCTACCTTCTGATTGGATCTCGTCCCTGGTAAACATTTTTGTCTTGTTTTTATTCGTTGACAAAAGCGACAATACATTTGGTCATAGCTTCTGTCCTCTGGCTTTAGTTTTTATTTAGTTATCGTCTCTTTTTCGGCAGAAAAAAAAGTAATTGATGAAAACTATGATGAAAATAATTCATCAATAAAATGAACACTGATCTATACCAGAGTTTGATTGACAAGTTTGAACAGAATAGAATAGAATAGAATAGAATTAGGGCTGAGTGAAACAATGATGTTAACATTGGATCACAATAAAATGTGGACATATGGATAGATCTAACAGCCTATCACACAGCAGAAATAAACCTACCTAGAAATAAACTACCACAGCCAATGAGGTTACAGTATTGCTATCATTAGCATGGATCTGAGTATTTGGAGTGACATCACATCTAAAGTGGAATCAGTGTGGTACAAAGATACCACTGAGACAAAAAAAAACCCACTACACTAAAGTACACAAAAGAAAATAAAAATAAAAATAGGTGTGTAAACTCCATGAGCTAGGGATTAAAAATGAGTAGACTAACAATAAAAAACACTGGATACAAATATTCTCTCATTTATACCCAACTAGAGTATATAGTCAATGTTTCATATATCCTGGTCAAGTATATTGCCAGCTGTAGTAAACAGATCTTTTCTACTTCAAGATGAAGAGGTAAAATGTGTTTCTTACTTTATCGACTTTAGCTGCCAGGAAAGTAACACAGGATCCACAAAGAGAGTTTGCTTTTATTGGTCTCTGTCTATTAATTGACATCATTCACAATCCACCTTCATCTTAACCACAGTTACACACAATACACTTTAAAATGAGCCTAAGCACTAATCTCTCTCTCTCGTTGTCTTTGAATCTCTTTTTTTTTTGTAGTTGAATTTAGAGCTGATTGAAGTGTGTGATAAATGAAAGCTAAATGAAATTCTTTGATTTTCCACTGATGGTTTTAGCATTATTGTTTAATAGCAGTCCGACAGCACTTTATATGAAGTGTTCTACATCTGCCAGTGTATTAGCTGTATATAGAAAGATGCATCCACAAGCTTCTGCTAATTAACTCTTATTCACTCAAAGTGAGGCTTTAGACAATTAACACAAATCTCATTCGTCACATTTTTCAATTTTTCTCTCACTTTTGTTTCTCTATGAGCCAACACTGTCTGAAACATGCAAAGAAACTTTAAGCTGTCTCTATGTATGTTAATGATGAGACGCTGTCTGTGGTGAAGAGGCCGAGGAGGCAGTAGGTGGATGACAGTGTGCATGAAGTTACTGAGAATCACTGTGGGATTATTTTCATTATTGATTCCTACTTTGATCATTTATTAAATGAATGGATTAATCATTTAGTCTAGTGTTCTCCAGCCTTTTTAGACTGTGACCCCTGGAAATAAAACTACTTGTGACTTGTTCATTGGAGTAATTGTTTCCTCTTGAATAATTCAAATCACTTTAGAGACTTAAAAAGATCCAATTATTTACCACTTTGGTTCAGACTGAAATATATGAACTATTAGATGGATTGCAAGGCAATTTTGCATAGATGTTCGTGGTACCCAGGTGATGAATCCTTATGACTTCCTTTTTATCTGGAACAAGCATGATGTGGCTTTGAGTGATTTTGCTTTGCCAAATATTGGAAGGATTGCTATGAAATTTGGTATACACATACTTTAACTCTTCATCCAGCCTTTGTTTTCAACATTTAAATGTGTCCAATTCTTCTGTTTGGAACCAGTTACCTCTAACCTCATTTGTAAAACTACTTTGTATTTAGTTCCAATTGTATTTTATTGTGTTTTATTAGTTTAATTGTCAGGGACAGTGCATATTAATAACCACCACTGTAAATATGCCAGAATTAGCACAACGGCTAGTTTTCATCTGTTCCTGTCCCTGGCCATGTGTGAGTTGGCAGCCTGAAATCAAGAAACATATTTAAAACACTGTTTATAAGACGTGACAGTTACAATAAATATAAAACACAGAGTGACAGAAGCAGAACACAATAAAAGCAGAGCTTACTACGGTTGAACAAAGTGACAAACAAACAAGCAGTTACACCTAGACTAGACACGATACTTTTATTGGACGATATATTGTCTCAGAAATAATCGCGATAAACGATATTATTGTCATTTGAAGATCATTTTATACCACTGATATAATGATAATATAATAGTATAATAATACAACAGGGGTGGGGGGTGGGACTGGAGAGTGGACGCTACACTGTAAGAACACAGAGTGTCATTATGGTTGGGAACAGAGTTATTTACCTTTAATTCTTCTACAGTCTCCACTCAGGACGTACACAGTGAGGAATGGAGGACACTACTTGTTTAGCTAATGTGACATGAATAGCCTCTTAGCTGCTAATGTGAAGTGTGGAAATACTGAGGTCAAAAAATGATCACGGTCATGTCCATGTATCATATGATAAGTCCATATATAGACATGATGATGTTGATAATTACATTATTGTACAATAAGTGGATAATGTAGTTAATGTGACAGGTGTAAGCATATGGACTTAAATTCTGAGTCCTGAACTTTAAGTATGAAAACAGTATTATAAATAGAGCTATTATTGATTGTATTAATGTTTCTCCCTGTCTTTCATTTGATTGGTTTATATTGATATATTATATTGATTTATATTTGGTCAGATTTCAGTTCATTGGATTGACTTTATCCCTCTACTAACTGTGCACCACCCTTTTCCTCCACCGTGTTATCATTGCACCACATATGTATGAGTGCAGTGTTATCTTGTTTGGCTTGTTGTTGCATCGGCTGACTCAGTGGGTGACGGGGGGTAGCCACCGTGCCACGCTCCTGCTCTCCTCCTGACAGGCCTGATGGTGATAGATGCCACCCCTCTTTCCCTGATAAAGGGAGGGGGGGGGGGGGGGGGGGGGGGGGGGGGGGGGGACGTAGCTCTACATATGCCTGTCTGTCTGGGGAGGATGAGGCTGCCATGTAAACCAGTGGTCCATATTGAGATTGAGGAGCAAAGTCACTGTGCATAAAAATGGACTGCTGTGACCTTCACTGTGACATCTCAACAGTCCTTGAAAGAGTCTTTTATGTCTTGTGCAAAGTTCACTTTTTTTTAAAATGATGCATAATAAATGAGGGGGCAAAATGTGCTTTAATGATCAGGGCCCTTCTCTCCTCTGATTTCTGATTGATATCGGTTTCCTGTTGTAAATATGGTATGTCATAACTGCTTAGATCTACAGCTTCTTAATTAATAGAGCTGTCAAAAAGCTGACAGGTGTCTTGATGAGACGACTTGACTGTAAGTGGAGTCAACACGTCCACTAATCAATACAGTGACCCTCAGTGCTCCAGGACTACACAGCAGTTTGCTTTTTACAGTCCAGACATCGAGGAGTCTGCAGTCTTGTAAGAGCTGTTACAACATCCAGTTTATGTAGATAATGTGGTCATTATCTCACGCAGTCACCCTCAGTGCTTCACACTCACTGTTGTAACTGATACTGTAAAAGCAGGAGTGGAGCTGCTGTATATAACAGCCATTTATACCTTTCTCTATGTAGAGGCTGCAGTAAATATCATTAAACTGAAGATCATTGTTACTGTCAAATAAATATCATCATTTGCAACGTGGTCTCACACTGACATGTGAAACCGCATAAAATGTATTAATTTCACAATATTGGCTCTAAAATTGTCAGATTCCTACATTCTTTGATTATTGGCCTGCGTCCAGGTCACATGACCGTCAAGTTTCTGTCTGCAAAACACACACACACACACACACACACACACACACACACACACACACACACACACACACACACACACACACACACACACACACACACACACACGTTCATTTTATCTCAGTGGAAAATGCAGTATAGTTTCCACATCAAAATTCTTTTGATTTTGTCACATTTCTCACTGGAAATGTTCCCAAAACACATTTTAGTGCTGTACAGATCAACATATACGTACTAGTTTTTATTTGCAATGTATTGTTTTAGGTTTTTTATTTTGACGTTTCCTGTCAAGCAGATGTATTTTATTTTGAAAGAGTTTTGGCGAGCAGAAAGAGGGGTCGCTGACCATACATTCATGGTAAAAAGCACACGGAGCAAAAGGAAGATAATTGTATGGAGTTAAGGGTAGAGTTATTGATTAGTCCAATTGAAAGTTTACATTTATATTTATATTGAAATTTAAGTTAATTTGTATGTAAAATGAAGCTAAATGCTATAAGCTGATGAGAAATGCACAGACAAAGGAACTCCTGGAATCAATAAAATAATTCAGACCACCATCAGGAAAAGCTTCCTTTATTCAACTGGAGCTACAAGTGCTGAAACTAAAATGATTGCATTTTCCACTGAGAATAAAAAGAACATCAGCCAGGTTCTGTCCAGGCAGCACACAGACCAACCAGTAGAAGCTGTTTGTGCTGTGACGAGGGCATGATCCCTCTATTCGATGGATCTGAGCTAGAAGCACCCTTACCTGTTTGGAATTCAGATCTGAATGGTTTTTCCCTACACCAATCAGGAGGTTACTATATTGTTAATGGTGAGGTGAGGACAGAAAAAACTGTAGCAGGCATTAGGTTAGAGAAGTGAGCTTGTGATTGCAAGGTTCAGTGGTTCAGGATAAGTGTGGGTGGGAGTGTGAAAAAGCAGTTCTTACCCCTCCCTCACTGTGGAGTATCATGGAGACATTATATAAATTAGGGTTGTTGCAGGAAAGCTGTGTGAGTTTCTTGTGCCATTGTTGTGATCAGAGTCCTCAGCTGACCTTACTTTCTGGTCTGGCCCTCATCAGTCATGTACTGAATTGCACCACCTGGGTGTGTGACTCCAGTAGGACAGGTGTAGTTAAATATATATATAAGTGGTCCAGCTGTAGCTTTAGTTCAGGTGTAATTGGTACAAATGTCCCTTAAACTGTCAGAATCTACTTTGGTAGTGGATGTAGTACTGTATGTAAATATACTATTACTACTATACTATTAGTGCTGAAGCAGTTTAATTGACAAGTTTAAGAACTATTTCAATTGACTAATAATTTCAAATGTATTAGTTAAACTGCTTCAGTGCTAAACCTCCTACTTCACTCAGCACTCCTGCACTGCTCACAATGATAAAACTATGAAAGCAATGCAGCCTCGCAGGCACTCCCTACAAAACAAATATTTCTGCTAATGGCCATCTGGAATTTCAAATCATCACGGCTCTGCTATTGTATCATATCACACTGAATTCTTTGGAATGTTTTTTTACTCGTGCCCTCCAGCATTAAACTAATGCAAGATGCTTGTTAGTAATAATCAACTCAACTGAGACTATGTAGCTGTGAGGCTTTGCTTTTATTACCTTAGTTGCACTGTAGACACAACAATGCTGTTTTACCTTTGGCCAAATATTTAAGCCATAATAGATACATACTGTTTGTGGAGTAATTGTGGTCAAACTGGGCATAAATACAACTAAAAACAAGCAAAATTCATTCAAAAAATGATTTAAAACAAAGCTGCAGCTCAATGAACAAACACTGCATTTCTAATCTTTTTAATGAGCGTGTTCACAGCTCTCATTGTTGCTCGCTGTAACAAGTTGAAATATTCAAAATCTTTAACCCTGAGACAGTCTGTTAAAGATTGACTTGACTTGCTGGGTCACTATTGTTGCTAATGAACAATTGCTTAACTTTGCTCTGTTGTTTGTTCTAGTACACAGATAGCACTGCTAGTCACAATGTCAATACACTTTTATTATTCCACTCTGAAAAGAAGCCAACTTACTTTTTCATGTGATAAAAAAACTGTCAAAGTTTTTCAGTGACTACTCAGAGCACAGATAGGTCCTCCTCCATCACTCAAATAAGATTCTAATTGAGAAAAATAGGTTTTAAATTGTACCACCGTTTATTATGAGAGAAATCAGGTCAAGGGTCTGCATCATGTATTCACAGCTGACATTCATCAGTGCTACAAGTCCTTCATTTCTTGTTTAATTTACTGATGAATGATATAAGTCATTATAATGAAGTCTATTAGTGTTGTTTTGATGCTGTTTAAGCTGAACACAGTCCTGGTATCATCATATAATTGTTACTATGTTATAAATGATGTTTGTACTCAGTGTTTTACTCTTAGAAGGTGATGATGATGATACATTACTGATATAGAAACGATGGTACAACAGTCACAATAAACATGATGAAGGGTATTACCAGGAAGATGCATACTTTCTATATATTTATATAGCTATATATCTAGCTGAAATGTAAGTGGAAACTGAAAAAGTATGTTCAGTGTCTAATCTTCACTGACACTGTGTCCCAAAAAAAATGACACATACAAAAGAACAAACCATATAAATCCATGCAAATCACTGTTATTGTAAACTAACACAGCTACCACTACAACATGTTTGGTGCAGTTGTGTCTTGGTCTGTAACTGTAAGAATTCCCATGATAGTTATTGGCTGGCAGTCTGTGCAGACAGGAAATTGAGACTTTTTTTGTATTGAGGTACAGTATAGGTGGTTGAATGCAGGCAGTGAAACGAAGCCTGGCAGTGACCCCTGTCTGACAAAACCAACTTCAACTAGGAGACAGAAAGTCCTGCGGGCTATAATGTCTTTACAGGGAAGATGCTTTATTGAGGATGAGACACACAAACAGACACAAACACTTCTGTGCTTTGAGCAGTTGTTTTCCTCCAAAAAAAAAAAAAAGTTTCTTCATGTTTTCTTTATTTTGGTAGTCTTGTTGAGATTGAGATGGAAGTCCTGAAACAAACAAAAGAGCAAAAACTGCCAGATTTCTTAGTACAGTCATAGAATGCTGCTGCTCACTAAGCTCAGAGCTCACAACAGGTACTTCAGGGACCTGAGAGACTGCAGTAATTAAAAAAATACACAAAGCCTGGCAAACTCAATTCATATAATACTTATCACTATATATATTATCCACAACAAGATAAGAGAAACAGCTTCACTAAATAAATTTCTTTACTTTAAAAACATTTGTTATTATAGTAACTAACTGTTAAGAACTGCTCCATCTGTCTTTGGCTGCAGATGAATGGTGTTGCTCTGTTGTTGAGCTGTGATTGGTTGAGCTGTTTCAGAGCTATGAGAGCAATAATTGTCTGCTTTCACATATCTCTGTTACTGACATGTAACCTGGTCTATATAACTAATGTAGTGTTTCTGTAGTAAATGGGCAGATTATGCTATAATATGCAATCCGGTTGCCATGGTAATGGTTACATCCGATTATTAACCACAGTCCCATTCTCTGTTTGAGACAGAATGTTAGCTGTTAAACAGGCAGTAGTTAAACATTGGCTGGAGTGGGGCTTTAAGCACAATAGAAGACAGCACCCGCACCCTCTGCTGGATGTGTCCATTGCCCGAGCCGCCAAGGGAGCATTATGAAAGCATAAGTGAGAGCCTCCTGGCTTCGCTTGAGGCTTGAGGGCTCCACTCTCTCTTCAGTGCAGCTCTGTCTCCAGGGAGATGAGTGAGAAAGAGTGGCTCTCAGGGTGATTCTTGGTCCTGAGGGAGTCACATCATCTCAACCTCTTCAAGTTAATACAGGGAGGACATAGCTGCAGGTAGCTCTTCCATGACACTACAGTCACCACGATGAAGCTAAGAGGGAGCAGGGAACCAAACAATGAGTGGTTACTGCCAGCATGGCACAGAGGCAGGCAGCAGTGACAGTTTGTAGCAGAGGGCAGCATGAATAGCTACTTCCTGTTGGTGAGTGTTGAAATGATATTATGATTTTCCTGCTGTGTGTTTATCATTTGACCATCGTTTGTTGTTTATCTTTTACATAAGAAACATAATTTAATGTTGCAGTCACATACAAATGTTATCTCTGTTGCCATCAGAACCATAAAACACTTGGTTTAAAACATTTCTCTAATTGGTTAGAGTCTCAAAAACATAAGAATGGATGATCTCTGTACCTCTGTCACAGAGTGAGCCTGGGTCACAGAGGCCTTTGACAAATGATGCTGGATTTTTGGGATTCATATGTATAGGCACATATCAATACCCATATATCTGTGATAGGTCTATATTGGTTAATAATATTGGCTGACTGATATATCTGTCGGGCTCTAGATATTAATATTTCTGCTGTGGAAAAGGTCTGTAGCATATGTTATGGTCATTTTGCACTTTAAAATCTGTATTTTCAGAAATCATTTCTGTTGCATTTGAATAATGCCAAATGAATTTTGGTCCCACAACATTTGAGCTACTCTAGTTATCTACACTGAGGGTGTTACATCCAATGTTACATTTTAATGAACTTTTTAAAGTTGAAAAACATGTCAAATTGTGACTATGTCAGTTTGAGACACATCTTTGCTACATTGCACACATGCTAAAACACTGCAGTGCTGCAATGGAAAAAGTAAGCAACCCTGACACAATGTAACTTTCTTGAATCACCACCCTGAGTTGAGAAGTTTGAGGCTCTATAGAATGGATGAAAGTGTTGTCACAGCCATCAGGGTTCCTGCCTCTCTTACAGTGCCGCAGGCAGACAATAGTAATGGTTCAGAGAAATGCTGTTGATCCAGGAAGACTGTGAAAATCAAGCAGTCGGTCTCCTCTCTGCTTTTCTTTTCACACAGCACACCTAATGACACGTCAAACATCCAGAAAATCATCCTCAAACTTCCTCTGAACCCTCTCTGTGAGATTTTCTCTAATTGTTCAACTTTCAGAGACAGGAAAAATTCAAAGCTTTTATGATGTGTGTGTGTGTGTGTGTGTGTGTGTGTGTGTGTGTGTGTGTGTGTGTGTGTGTGTGTGTGTGTGTGTGTGTGTGTGTGTGTGTGTGTGTGTGTGTGTGTGTGTGTGTGTGTGTGTGTGTGTGTGTGTGTGTGTGTCTGTCTGTGTGTGTTTCTCAAATAAAGTTTTTAACTGTCAAGCGCATTTAAAATATAGGACAGGGAAGGGCAAATCAACACAGTAGAAATGAGTGTCCGGTGTGCATCTGCATGGCTGGTGACAATCGATGGGATTCATGTTGGTGTGGATTTCATTTTAGGAAAGTACTGCTGTGTGTCTGTAATGTGTTTGTGTGCTGAAGCAGAGAGTGGTGTGTGTATCACTCTGATCGCTGGCTTCACAGCGTTCTATCTGAGCACATAATCTGCCTTGATGTGCAATCAATGGAGTAGTGAGGAGGACTGGGCTGGTGCACGCTTTTCAGTAATCACTCAGTAATCATTATAAAAACCACAATGAACTTGTTAGGCATAATCCACAGCAAGACGCTGCTTCTTGTAAAATAACTCAGCTGGAAGGTTGGCCTGTGGAGTCCCCCCCCCCCCCCCCCCCCCCTTAACCACAGGGTTAATCCTCTTACACCTGCTCAAATATTATTAATTCATATTTTGGGTGATTTCTGTTGAGGTGCACCTGTAGTCTAACAGTGCAACACACATACATGAAGATTATACCCTAGGCTTGATTGGGGGCGTTTGTTGCATGTCATCCCCAGGTTATCCCTACTGTCAAATGTCAGCTGAAGGTAAATAATGGTGAGCTGTAACTCAGGTGGTGCTTCAGTCTTCTTCTCATATATGTGAAAAAATGCCCTTCGTAGAGACACAAAAGTGGTAAATGGACTGTACTTATATAACACTTTTCTAGTCCTTTGGCCACTAAAAGCACTTTTACACTACATGTCACATTCACCCATTCACACACATCCATACACTGATGACAGGAGCTACCACACAGGGTGTTAACTTGCTCACCAGGATTAAACTAACATTCATACACTGATGAAAGGGGATTTTTAGATATTTTAAAGCTACTTTACGTTTTCAAAAGTAGGTTTTTTATAATCCATCTTTAATTAACATAATAAACTACTGATATCTAACACAATTAGCATAATAAACTACTGATATTTGTCTAAATTGTCCTGTAACACAAAGGCTTTTAATAGGACACAAATGATGTAAGCAGTTATACCATTTTGACATTTCATTTTAAATCAAATTTGACACCTGTGTAAGCACATGGCTTTGGTCTCAATATTTGAAATGTAATTCTTACAGTAAATATTCATTTTAATTAATACTTATGAATTATTAATGTTTTTCTAGGGTCATACCATTTGCCATGTAAAACGAGCAAACCTGACTAAGTCCTAAAATCGTCAGTTTATGAGTAATTGTTAAAGAGCTTCTAACCTTGTCAGGCAGCAGTTTAGATCGTCAGGGGTCCTTCTCTGTAAAACTACTTCCTGTTATATGGCCTCTTAAATGGTGGTTACACCTTGAGACACTTCATGACTTGACATGTGACTTGACATGATTCCCCAAATCAAATGTAATATTTAAAACAACTGTATTACATTACCTTTATTTGAAATAAAACAGTAATAAAGTAAGATCATACCAAACTAGTTGATATGGAGTTTTACTGAGAATTCTGTGTTTTTAAGCAAGTTTAATTATTTTTATGGTTACACCACTTAGACATTTTTTGCCATAATCTTCTAATATACTGTATTCTCTCAAAATAGATTAAAAGCAGAAATTGTATGCTGGGTCCACATTAAAATAATGCGTGCAAGTTATTCATACGTTTATTTTCACATTTTAACCATTTAAACCACATGGACACAAAAAAGCAGTGTCATGCCTTGACTCATATTTTGCACAAGTGCACACTAGTTTAGTGTAGCTTCATAAATAAATATTAACCCATATGAAGTTATTGGTCAGTTCCACTTCAACATGTAGTTCAGTCTATACTGTAGATTGGTAAGAGCTGATATGCTTTCCAGCTACTCCAGAGCCATGTGGTTGTATCCAAATAATGCACATCCTCTACCCAATCACAATCCAGTGTTCTCCATGAACTATGCTACAGTAGGGCTGGAATATTAGCACAAGAGATGTGTACAGTTTAAAGCTATATCTGATTACATGCATCAGTTTGTCTCTCCATAAAGGAGCAGTTCACAAGTTTTAAAACAGTCAGGAGCCCAAATCAAATAGTTACTTGCTGTAATAATTCCTCCTGTTCATACTGACCATTAAAAGATCCCTTTATAATACACTTACATTAATAATTATGTGACTGCAATCTAGCTATGAATATCAGATGCAGTAGAATAAGTAGCCTATTTAGTCATCCTAAATAAAGCAAAGACTTAATCTGTGAAGAAAGTAGACCATTAGTTTTTCCAGCCTTGCTTTGGATCAACCTCAGCTGCATTTTTAGGTAGACTTGGCAGTGTCTTTGGTTTAGTAGATCTTGTTTGGCTCAGGCTGATGTAGACAAATGGAAAGTAAATGAGAGCCAGGTGCTTTTTGTTACTGCGGGTGCACTCCATGTCTGAGCATTATGCTCTAAGAGATATTACTGTGGCTGGAAATGACTGGGAAAGGAAAAAGGTGTAAATATGCATCATAATCTTGTCATGTTCTTGTCTCGGTAACCAGGTCCATGCATGCGGATTTTAGTGTGAGTGAGGGAGAAGCTGTGAGTTATGAAGTCAGATCAGGTAATGGGTTTAGTGCATTGCTCATTTTGCATGCTGCGTCTGCATCATGTAATTCTTTAAGACCTGGATGATGCTGCTTCATCCTCTTGGCTCAGAGTCCTCATTGTTGAGCTCTGGGACTGTCCACATACTCCTGTGGTTATAGGGAACCAACATGCTTAAACAGCACCACTGATGCTCATATTCACAGTTCACAAGGCATACATCTTATGTACTGGCACTGCAAACACAGGCTGTGTTCATTTCAAATGAACCCTTATACTGTTCATATTCTGACTCCATACCAATTCACATTCATAAATTCCCCATCAGTCATTAAAAATTAATCCTTCAGTGAAAGTTGTTGCATTTTTAAAAAATAAACACAGGTCAAGTTGTACATTTGTGGGTCAATGACGTATAAGGATTTGCAACAACTCAATTTTAGAATAATAAAAACAAGCATATCTAATGCAGTAGTTCAAACATTCAGAATGTTGTGTACCTGAAGATCCATATTATACATTTGAAATTAAGTGATTTTAGTGGGTTTTTCAAGATTAATTGGCACTGGCCTTAAAAAAAGTCATGTGGTGCGACCATGATTCATCTTGAAATAAATGAATTTATTTAACACGCTTCACATCTTTTTGTACAAGTTTTCAGTAATATAAAGTGTTTGGAAACAAAGTATTTGCATTTTTTTTTAACATTTTTGTAAATGATGATCTTTTATTTAGATAAGATATTTCAAGATGAATCATGGTCGCACCACATGACTTTTTTTAAGGCCAGTGCCAATTAATCTTAAAAAAACCACTAAAATCACTTTCAAATTGTAATATGAATTTTCAGGTACACAACATTCTGAATGTTTGAACTACTGCATTAGATATGCTGGTTTTTATTATTCTAAAATTGAGTTGTTGAAAATCCTTATACGTCATTGACCCTTGTATGTAAATATGTGTAAAAAGGATGCACTTTACTTCCATTTTTGTATACTATGGGTCACAGTTTACATTTCACTTAGTAAATTACTCAGATTTAGTCAGCAGCTGCATCACTGTTCAGTTTGGGGCTTTTGAGAAAAAATTCCAGGCTGTAGCTCCAGAAGCCCCCCCTAGCTCAGCCCCTGACAAAGCACCAGGGTAGCAATCAATAATATTGATCCCCATACCCATGTTTGATCATCCAACTGCTTGTGTTTGTTTCCCCATCTGACTTCCTTTTAGCACTACTGCTGTGTTCCGAGATCTCAAATCTCATTCTCTGGAATAAAAGCCAAGACTAAGTTTTAACAAACCAGTGTTATCCTTTAAAATGATATAAAGAATCCTTTTTATCACTGATTTCTCCTGTTCATTCAAAGTGAACTGGAATTAATAAGTACTTGTTTAGAATGACAAGTGAATAAAAACTGTCAATAACTGGTTAAAAAGGCTGAAATGAAGATTCATACACTTTACAGGACACAGAACTACACACAACATTAATATCTAACATTATTCATTATTCATTATCTTGTCTCCTTGCAGATGTCACTCTATGATTCTGTGAGGCCATAACCAATCAGCAGCAGCGTCAGGACCAGAGGAGAGAGCACCAACAGTCAGAATATGGACCTCAGATTCAGACGGCTGTCACCTCTCACCAGGGGAGCTCTTCATCTCCTGCTGCTGGTCAGACTGGTGCTGCCTTCTCACACAGAAAGTAAGTACTAATATCATCCACAAAGCTCTGCACTCTGCCCACATGTCAACATGTTCACAGATAGATGATTCATTAGTTGGGCACTGTTATGTTACTGTTTACGCTTACGGATACGGGCCAAACGGAGCAGTACCACCGGAGACCGTGGGGGGCAGTGTTGCTGTCACTACCCGATACGTAGCTCTAGTGAGACACGAAGAAGAAATAACAATGGCGGAACTTTTTGAGGAAAGGTTGTGCGAGTTGGTTAGAAACTTTAAACATATCGTTTTTGTCTTTTATGCAAGAAGTACATTATCAATATCTCCTCCACAGTCGCCATGTTTGTTTTTGAGTTTGTTGTTGTTATAAACTTTTGACTCTGTGCTGCCCCCTGGTGGATGTATTGGTTAACATCCATGCCAACCTAAAGGACGCATGGAAGTATGTGAGCAGTGACGGTAGCATCGTTTGATAAGGACGAATACATTTTCGTACGTACGTTGAGCATAAATGGGCCTTTACTGTCAGCTTTAAGATGAATTACTGTTTACAGAAAAACCTCTCCCTCCTCCTGCTCTACAATTTACATTTTATTTTGAGGGTTTGTAGAGGGATTTATTGAGCCAAAAGTATACATTTTAATTTGAAAGGTGTGTACTGCCTTCCTGTGCTTCTCACTGTCCGATCCACACTACAGCTCCTCATCACATGGTTGTTTGAAAGCACCTTATCTTCTCATTGTACTGTTCCACAATGCACATTACCTTTCCTTCAAAGTGCTGATTAAGGTTATGTATTGAACTGAAGAATCACATTTAACTGTGGGAGGATTTATAGATGCTCCTGTCACTCTTCCTATAGTATTTAATTATATGTAAAAACTGGAAGGAAATATTTTTTAACATTTTAACTGTATCAGCTATTTCAGGCACTATTAGCAGGGGGTGAATTAATGGAACAGCTGGTACAGGTGTGAGCACTTGACCCCTACAGTGAGGGGGTCCAGTGGCTCCAGTTGTTATACTGTAGGGGGCATTTTGATGCTACGCTTTGGGTCCACTCGCTCCCTTAGAGGGAGGAGTCACTGCAGATCAATACAGAGTAGTTGTGATTGATCCCCTTTATCCTGTGATGAAACATTTCTATCTCTTCCATCCATAGGACATGAGGGGTCACTGTATGGTTTGATGAGGATGAAAAACATGTGAATCATTTGCTATGACCTTCACAGTCACCACATCTCAACCCAATTAAACAACATGGAAGATTTAGGAACAACATGTTACACACTGCTCTCCAGCACCATCATCACAACACTAAATGAGGGAATGTGTTCATCAGTAGAGTTCACAGACTGTACAACCAATGCTGAGGCACTTTATGTTGTTTTTTTCTTTAATTTGTCACACGTCTGTATGTCTAAGCATATCTGTGTTATTATTATTATTACCCAAGCCTCAGAATCAGATGGAATTGTAGTTTGGTTTCACACATGCATTACATCTGATATTGTGTTCATGTTAGCCAATATCTGTTTGGATTGGATACTATTGAGTTTTGTTTCACCCTAACTAATCAGTAGCAAGAAGCTCATTCATTCTGCCGTCGTCACTTTCCGTCAGCGTGGAAGCCTTCGTAGCTGTTGCGCGATTCAGATAAGTTCATGTTTTTCACGACAGTCAAATAAACATGCTGCTTTAAGAGTAGTTATTTCTGTAAATGGACTTAGAGCAACCTGAGCAGCTGCATCAATCAAACCATTTTTTGTGTCCATATTTCTGCTGCTATTTCTCACAGCCTTGGCCACATAGATAACTGTAATGTGGGAAGATGACATCCCTATTTTGGTCATTTAGTCATTTTTTAGTCTATAAAATGGCCCTCCTGTTCCTGTGAAATAACCGTCAATGTGTACGGATCATTTGGAATCACAGTGTGGAACCAGACCACTCCAGATCAGAGCTGCCAAGTTTTGACTTGAGCTTGGCGTGAGATTTGAGTAATGACTAATATAATCCATCTAAATGAACAGGTTCAACACTAACAAGAGCGGCAACATGCAGCTCCCATTATAAGCACTGAGTCAGATGTGGGGGTCATGGCCGGGTTTGGAGACTGGCTAATGCAATGGTAATGCTTTATCTACTCCCATGAGATTCCTTATGAACTAAGTCAGCTATGTGTAATGAACACAACATCAAATTTTGGAAGGGCACAGGGTGTAGAGGTGGCGGGTGAAAGGTTGAAAAAGAACATTAAGAAAATAGAATTTTCTATTAGTCTGGACAGAGAGGGAAGTGAGTCAGACATAATATGCAGCTGTGATAGGAAGTCAAATGAGCTGAGTCTGTGATGTGTTCACTATTTTTATCATTGATAACTCTGATCACTTTTCTTCATAGATATTTTTTATTATAACCCATTTGTCCTATTCTCTCTTTTTTGTTTTCAAAACATTTTTATCATTCTTATTTTCTCTTGCATGTAGGTCTTAAATTTAGTTCTTTTTTTATTCCTTTTCTTTATGTTGTCACCTGCTCTGTCTTATTATCAGCTTGTCATTCAACTAACTGTAAAGCACTTTGAACTACACTAGTCTGTATGAAAGGTGCTATATACAGTAAACAACGTTTGATTGATATGCATGATCAGCTTCAGTCTAGGTCCTCTGGCATCACTGTACCAGACAGCCAGTGTTTGACTTCATATCTAGTTTCAGATATATCTTCCCATTCAAACCAATGAGTTCATTATAAAAGTGCTAAAAGTCTAAAGCCACTAATTACACAATACAATAGTTGTGTTGAGTAAAACATAAAGCTGGTTTTATATTCAGGTCTATAGTTCTAGCATTAAAATTCAATCCATTTTTTTGGTAATGTTGCCATGTTAACAGATCTATTTTGGTGAGTTAAATGTTATCATAGGAATAATAACGGCCAGAGCTATGAAAATCAAACTCACATTGTAATACGTTTTTTTCCTGAGGTTGAATCAAGAAAAGCAATCATGAGGTAAAAGAGAAAAAAAAACTAAAAAGGATTCTTCCCTTAGCTGAAAGTGCTCATCAGAATTGGCAGTCACACCGAGCTGTCCTCAAAAAACCACTGGTGACTTCTTTACCTTTCTGAAACACACTATCTGATGAACCATGCAGTGATTGGCTAGAGGTGAAAGTAAAACTTCTCTTTTGATGCTTTTGATACCTTTTCATGAAGGTCTTTGAGGAAAGACTGTGAGGAAGTCTGCACTGTTATTTCTTTTTTGTATGATGCTTTGCCACCAACATGTATGAACTAGTTTGTTTAAAGTTTACTGAGAGCTTCATCCCTCTGTGTATAATCGAGACAAGTGTTTGATGATGAGCAGACAGTTGTTCCATCATAGATTTGCAAAATTCTCTGCTCAAGAACTGTAAATTCATTTTTGATAAGACGCATGTCTGAATGCACGGATTTGATTGGCTGATCAGTGTCACATGATAAGATTGGCTATGCAGAGTGAGCTGTGAGTTTCTGAGGGCCGCTCCACTTTTACCGTAATAGCTGGATAAGCTGCGCCCGTTAAAATAGAAACGCTCCGTCAAAATTTACCAAGCCTCAATATTTCATCAGTTAAAGGTCCGGGTCTGGATTGGTCGGCGTCTACAGCTGGATCCGGACCGCGGCCCGATTATTAGTGACCTCTGTAATAGATTGCTGGGCACTAAAGACTACAAGCAGCAAGAAAATACAACAAGATTGAATGTCTTGTTTTAACTGCATGTATACAGTAAAGTTACATAAGTCCCTTTTAAAAAATCCAATAAAACATAAGAATAACCTGAACAATGTAAGAAAAGAAGCAGAGCAGGTAATGGGAATGTCATCACCTGCTTTGCATGTATGTGCTTTTATTTGCTGATGCAGGATTTCATTTAACTGTGTACGACCTGAATGCCCCAGAGTGAAGTAACCTAACTCCCAGATGTACTGTTAGCGCACGGAGCAGGATATGAAATATAGGTCTAATAAACATGAGCTGAGGTCTGTGTGACAATACTACAGGTAGGTGTGTAGTATGGTGGTGTGTGGACATCTGTCCTTTTTTATGTTGACAACATTTTCATTTAAAACAGAGCTCAATCACTGCATGATGTATGAATGATTTATCTATCAATAGAAAAGCACCAAAGCTTTAACGAACCAGTGTCTTGTCTGTATGTGTTTGTAACCCAGGTGTTTATGTGTGTGTGTGTATGTGGTCCAGATATTCCTTATGTTGCCCAGGACGTAAATCTGGTGATGGTACTGTAGCATGACCCTGTGTGTGTGTGTGTGTGTGTGTGTGTGTGTGTGTGTGAGTACTTCAGCTCTAATAGCAGTGCTTTGAGAACACTGTGCTGATGCATGATGGGAGCAGTCCCCAAAATGTAGACTAAGCGAGGGCAGCAGGACGATGGCTTTGGCCTCAGAGGTGGAGGAGGAGGTCCTCAGAGTGCAATGTTTCTGATTAACAGGTTCATTATCGGGCATAGCTGCTTTATGGCTGCTATGAACACACATAATTTCCCTCTATAATTTAGCAGATAGGAATCCATCAGCAGAGCTGCATCAGTAATTACCTTCCACTCTGGAGACAATGAGAATCAAGATTTTCTCAGTCACCGTTGAGATTGTGTTAGATCTGTCATAAAAATCACTTTAACTCTTTGAACCAAATTAACACAATCTGTACCAAAAAAATATAAATACATTCAGCATTTATAAAAAAACAACAACATTTGTCTCAGGGTAAAAGCTAGTGAGAGTTAAGATTATTTTATTAAAATAAAGTCATACATGCATAAAGGCTGAGGTGCAGCCCACAGCCACCTGACTGACTCCATGGCAACATTCTTATTTACATCAATTAAAGCATGCAGACATGTCAAAACCTCTGAACAAATGCCTTTTCCCAGTCTAAGTAAGAACCTCACTAGCAGTGACACATTCCACAGAAATGCACTCATTTTAACATGTTGACATTGTTTCATACAGGCAAACACAATTTAAACAATTTCAAACTCTTCCCTCAAAAACTGTTCTAGAACATGTGTGACAGCCATACTCAAAATAACAATGTGACTTGGTTAACTAAAACAATTAGTGACAAAACCACAAGTTTAAAAAAATAGTAAAAAAATGAGTAAGATCAGTAAAACTATGTGCAAAAGTGAACATAGTGAAAATCTGCAGTGATACACTCTAGCATTCTGATACATGTTTATGCTGAGACAGCAGGCATGCTCTGCTGCTTTTGTAGCATCATATTTAGTTTGGAGGTGACATGTCCGCCTGTACACAATCCACCTCTTTATCAAATATCAGGTAAGCATACAAACAGACAGGCTGAACACATCTGATGTAAATGACTCCAGCAAAAGTTTCAACAAACCTCAAAAAATCTTGATGCACTATTTTCAAAAATGAGCTGCAATAGTTAAATAGAAACCAAAAAACAAATATTTCAAATTATAACAAAATCTGGCCCATAAAAAGATACAATATTAGTTTAATAGCCTGAAACACTCCTGTTGCACCCTCTGGCCTGACAGTGTACTGTATACAGTGTCTTAGCCCTGATTGCACAGCTTTATAATATGAAGAAACACCAGCTCATGTATGTATGTATTTATGCTCTCACAGAACAGCTTCCAACTCACCAAAAGGAACCATATTAGCTCTCCTGAGTAAATAAATCCACAGCCAGATGATTGTTAAAAATGCCTCACTGCCAAAGACAATGAAACTTGATGAGTAGCACACACTAAATCTATGACAACCTGATTATCACCACAATGCAAATCTCTTTCCAGTCATTATTCAACAAAACATGGAGCAGGGAAGAAATTGGGGTGTTTTTATTACAGCTGGTATATTTTTATGTCAGTTGGTGAGGAAAAGTAAAATAAATCCAAATAAACAAGCTGCATAATATTTAAATTTAATGTTGACCCTCATTTAGACCTGAAGTCACACACAAACTTCATATGTCCATAACTTCCAAATGCCTAAACTGTAAATGAACTACTACTGTATATAATAATAGATATTCCTGGTTATGTATCTGTTATACCCACAAACTCAGTCAAGAGACCACTGTGACAACGGTGAACAGGTACATTTGCTATTTGGACCATTTCCTTCCTCAGTAGATGAACCTCAGTTTGTGATGCATTTGATTACACAATTACACAACGGGACATCTGACCTCTTCATGCCAGATTTAACTGGTCACAAACACAAATGGCTGTGCAGGGTAGAGACCTTGATTTTCAGTGGTGCCATATGTAATTCAGTCCACTCAAAAGCAATGTAGTAAGAAAAATTGATGCATCATGTCATCTTAGATCATAAATGTTGACTTCCTTTATAATAACAAGATAATAAGAATGATATTGAGCTATCAGGTAGGACTAGGACTGACTTCACTGCTCCACCTGACAGCACAAACATTTATTTATTTAAATAAATGGTAAATGGATTCTACTTATATAGCACTTTTTTAATCTTTTTGACCACCTAAAGCTCATATACACTATATGTCTCATTCACCCATTCACACCCATTAACACCCTGATGACAGGAGCTACCACACAGGGTGCCAACTTGCTCATCAGGAGGAACTAACCATTCACACACAGTTGGCACAGACATTGCAAGCAGTTTGGGGTTAAGTCATTTGCCCAAGAACACAGGGACAGGAGGAGCCGGGAATCAAACCACCAATCTTCTTATTGGTGGACGACCGCTCTACCTCCTGAGCCACCCGTCCTAAAATAATGCATAATAATGTTTATGTTTACACATTTTTTCTCTTACATTGCCATAGTCATGAAACGTAATGGTCAAAATAGGTGATAGAAGGCACACAAAAAAAATAAAAAAATTCCATGTTGGTCTTTTTGTCAGGATATCATGTCACATTGGTTGTGAGGTTATCACTTACAAATGGCCCTATTTACACCAGGTATTACCATGTAATCTGTATCTGGATACATTAAAGTGTTAATAATTCCACCCACACTGGGATTGAACATTAGCGTCATGCTAGTAACCATCTATGTCACAGAACCACCATTTCAGGCCTGCAAAAAAATCATCAGTTATCTTCTAACATATACAATGTAATAGAAAACTCAGATTTTCTTTGACACAAATTTTAAGAATGTAGTCATGCTGCATAGATTGTATATACACCATGTGAGTCAGACCACCTCCAGATGTGCTCTGACTTATCCCTTAATTTCATACACCTTTATTTTCTTCCATGTAGAAAAGCACATAATGACATGTTAATGTGTTACACTACATGAGTTAAAAGCTATTCTTTAGCTGGACACTCCATGCCTGTTGGGTCTGACCATTATTGATATTGTTTTATTCTGATCCTAAACCCACTACAGTACAATTCTCTCACCATGCTGCTCTGCTCTAACATCTTCATCTCTGCTTTCAGAAATGCTACACCTTCAAAATAATATCATTTTCAATTGAATATAGTCACTTTTCAAGATTGGCATACATCCATTTTTGAATGTAAGAAGTAAATCAATCAATTATTTGGTGTGTTCTCATTTTCAGTATGGAAGGAATACATGAAGCTACTTAGCCTGGCTAGATTTTAAAATTCCAGTCATCTTCTTGTTGGCTCGTGTGGTAAGAATTTACATAAAGCTTATTTAAATACAGAGAGCTTTTTCAAGATGCCAGGAAGGATTGGTTATTGTTGTTATCAAGGTCCTGAAATCATGTAAATTCATAAAAAGGGTTGACTACATGACTCACTTACATTAGTATATTCAAATAAGAACATTTTGATGAACTGACGCACTTTGTGTCTTTTTTACCATTTGCTGTCAATATTGAAGTTGACTATTAAGTTTTACTGATCGCTGTAACTTTATACCACGATGAAGATTAAAACGTATCATTTGAGTTTTCCTTGTGAGTTTAAATGTCACCCTTAATTAATTTTACAGTAGCTCCTCAGAGTCACAACAGTACAATTTCGAGACACAACAATTTGCATTCAAACGCTGAACATGTTCTCATGCAGCCAGGGCTAACTTTACCCGGTCCAGCTCGTCTTTGGATTTGTAACTCCCCAGGGTCACATACACATAATCATTTGCAAAATAAAATCAGTTTGTTCCCTGTTTCTTTACCTTTCCCTCCTCTAGCTTTTTCAAGCAGTGTGTGGGTACTGCTACCATACTCGTGTGGGAGGCAATTTTGCAGGTCATGAACAAGGAGCAGGAGAGAACAATGTATTATTTATAAGAACAAACACAAGTGGCAGCAGTTTCTCTGCATCCAGCTCTCCAAATGGAAGTGAGGATTAGCGTCTCTCTTGCGGGCTGACTGACTGTGTCTCAGTATTAAATTATGGAGGAAACAAGGAGGTAAAATGGTCATTTTTTTCTGGATAAGTCAGTCTAGCTGGATGGACTTTAATGTATAACTGATTACTGTTAAACCTTACACACTGTTTATATTCTACGCCCTCACAGTATGTTCTCAGTCAGCTACTATCACACAATATCATGTCCTATTTTACCTAAGACATGAAAGTATAACATAGTAATAATGATGTAAATGTATTTTATGTAAAGGTAAAATGAACTGTGGGGTTTATTGTATAACCATTAGAGCCATCAGTCTTCACTGCTACATCATAAAAAGAACTAAATAACTACTATCTTATTAAAACTATTAACTATTCATTTCACTAAAACACAAATTTGACCCAGAACAGCCTCAATAGACAAAAAAATTGTAGCACTTATACAAAAGTATAACATTTAAAATATTTTCATTTTTGTGTATTTTGGGCCACTTTAGGAAAATACATCAAATTTCAGAGTAAAAGACATTTGGGGTGTTTTTACAGCTGTCAAATTTGACCTGAACAATATGTAAAGGTTAAATTCAACCTAGATGTTCTCTCTGCTGCCCAGTCACTGTTGTATTCATCACAGAGCATGCTCAGTGAGAGCAGACTTCCATGTGTATCCAGCTGAAAGACTTCACTGAAACTGAATATGAAACAAATGAAAGGCTGTGATGTACGCCTTTAAAGGAAAACTCCACCCTCACATAATCTTACATTGTTACATATCATCAATCACTCACGCTCATTTAATTGCAGAAAAATTACTTTGTGACGACTTATTGGACTTTTGTCATTCACTGTTCTGCTGTCCGTGGCTCCATTCAGCCCTCGTCTGTGGCTCAGTTGAATATATTGGATTTGTAATGTCTGTGCTGGCAGACTGCTATTGATGGGGGTGTAGATTGATTGGTCCATGAGAACATAATGCTTCATCTTGATTTAAATGAGCTTTTTTTGGCAGGGGTCAGATGTATGGATTATTATGTCATCAAGTTGAATAGGAGAATGGCTTGTTTTTCTATTTTGGAAAAAATGAATTTGTAGGCTATAAACATATATTAGGTGAGTTTGTTCCTCGTAGAAGGATTGAAAGAACCTTGAGATTGAATATCAGTGTTTTATGAAATTTGTAAGAAGGCCTTTTGTATTTGATGTGCGACATTGCAACCGTCCATTACAGTCACACTGGATTCATAAATAAAAAGCATTTTTCTGAACATGGGGTATATGATGCAATTGTACCCATCAGAGGAAATGCTAGTGGGTTACATAAACCTGTGTTTGTTTTTATATGTCCTTGTGTTTTCTTACACTGCAATTGCATGACTCCGTGTGATTGTCTGTCTTATTGTAGAGTAGCTGAATATCTGTTTGTGGATGAAACTGATGACGTGCTAATGTGTCAGAGATAAGATGTGTTCAAGGTCACAGGCAACATAAGACCAGACACCAGAAGACACTTTATCCAGTGTGGGCTTGTCAAGCTCTTTTCCATGTTGGTGTGTTTCCAATGATACCAGATTTAACTATAAAGCAAGGAATCTGTCTGTATATATGTATGTTTGTGCTTTACATATCTCAAGAACTCTTCATCTGACCTACTTCACTCAGAAGTGCAGTGACGGATTCGGTGCACTTAGCACTCTCGGCTGAATGATGGACTAATCCTTTAACTGGTGGTTCACAGAAGCTTATTTAAGTGAACAATGCCCGTTTCTTTCCTTGTTCACACCATGAACATACCATGAACATACCTTGAACACACCGTGAACATAGTGTGAACATACCATGAACATACCTTGAACACACCGTGAACATAGTGTGAACACACCGTGAACACACCGTGAACACACCGTGAACACACCGTGAACACACCGTGAACATAATGTTAACACACCGTGGATATACCACAAACACACTGTGAACACACCATGAACACACTGTGAACACACCGTGAACATACAGTGAACACACCGTGAACATACAGTGAACACACCGTGAACACACCACGAACACACCACGAACACACCACGAACGCACCAAAATGTAAAAGTTAGAAAATAAGTGCAATCTTACAACTGTAAAGTTGCATTAACTCCTGAATGAAACTACAACAGTCCACTGTGAAAATGAAAACCTGTGGTCCAACACAGAGTGCAAAAATAATTTGCCCCCACTGTCATGTAATAAATGCACTTTTTGCATTTTTTCTTTAAGATCGACAGAATGGAATACAGCACGTGACATTATTATTATATATTTCAAAATAAGAGTGTCTACCTTTATACATAAATTAAATAAATAATTAATGGCCATAACTTACTAATCAATTTAGAAAATGAAAAGACAGACAATGTTTAGTAAATACTGTGAGTGTATTAGACTACCTTAAAGGTCATTTAGAACTTGTTCAGTACTAATAAACTTTAAATAAAGAATTGACTGTGTGAGCATGCATCAGACAGACAGTAGTGGTGAGGAGAGACAGAGTTGGAATGTTTTTCTCTGAGAGAAAGGAAGCCGTTATTTTCAGATTGTTTCTGGGCAGTTACGTTCTGAAGCACAAATAAACAACCATCAAACACTCAACAGGTGATTTACTGTGGATACAGATGCTCTTAGTTTCTGTTTCATTCTCCTCCTCTGCTTTTCTCCTTTTCAATCATTCATTACATCCAACAAATGCACAAATGCAGCAGTAAATACACAACAACAACAATACAAATCTGTTGTCTTTCCCCCTGTATGCTGTGTTTTGAGAGAGAGAGAGAGAGAGAGAGAGAGAGAGAGAGAGAGAGAGAGAGAGAGAGAGAGAGAGAGAGAGAGAGAGAGGCTTTCTCTGAGATATGACTGACCAATCAGAGGTCTGCAGTGTTTTCACGTCACCTTTTAGTATCAGCTCAGCCTTGAGAAAAGTTTTTTCACACTGTGTGCTGTAAAAAGAGATTAGTACACAGCTTTTAATCAACGATGGACTAACTTTTCCATGAGCAGTTCAAAACCACCGGGTCTCATATAAGCACAAATCTTTTGAGCACACCACTCAGCTGATCCAAATCTGAACCCAATATGATACATCCACTTTATTTTAGGATGCACATTTTTTTTTTAAATTGTATTTAAACGCAGCCCTCATTATACTTGAAATGAGAAATAGATTCACTATTACAGTACTTAACATCTGCATATAATGGAATGTTAGTATCTTTCATGTTGGTGGTGTATATACTCATTCACACCTCACATCAACTGTATTCATTTGTCTATTTGTTGAAGCAGCAATAGTGGAGGACAAGGCATCAGCGTGTTCCAAAGGGGGACTAGTAGTAAAAAAAAAAAAAGGGGAAAAAAGTAGTAGACATGTTGTTTGACCACACTAGAGGGCCAAAAGGGTTTATTATAGCTGTTGCAAACAACCACACTCAAAGGCAGTACTGTCAGAAAGAGGAGCTTGATGTGATTATGGTTCTAATGGGAATAACCTGGACAATCTTTCCTCATTCATGCTATTGTTCTCATTTAGAAACACTACAGGTGATGGGAAGTAGTTGTGGAATAAAAAATACCTTATTTGTCACATCTGTCTAATCACTGTGTGAAGTGGATGTGATTTGTGGGTAGTCTGATTTGAAAAAGTTGCAAAACTGTCAAACGCTGCTCCCTAAGTTAGGTATCATTGGGGGCGGTGGTTTCAGACCTTGTTCAATCAATCTCTTCAATATGACCAGCACTTCAGTTGAAGCATACTGTTAAAGAAGAGGAAGGACTGCATTCTAAGTGGCTGAAAAGGAAAGCTATAGAGGCCCTCTTATATTGAGAGATGACTGAGAATTTACCTGGAACTCACCTCCAGTCAGTCAGAACTGAGTAAACGTTTCGGATGAGAGGTGAAACATCCTCAAGAACTTAACAAGAAGTCCAGTTGCCTGAGAACTTAGCACCTCTAGATATCGTATGACCTGGATGAGAATTTTCAGACAACTCTCAGATTTCACAAACAAATCAGGAACTCTATGCATGGATGGAAAACACTGACAGATAATGAACTGCATAGAGACTACATTGAGTCCCATTGGGATCAAGTATCTCTTGACCTGTCCAAGGTAGCAGCTGTACAGAAAACACAGCATATTAAAAATTCAACACATACAACATGATATACAAAGAACCACACTAAAACAAGAGGAGCTATATAAAACACAGCCACCAAATCATAAAGAATGCAGTGGTGAATAAGTGACTTTGCATTTGTAATAACACTAGAATGTATTACCAACAGCTGTGACACCCTGCACTTTTATTGTTAGATTATAAGACAGCTATAAGCACTTATAAGAAACATGTTAACAGTTTATAGGCTGCACCAATCACAATAACTAATGCATTATTAAGATTAATAAATAAAATGTGAATAAAAAATTACATATAAATACATTTTAGCAGTGAAGCAAAATCCATGTTGAGACACTTTTTTTTATTTTTTAAAGCTTTTCATTACTTTCACATAAATAGTAACCAAGTGAGCATGAAGATAATGTTCCATAAAATATAGCCTCACACTCTCTTTTTTTTTAACCATTACAATTTATAATACATATTTTTGTAGAGAGCTGTCTTTAAGTGTGTTTTTGTGAATCACCACTATCATTTAAATGTAATGTTCTATTCACATTTTGTAAAGGTTTAACAATGACATAATGGTGAAGTTGGATAATTGTGTTTGTACTGATATTAAAAACAGTTATGTGAAATATATAAGGATTTTATTCATGTTCTTAAGCAAATGTCTTATAATCTAACAATTAATGTGTCGATGATGTTATAATTAACACTTAATGTTGTAAGCATCCTTATAAGGGCTTATTACCTATTAATGAATGCTTATTACAAGGACCTTATTATAAAGTGTTGCCAAATCCTGTATGAGCTCTCTGTCTGTAATGGTCAAACCATCGGTCCTGTTTAGTGGATGCCTGGCCTCACTGGGTGGCAGGTGCCCATTAGTTTGACTGAAAACCTTTTATTCTCCTCAAAGGCAACAACCAGTGAGTTTGAGTTTACCAAAGAATAAATACAGAGACTATTTCCACTTTATGAAAGTTGCCTGGTGATAAAAGCTGAAAGTCTCAAATCCCAAATGTCAAGGTGCAACTTTAAGTTGCTGTTGCACTTTTCCTGCTTCATTCCCTCTGTATATCTGAGCTGTGAGAGCAGTCAGCTAGCTCTTGAGACACACTTTGTGTCTGTCCTCAGTGAAGTCATATATCAGCCTGCTGCCTGCTCTCTCTGTTACTCCACGGAAAGGAGAATTTACTGGCAGTACACGGCTGAGAGTTTATGCTGACAGGACAGTCAGTGAGCAGCTCTGGGGAACTGGTAGGATTTTCTGTATTAGAGGGCAGGGAAGTTGTGCTGTGAAACTCAATGAGCAAAGGTTTGCTTTTCCTTCTATTCTCTATCGAAGGGTGTCAATGCTGTTTCTCTTTAAGATTACTTTGTTAGCTCATGGAATAACATCATCATAGACACATTATTAATAAGATCAACAATTTAGGAGGTTTTTATTTAGTGATCACTAAAAAATTATTTAGGATCATTTCATAGTTTGGTCACTGTTCCCATCAGTAATAACAGTGTACTCACCAAGTTTAGCATTATTGTCACACAGGAATGTTGATATTGGATGATTTGCAAAAATTGTGTACTATGTTGAATTTGGTCTTTAATGTCAATGTTTTCAAAATGATTTCTGTCTGCAATTTATGTACATTGTTACTACAGTATGTCAACCCTCCTGTTGTTTTCCCCTCGACTGTGAAACTTTTTTGTCTTCCTGGGTCGAACTACAGCCAGTCTGGTTTGACTGTACATAAAGCATAAAGTATAAATTATCACCCAATTCACTATTTGCCTTTTTTAGCCAACTTCATTTGAACTTATTACCAAGTTTTACACTTTTTGAATGAACGCCTGATGTCTTCCTGGAACAACAGGGGGGTTAAGGTAAGGGAAATCCTGGGATTATGGCAAAAAACTAAATCCCATGCTTACTTTTAGCCTTGCTACATTACACACTACTTCCTACGTTGTCAGTGAACATTTCCAGTAGATGTAAATCATCAGGTCCAGAATTGTTTAATAAGAACGTAATTCTTTGGCATACTGAAAAGTTAATAAAAGACACACAAGTCATCAGCAAGTTGCAAGAAAATAAAAAGAAGGGGAACAGTAAAACTATTACCCATCCAGTCAATTGTAAGCTTCCGTGACAGTTTACAGACTTACTTCTTTCTTCAACTTGACTTATCATACTTATAGTAATATTCCTGTGCAATGAGGGTATTATCAATATTTCAGCTAACTGGCTTGTTTACAACCTGTCTGAGAGACTTACTGTGTTGGACTCTTAGGACTTTGTTGTAGCATTGCTGCTGTGCAGCCAGACATCAGCAATGACTTTGCTGAGTATAATCTCATCATAGCTGATTGACACGGCGGTCGACCCATGTTGTTATAAAGCAGAATTATCCTTTAAAACAAAATGATTATCCTGAAACATCTGCTAATAGCTAAATAATGACTACTGCGTTTGCAATGCTTTTTATTAAATTGATTTTTTTTCCTTCATTTTAATAAAGTTGGCAACAATATATGAACAGGAGAACAAGGCCAAATTGGGGGCTTGATTCAGTATGTATAAGCATTGACATGCACTTATTCTTGCTGGAGGCAAACTGTATTGACCTCTGCACAGCTAAATGGATTATTTTTCTTGCTGTTGCTGAAGATCTTTGCATGAACAGTCTTCCACTCCTCCTGATTACCTTTGTGAAAGCTGGTATAAAAGAACAGTTTGTGTGTGAAAGACACTGCAGTGTTTCTACCTTGGCTGTCCAGAAATAGGGAGCTAGATTGTTTATATGTGACTTTGACTGATCAGAGGTTGATTTGCATGACTGCTTCCTCTCAGCTCCACAGCCTAATGAGTCTCTGTGAGGGAGAAGACACTTTGTGTGAAACTGTTGTCACTTGTCATTGTGAATTGCCTCTGAAACACAGCTTTATTCCGCCTCACACAACATTTGACTGCCTGGCTGCATGCCTAGACACCATTAAATTCTTGAGCCCAAATGAGAAATAGGCCTGTAAGACAAGTGTGCTGCAGTGGATGACAATGAGACGTGAAACGATAGGCTGTAAACTTACGAGTTGAGGAATAGTTTTGTTGAAGAGTAGTTGTGACCTAGGAACAGTATTAAGGCCCAGCCATTTTCAGGATGTCCTTTATCACTGCTTACCCTTCATTCCAAACTGGCTGACATCTCTCTATATACATATACCATAGGCCATGGTGACATAAAATAAAGCAAATTTAGCATGAACAATAAATGAGTTTCTCTTCACTCATAGCACAGAATTAGCATTTTGGGCCCTTTTCTTGTTTGATACATCAAATGCTAATCAAATTCCAAAAGTCACATTGAGTTGTCCTCCATGTGGTTGTCCTACTATACTACTATATATGTCCTAACCAATACTGTGTCTCAAATTGCATAATTCTGTACTTAATATTTAAAGTGCATAAGTGCTTTCACACTGAGAAGTATGGACAAATGCAGTGCTCTATAAGTCGTCTGCACTCAAAACAGTCAAAAAGTTGAGTGTGGAACTATGGACACTTCTCGCCCTCAACGGTCGCCATCTTGGCTTCATAGTAGAAGAGGAGGGATCACATCACAGGCAATAGTGGTCAAAAACGCTGTAACTACAGTGAAAATTGCCACAGTATTAAAAAATTATACATATTTATTTTACACCAAGTACCACTATACTGTTGTCACATATGAGCCATTAGTGGGTTTATTGGGTTAATCTAACAGTCTGTAATGATTTGGCACACCTAAAGATAACATTAATGCTAACACTAGCTCACTAACTGGCTAATGGTCATTTCGCACTACACAAGTAAGTACAGCGTGTACACAGTGTACTAACAGAAGTATGGGATTTGAGACCCAGCAATAGTCTGACCTAGCTACATGACCACATGTTAACAGATGTCCAATACATACAAAGCAAGCATGCACTAAAAACTGTACTCATTAAACCCCACGCAACAGTGATCATTCTAGACTCATATCTAAATTCAGTCATATTTAATAAGTCAGTAATCACTTTTATACCCAACCCGTGCAATAGAATGTATTGTCCTTTATTTGTTCTTAATTTGCAGAAGATGTTCTTACAGGCAGAAACCTAGCAGGAACATAGTGGTTACCTAAAAATGCAATCAACTTTTTAAATATAAAGAAGTACTCACAAAATTGCTTTGCACTGTACACCAAAATGACATAGTTTCTTGTAGGCATGTGATTTTAATATCTTTTATTTTCTTTTACAATACACAAACAACTTCTTAATCTCAGAATTAGCTGGTGTTTGCTTGGATTTGAAGATTCAGTCGGGTTGAATTATCTGCCTCTCCCTAATTGTGACGTAGTAGGCAAACCTCTGAGGTCTAGTCCACATATCAGCTGCTGTGTCAAGCATACATAGCAGAACACTGACTTCCTGTAGCCTCAATTTGTGCCTCTCACACAGAGCTGCTGGTAGAATTATAAATCCTAATAAGCAACAGCGGACACATAACATCATACATGAACAGGACATTTATTCCTCTTGTGTGGCAGTAAACACAACACATGTGACTGCTGATAACTGTGCTGCATTCAGGGATTAATAAGATATTCAGGGCTGTCTACAGTAACAAAAAGCACGATAGACAGCAGGGTTACGACTACACACTGAATCTCCCCCACTGATGCATACACATACACAAACACTGTTGTAGTAGAGCCGCTAGCTTAACACAGGTACCACAGAGATATTCTCTCAAAGGGCCTTAAAGATACTGTTTATTGCAAAACACATTGTGTGGTAAATATTATTTCGTAAACTTCACTGGATAACACATCTACCCTGTAGTTGTCAGAATAAAGTAAAATGTAGTGTTATAATAGTATTTCACAGCAATATTAGTTTGAATCTCTATTCACACATTTCTAATTTTTCCTGGTTTTATTCAGTCTGATCTGTAATAGCTTCACAGAGTGTGATCATTTATTAAAATACATCTTTAAAATAAACCATATTTCACCAAACTCAGGTGCTGCTAATATCTGTCCCATGTACATTTCCATGTCAGTCATTAACCATGGAACTTTTTTGTCCTCCTCTGGATGAAGAAGAGACTGCAGTGGAAAATAGTGAGGAGAGCTTTAATAGCATTTTGGTTTCAAATTGAAGAAGCTCATCTACTATCTCAGCATGGAGTCTCATTATATTCCAAAGTTGGGCCCATTTAGAAATACTTGGTATCCCTTTTTGGGATTGAAAGAAATTAAAATCGGACTAAAACCGTCAAAGCTCAGCGTAGGATTTTATTTATGAGGCCTCCTACAATTATTTTCAGTCTGAAAAAAATGACTCCTGGAAGAGTGTGATATTGCTGTTTTATAACACTTAGCCACAATGTTGAAGTATAGAGTACAATAAAGTTCTACTTACAGTTTCAGTTTGGTGAATTTGACCACTGTAGAAATCAGCCCCACATTTTCACATGGAGGCTTTATGTGTATAGCATATCATATATGATTTGTGCTGAAGTTGAGGAACAGAACAACACTTCAAACTGTCCTTTTCCTGTCTTCCTGCCCCTGTACATGGAACCCCCCAAAAACCATATTGCCTACCAATCTAGGCCCTCACCCCAGACTTTAACTTAACTCCCACTGATGACCTTTACCGTGGACCTCTAGTCCCTCAGCCCATCTGATGAAGACAGTTTTAGCAGATCCTCCTTTTTGATACTTTTTAAGATGCAGTAAAGCCATTGACAACGTTATTCTCATAGTGTCTGATCACACCCAATATCTTCCATATATCCTACTTGACTTTCAGTGATGTATAGTCCACAATGATGTATTTACCACTGGTTCTTTACCTTTAGGTAATCCATTTTAATGTGCTGCCCACCAGCCTGCATCACTATCTGAACAGGTTTCCCACAGGTATTTGCAGAAAGTCACAATGTAGCGCTGCAACTGGAATGAAGAGTGATGAGCAGCAGTGCAAGGCAGTTAGTGTAGCATGTAAGCATCATAATGTGCTGTGAGGATGGAGTCCCTGCCTGGTGTCAGACAGCTGTCAAAGTGGAGGAGGCTGCGCTGCCACAGGCCTCTGCGCTCTGTGTTGAAAAGCAGAATCTCATGTTTACTGTGGCATCATTTACCAGAGTAATTGAATGAAGAAAACATTCTGCTCTTTGGAGCTAAACCACCCGTGAAGAGATGAGCTCATAACCAATACAGTTTATTCCACCAATTATTCAGTAGCCGGAGGATGTTAGATATACAAGGCTGGTCTGCAGAGTACATCCTGAGCTGGTGGAAATTCAGAACACACATACATGTAACCAGGTTACCATGCTTAGGTGACCACAGGCAAGATACTGCTGACTCTTAGAGCCGCAGCTTGTTATCCTCAAATTAACTTCTGAACACAGCATTAGTGTGTGTGGACTTCAGGATAAAATGTGGTAACTTGATGTTTTTGTAACTTCCAATGCTTTGCACAGTACATCACATGTCTACCAAATATAGGCACAGAAAAAATATGATTCTAAAGAAAGTTTTCTGTTCCTTTTTAATGAAAAATACAATAAATGACTATGACTTCCCTCTCAGTTTATCTACAATGATACTCCCTCCATATGTAAACAGTAATAAACTACACAATGCCTCTTAACTTCCATTGGTGGAATTAGACCCATTAAAGAACAGTGGTATCTAGCAGTGAGGTTGCAGATTTCAACCAACTGAATACCCCTCCTGTCCCCCTCCCCTGTCATGCATGTAGGAGAACCTATAGCTATACCTACATAACTGCTAGCAAAAAAGAAACACGAAAAGTCATCTCTAGAGTCACTGTTTGGTGTTTCCATTCTGAACTACTGTAGAAACATGGTGGGCTCCATGGAAGATGACCCACTCCCCTATGTAGATATAAAGGCTCATTTTAAGTTAATAAACACAGCAGTTCTTGGTGATAATACTCTAATTAAAACATACTTATGAATATCATATTCCAATTCTTCCAAGTTTGTTCCAAAGGATGCCACTATACTTCACACTGCACCTTTAATGAATGCAGTAATTCTTTTTATTCACATTTTAGTTTCCAGAAAAAGTTTAGAGAAAAAGTCCTTACTTGCAGAAGATTAATATCAATGTGTTATTCACTCCAGACCTCCAGACTTTTTTTTTTTTCTTTTTCTAGTTTTTTGTGAGGTATTTTGAGATTTAAAAAACAAACAAACAAAAACAGTAAGTCAAATACACCTTCAGTTATGACTTACTGATGTAATAGTCGATATTTTCTAGGTAATGGTATTTGCAGAGGAGAGTTGGCCAGGTGCAGACACAAGCCCGCTCAATTTCTGTACTTCCTCTGATCTACATCTGCAAACCACTTTAAAAGTTTGTCTGACTACAGCTATGTGCAATCATTCTCAATAAATACATGTAAAATTAGTTTAAAGGAATTTTTAGTGGCCTTTCTATTATTAATGATGGAAAACTGGGCTTAGTCCAGCACACTTATTAATCTCCTGCTCTAAAATGCTTCTTCATTGTGTCTCTGTATGCATACAGTTCTTCAGTTGCAGTTCAGCTGCTGTGTAGCCTTTAGCATATGGCTGCAGTTGGTTTTAAGACAGACTGATGTTAGAGTTGGCTTTGGCTTGGAGTGGGACATTTTTTGAGGTGACAGGTGATATGTCCTCTCACAAAATAAGGTGTGTGACCTGCATCTCCGCTAATATCATTTTACAAGCATAATTGACCTTTTCATCAACACTTTGGTTATCTTTTGTGCATTCATGTCTTTATTATCAACTAGATAGCATAGAGATAACTGAGGGAAAGCAGGCAGGGAACTGGCATGTAACAAAAGTTCCCCGCCAGATTTGGGCTGAGGATGTTGTGATTCATAGGCACCTTAACCATTAGGCCACCATGAAGCTCACACTGTATGAATACTTGTAAACAGGACTTAAAGTCGCTGCATACTCCTCAAGACATGCTTGTCAGATGGTGGAAAAAGCACATTAACACCCCCTCTATATGAAAGAGGTAACATTCCCAAAACAGACAAGCCAACATTCACACCCAGTTCACACAATGATTGGCCAGCTGTTCAAAGGTGAGATAGGAGTGAGAGTTTGAACATCTGTCTCACTCTCATTTTTCATTTACGACACAAGTGCAACACTATGACTACTTTCCTGACTGTCTGAAAATATGCACTATTACTGTTATCCCAATATTTAAACGATATTGCATTTCCCCCAACCTCGTCCCCTCTGACAACACCTCGTAAGAACCGGTTCTGAGCAACCATAAATCAACCCTTACCCTGATGGTCTTCAAAATTACCCAAGACTTGCTTTTACAAGACTTGAGAGTTCATCAGACTTCTCTAAACTCACCTGAGACTTGACATGGACTTGTTGTGATTGACTAGAAACTTGACTTGAACTTCATCTGAGAGACTTAGGACTTGGAACCTGGAACAAGAGAAGTAATGTTCGGGAGGTGGGTGCAAGTGAGTTAAACCGTGAAGTTTAGGATCTACCTTTTCAATACAACAATTTTGGGTCAAAAAACATTCCATCTAGACATTATATTCAGCTACAGTTGAGTTAATCCTGTCTTTCATTGAGAAACACATTTCCATTTCTATATGAGGACCTTTCCACCTCGAGCGTTTTGGATCCATCATAATTCCCATAAACACCATGTACAGAGAGCCAGCTCGTGTCTCCTGTGGGCTGCTGCTTCTCTCTGCATCCCTCCTTACTCCCTCCTACCTCCCCTATGTGGCTCCAGCCATGCATGTCTTCGGTGACATTGGCTTTATGCAAAAATCAGCCACTAAATGAGCAGGGACGAGTGGTTGGCATTTAGAACACGCTTAGCTTATTATATTCATATCTGTATCTATAGCTGTTGTGTGGCTTTCTGTTACCACAGGGTTGCTGGATAATTTCTGTTAGTCTATCAGTCAATGTTCAATTTATCCACTTACTGTTGACACAATTTTAAAAGTTGTCATGTCAGTTATGAATGACATTTTCAGAAGATACTGTTCCTTTGCTTTGCCGGGTGATCTCCTGTCAAGAAAGTCCAGTCCTGGTAGATCATTGGCTTCACAACCCCATGCTAACATAGGTATGGTAGTGGTATACACTGTGTTGTGTAATAGCAGAACCAATGTGAACACTCTGGCAATAAGAAATAATGCAGATGTTCCTCAACATACAGCTGCCCCAATGCTGACTTAATGCTGAAGAGAAAGAGCTGACTGCAAATTCAATTTTGAGAATTATTGTTCCATTTAGAAGATGTTAATTTTTAGTCTTTAATGGATGACCTAAGTCTATGTCAATCAAGTCGAGATTCCCATTGAGTAGTTGGCCATGTAGAGCCAATGATTATACAGCTGGATTTGGTGGAAAATGCTTTTTGAGAAAGCTCCTATATATCAAAGTGTCCAAGTAGCAATGCTGATTCTTTTGGGGGAACTATTCAGACACATACATGACCTGGCATAAAGACAACAGATTAGTCAGGTTATATAGTAAATGCCACTGTATACATGCCCTGTATGACTATGACTGAATGTTAATAATCAGCTGATGAATGAATCACTGATGGTGAAGCATGAATGATTCAGCTGATCGCCAGTTAACTAATTTAAGTGCAACTTATGTGATTACCAGCCCCCCCACCCCAAGGCTTTTTATTAGCATAATGAGAAAATGTTAATAGTAATCACATATTCAAACTATTCACTGGCTACAATAAGTGTTATTATTGCAGTTATCTATAACATTTTTCATATGTCTCCTTAAAAATATGCATGGTTGTGTGACAGTGAACATAATCTAAGCAGAAATTATGTTTCTTCCTAAATGGATTTGGCAAAGCTAATTAGTAGTATATAATCATATATTATGGGAGTCACAATTGACTTCGGGACATCAAGACTTTAATGAGGTAATCTCCCAAAACTCACAGTATTCATTTAAAGACTAGCAGCACTTACACTGACAGAAACAATACTGAAAGAGGTCATAGAAGGGTTAGTTCACTTTCACACTGAATGAAAACAATAAGGCCACTGATTTTAGATACTGACATTTCTGCTACAATCTAAAAAGATGTGTTTCAACTCTCTCTGAGCTGTAGTCAGAGTTGTGCATACTTCCAATGCTAATGAGTCACAGGTCAAAGGAAAAACTCACCCCTTAACTTTCTTGCACAGTTAGACATCAACTATGTGTTACCTTAAGATTATTCCAAGGGCTTTGTTTCAAGGTAGCTGTACTTTTCTCTGCAGTACCACTTGCACACAACCTATCCATGCAGTTCCTCTCCACTGGGTGATTTCCCATGTTTCCCATGTTATTTTGGCAGCAAGAAAATAACCTGGGTCACATTTCGTGCAGCCAAAATGTAGCAGTTATATTTTAAATCATGCAAAATGTACTGATGCACAGATGGCTGTTTGGAACATTGTGGTGTTTCTATACATCACTGCTGTGTCTCTGTAGGTTTTCATCACGGAGGCATTCATTTTTACCAGCAGTATACACATTCTTTTTCAGCAAATACAAGCAGATCTGAAAGAGTGATATAAAACATTGTGCACTCCTGGGAGGAAACATATTGTGGCTAACAGTGCAAAAGTCTTCACATAGAATGTATCCCGGTTGTATTCCGTTTACTTTGGATGTATGGACACTGATAAATTGAGCTGGCTGAAACCACTTTGAGAGGGTTATCACTTGTCTATAGCTACAGACCTTAACCTGAAACTAAGCTTATCTTGCAGCTGTATTGTAATTACACCAAAAATAAAAAGTTAACACTACTACTACTACTACTACTACTACTACTACTTCTAATAATAATAATAATTATAATCATAGTTATTTCTCATACAAAGAACAGCAAAAAACAGAATAATACCCAATCCTGTTTACCTCAGATCACATACAATATGACACTCATTATCTTCTTCCAAAGTATTGAAGACACAAATCAGTACTAAGTAGAAGAGTAACTAAACACCCCCCCCCCCACACACACACACACACACACACACACACACACCAAATTCATAGATGTGCATTGTCAAGGAAAAGAGTAAGCGGCGTTTCTGTCCACAGAAGGAGCGTCCCTGTCCACAGAAGCAGCGTCTCTGTCCACAGAATCAGTGTGTCTGTCCACAGAAGCAGCGTCTCTGTCCATAGAAGCAGTGTCTCTGTCCACAGAAGCAGCGTCTCTGTCCATAGAAGCAGTGTCTCTGTCCACAGAAGCAGCGTCTCTGTCCATAGAAGCAGCGTCTCTGTCCACAGAAGCAGTCCCTGTCCACAGAAGCTGCGTGTCTGTCCACAGAAGCAGCGTGTCTGTCCACATAATCAGTGTGTCTGTCCACAGAAGCAGTGTCTCTGTCCACAGAAGCAGCGTCTCTGTCCATAGAAGCAGCGTCTCTGTCAATAGAAGCAGTGTCTCTGTCCACAGAAGCAGCGTCTCTGTCCACAGAATCAGTGTGTCTGTCCACAGAAGCAGTGTCAATGTCCACAGAATCAGTGTGTCTGTCCACAGAAGCAGCGTCTCTGTCCATAGAAGCAGTGTCTCTGTCCACAGAAGCAGCGTCTCTGTCCATAGAAGCAGTGTCTCTGTCCACAAAAGCAGCGTCTTTGTCCATAGAAGCAGTGTCTCTGTCCACGGAAGCAGCGTCTCTGTCCATAGAAGCAGTGTCTCTGTCCATAGAAGCAGTGTCTCTGTCCACAGAAGCAGTGTCTCTGTCCATAGAAGCAGCGTCTCTGTCCACAGAAGCAGTCTCTGTCCACAGAAGCTGTGTGTCTATCCACAGAAGCAGCGTGTCTGTCCACAGAAGCAGCGTCTCTGTCCATAGAAGCACTGTCTCTGTTCACATAAGTAGTGTGTCTGTCCATAGAAGCAGGGTCTCTATCCACAGAAGCAGCGCCTTTATCCACAGAACAGCGTCTCTGTCCACAGAAGCAGCTGTCTATTAGCTGCACCTCCTGCAGAGTTGGTAGGACAGCGGCCAGACAAACTGTCTTCACCAGGCTGACAGAAATTTGCTGAACCTAAATAGTTTGCATTCTAGCTCCACAGGCAATAAACAGTGTTTTCATTTATTAAGTTATTGATATAGTGTATATATGTATATGTTTAGATACCCCATCAACACGACTATTCAATGAGTACTGGAGACAGCAGACTGTCATGAAGTTTTGTGCCTTGGTCAGAGCTACTTTGTATGTTTCCCACTCAGACAACCAGTGCTATGTATGGACACCAGCTTGTTTTTTTTCAATGCACACACACAGAACAGATGGCTCATGGACCATGAGGACATATTCATTGACTTTGACTCAAAGTGTACTGAGCAACCTTTCTCCAGAATCACTGACTTTAACTGATACAAATTTCATACAGTACTTTACCTGTCACAGGTGTGGCACACTGAAACACCCCTCTGAGAGATATGGTTCTACCTAGATATGGAAGAGTGTTGGTTTGGGAAAGCAGAGTTGAAAGGTTGGATGTGTATGTGCTAAACTTTCTTGAATTAAGATACGTTTGATTTGCTTGTTTTCATCTGACTTTTTGAGATACTTGTGTTTTTACACAGCTCTTAATAAATGTATTATTTTTAGTCATTGAACAATCTCTAAGTCTGTCTACTATCACCTTCATTGATGCTCTGGCTAAACTCCCTCATGTTACCAAAAGAACCAAGACGAAAACAACATTCAACAAGTGGACCTACAAGATATGTAGGTACAATGCCAGTAGCTTCTAACAGTTTCACAGTGAGAAAAAGATGGACTTTTAACCTTTAAAATGGTTCTGAAATGCTCATAGCTCTTGGCTGAGTACAGTCAAGAGGTTTGGTGTATATTTTGAGACATTCAAAGGTCAATACATTTGACTGTTATCAATTTGTCCGGAGGGGTTAGCTTCAACCGTCAGTCAGGCTAGCAGGAGCTGATCCACCAGCACATCATCCAGGTCACCTCAGTATGTGTCACTGTAAATATGATGGAGGCTTTGTTGTTATATTTGCAATTTGTTATAGTACACAACGATGGAAAATTTGGTCTGATGATGGCAGAATTTATTCTGACTGGAAATACATGTCCCCTCTCTGACCTGCACATTGCAAATAACTGCAATAAAAACACACACCATTGTATATAGTCATTTCTTGATGAAGGGATCTCATTGTGTTTCTTTCAAGTGGTTTTGAAACATTTTTAAAGTTCTACTTTTGCCCATTTTCTCCCCGTCATAAATACCTATCCTTGTGGATTATATGTGAGAGGTCAAGTAGACATATTTCTAAGAAATGCATTCCAAAAGAAATGGCAAGTACAGGGTCGGAGAAGAATGCAAGTGAGAGACAACTCGCAGCTGCCAGCGAAGTGAGGCGAGGGCACCAGCATGTTTTACATTTAGAGTGCCAAGCCTCAGGGTCAGCCAACAGCAGCCATGGGAAATAAATAGCTTAATAATGGTATGATCCGCTCACTCCTTCTCCACCCACCTCCTCTGCCTCCTTCAAACCTCTGATAAAAACCTCTGTGGTGTCTTGACTCTCACATGCTAACTTATTTTTGCATAGTGCTGTAAAGGGCAGTATCTCCCTGCTGTACACTGACCATCCCCAGCACCCCACACTAACCTGTTGTACAACTTGTATCACATGGTTTCCATGGCAATGCACCTGGGGAGCAGCTTTTGGCTAGAAAACGCACAATTGGGTTTTGAATCACATTGAACTTTAAAGAGCATACTTATTAGTTGCCAAAAGTTACTGTGAAAATGTCTTGCTTTGCCTGTAACATGCCCCTCGTGGCTCCCTGCTGGGGAAATAGGATTTAACCCCTTCCTGGAACATTTATGTTCCACTTTGCAGCCGGCCATTTTGAAAATGTTGCTTTTATGCTGCTGTTAGTGTGGATCGATGGACACCTCAGCTGGTGGTGTTCCATTTGATGACATATACGCACCTAGGAGCAGCCCAGGCTTATACAGGAAAAGCAGCACTCTTCATGTCACCTGATGTTATAGCTGAAATGAACATGTGAATGACTCTGTGAAGATAAATCACAGAGAGGTGATGTGAAGGAAGACATTAGATATCTCATTTAGATTCATATGACTTCAGAAATCACGCTTGGCTACATCCAGAGAACATGCAAGTCTTTCATATTTGTTATTCATAGAGTTAGGGTAGGGGTGAGTGATATTTTTATTGTCACACAAAGCTCTGTTTATGGTGTATATAGCAACCGTGTTTCAGACAAAATGTGTTTATTAGTGCTATTACTTTTTATTTACACCCTCAATCCAATCCACGTACATCCATACCATGTTGCCCTATCAGTAATGTAGACTGTTTTCTAAATTGAATATGAAATGAAGAAAACCAACAAGCCACACTGACAAATACTGACGATACCAGCTATCAGAGAAGTCATGTGAGAAAGCATTTAGTATTCAAAATAATAGATTTAAATATAGTGGATAAAGATTTTGATAATGTCACAGCTTTACAGTTATATTACCACAACACCAGATCTGTTAACTTGATACTCAAATGAAGCAGTGGACAACATGAATAAACATGTTGGATCCACAATACAGTCTAGAATAAGGCTACATGAGTGTGTTAGTATTCTAACTAATTGAAACAAATGACTTCATTAGGTCTCATTTCTTTGAACTTTGAAGAAATGACAGCCTTAATGTTTATTTGCTTCCATAAATAAGTTTTGGACCATCATGATTGGTCAAAGACCGCCATCTCAGTGCTTTAGGAAGCCTAAACATAACCATAGAAACAATCATGCTTTAGTTGGCAGGAGCGCATATTGTAGGAATCCAGTTAATGCATTGTGAACTTTCTGTGGATATATCATAGAAACATTTCCTAATTATGTTTTAAAAAAGTGTAATCTGAGTGGGTTGCATATGGACTTTACTCTAGGCAACATGGTTCTCAAGTTTCCCAGGCAACTGTTTTAATGGTCAGCAGAGGGGTTGGGATGTTGTTTTCACCATTTTTTTCGCCACACATTGACACCTAGAAGTTCCACAGCACAACCACAGTCTGCTATGATGACCACTGAATATCTCTTTAGGAGCAGTTTGGGGGTTAAGAGCACCTCAGAAGTGTTTAAGAGGAAAGAACAAATCAATCAAAGCAGTAACTTTGCAGTCAGTCCGTTTCTCTAACCCTTAGTCACTCCGCACTTATACAACTCCACATGTTTGTTTGTGTGTTTTGACTGCATCAATTTACCTACTTAACTGTATGCGTGGGCGCCCTGCCTCAGTTATGATCGGGTATTGTATGGAAAAAGAGCCACAAACCACAGACGTAGAAGTCAGACAGACAACATCCTGTGAGAAGTATGATCTGGTTTGCGTAGTTCTTGTTTTTTACTTCAGTGTTTTCAAAGTTCCAGCAGTAAACAAAGCTGTGATTGGAGAAGTGCTGACAGGAGGACAATCTGAGGGCAGCAGCAGACAGAATACTTTGAAGCTTTCAAGCCCACACACTTCAAATATCATCCACCTGTCTCTGCACATACTGCCACACACTGACCCTGCACTCAAGAAAGATCACTGTCTGCATCATGATACATTGTGTGGAAACAAAGGTGTGGCCTCAGAGGTAGAACATACAGTCCTCTGTTTTTCTTGCTACAGGAGATCCTACATGGAATATTTGATTCGTCTAACCACTCCACATTTCCAGCTGTCTCTCTCTCTCTCTGAAGCAGACATTGTGAGTGTTAACAGGCCTGGGTGTCCTTCCAGACAATGGCCAAGAATTCAACACTTGAGTGGAGACACAGAGACTCAGCGGACCAGCACAAGCAATATAAATAACACCACAGATGACTAGCTCATTCCACAAGACAAATTATGCTTTGGAGCAGTAATTAGTGTCAAAATTAAATTTGACTATGATTTTATCTTTAGAGAAGAACAATTTATCAACAGTGTTATCAGCATTTCCTGAAATTAATGTAGTAACACAATGTGATTTTAAGTATAATCAGTTAGAATATGAATAAATGATGAAATCAGCTGCAAACTTTGGATGGTGAGACTTAGTTTTGAAACTGGCCCGACACCAAAGACCATGTTAGATACACATGCTTAAAAGGATCATTGTGGTTTATCACAAGCTGGGTTTTATCTTTATAGTTTTGTCTATCAGTCCTATCAGTAATTATTCAGAAGATTACTGCTGTCAAAAGATGACATTTCATTTACCTCTAAATAAAGTGGTTCTCAGCTCTGAATGGGTTACAGATAGGTCAGATGAAGCTCCAGTAGAAATGCCTGAGCATCATCCCGGTAAGAACACCAGAGGCTAGGTGGATAAATAATGCACACACACAACAATCATGCTCATTTCACTCTCATTTCCATTTCCATTTCACATAAACTGGTATCTATAAAGACAGAATGTGCACTTTTCACTCATAGTTCAGACCAGGCGTACACATATTTTTCTGAAGTGATCTGAGGGTGATGTGATGAGGTGAGGTTTAGTAAAACATTGTTTAGACTGATAAGCAGCTGTACTCATTGTGTAGTTTTACGCCAATATTGTAAAATGCCAATCAAAAGCATATTTATAACTGTAATATTGATTAATTACTTATGATTAGTTTTATCAGTCTAATCATTTACAGGACCAGTACTTCACAGTACTGTACATGGGAGTCAACATTTTATTTCACTGTTATTAACAGCAACTTTTTATTTTATCCATAGTTGTGGATAAAATAAAATTCCCGGCCTGAATTATTGTCTCAGTCCGGCCCTGGGGTCTGCAATTAGGTTCTACCATGGGCCAGATGATTTCAGCACTGTTTATGTGGGAGCCAATGTTTTACAGGCACAGTAAAATGCCTTGCTTTAGGGTTGATTCTGAGGGCAATTGTTATGGTTGAAGCTGGTTGGTACTGGTCTGGTATTGACCAAAAATCTGGTCAGATAGGACAAATAATGTTAAGTACCTGTATGAATGTATAAAAGGTTACAAGCTCATATTTATTGGGATTTACATTTACATGTGTGTTTATATCGTTATCTATAATGGACATTTACTAGTAGATTTGAAATCATCTCTAAATGAGAAAACTTAGTTAGGGGGCCAATCATTTTTGTTGGAGGGCCAGATTTGGCCCAGGGGCCACCATTTGCCTACCACTGGTTTACAGGTCAATGTGTTGAGTCGATGATGCACCTTAATCAGCTGGTCAGGAAGAGAGGAGCAGATCCAAATTCAAGGTCCTGTTCCAAGTTTGCTTGCTCACAGTCTTTCTGCTTGTTGCCTTGTGTTGTCATATTGCTTTAAGTTTATTTGGGTGTCTTGCACATGTGCATGAGCGTGACATGGAGTGTGAATATCTTTTGAGCCATGCATGACATATACTGCCCATTGAATAGTGGGCTTTCAGCATTTTATTGTGGTGATGTACAGTAGTGGTCCTCCCAGTGCACACCTCATTGAATGTTGCTCTCACTGTTAGTTTATGACGCATGTTTATTCATGCATTCAAAGCAGATTGTTCAAGGTTTCTATCTGTTCATTCACGTCCGTCTGCTCCCTGCCACTATTAATAAGACTGACAGGTGCTGCTTATTATCAGAGGAAGGATCTGCTGTTTTTACACGCATTGCTCTTTACTAGGTGTGGCTACAGGCGTGATCCAGCTTTTGAAAGAGCATATTGTTATAAAAAAGACTTACAGCAGATGTAGAGATGTAAAATCCCTGTAACCCGCCTGGAGCTGTTTCTCTGTCAAGTCTCTTTATCTGATATTGGTTATCCTAACTTCCCTGCGCTCTCTCTCTCTCTGTTCCCTCCCTATGTCTTTGTCTCGCCCTCTCTCCCTCAGGCATGCCCGGCTTCATCAAGTCCCCAGACGATCAGACAGGGATTTCGGGAGGAGTGGCGTCGTTCGTATGCCAGGCGGTGGGCGAACCCAAACCTCGCATCACCTGGATGAAGAAGGGGAAGAAAGTCAGCTCTCAGCGCTTTGAGGTACGACCGGAGAGCTGTCGTCAAAGCCTCCCTGTGAGATGTGTTGGAATGTGCTGCACCTCCCTGTCTCACGCCTTCACTGCTCATTAGCTCTCTGCATTTGTGTCTAAGACAGACAGAGACAGAGGGGTTATGCACCGCCATTTTATACTCACAATAACAATAGAAGTGTCAACAGAAGACAACACATTCTCAGGTGGATGTGTGAGGCTGAGCTGGAAACTGTATTTACTAATTACCACTGCGGACACAAGCCTATAGACCCCTTCACAGCTTGTAAACAGTGTGACGTATGTTTGGGGGCGGGGCTTAGCTTGAGGCAAAACATCTCAAAAGGTGTAGCTTGTAAACGCCGGTTAGCATGTTTTAATGGACGCGGGTTAGCGTGTTTTAACGAGTTTTGGCAAGAATGGACAAGGAAAAATCAAGTTTTAGTAAATATGTAAATACACTAACTCTCCGAGACCGTGTGTGTTATTTTAAAAAATTGACACTGACTGACGGGACGACATTCACTGACCCCTACGATCTACCTCACTGGATGGACAATTTGACAGGACTGCCCCCCCCCCCCCCCCCCTACAATGGCCAGACATTTACAGGTGTTCGCCTCAAGCTTACCTTTGTTTTTCCTCCAGCTAACGTCGTGACGTCACAGTGACGTAGGCCATGAAAGGGTCTATACAGCAGCTTTTCTTAATTTATTGCTATATTTGTTGCAATATTCTAATGAGGATACCTGAGTCTCAGCATCACAGTGAGCACAGAGTTTAGTGTCTACAGGTGAAACAGTGGCACTCAGAGAGTAAACTGTGATAACCTGCTGTATATGAGCCACAGGACTGACACTGACAGGCTGTCAGCTTCACTCAGTGTGTATGTATGTATGAGCTCATTTCATTTAAGAACACCGTGACACCTCTGACATCAAACCTCCATGATTCTATTATGTTATTTTATCTCGAATGTGTTAATTAATCAGGCATTGATAAAACAGTTACTATAGGTAGTGTCCATGATGAATGTACTCCTAACTGTCTTAATACATTTGTATAATTAGTAATATCAATCAATTAAACTTTATTTGTGTGGCACTTTTCATACATCTTAATGTCATACAGAGATGAATGAAAACAGGAAGTTAGGAAACGCTATCATAACTCTCATGAATCTGCAGTGAGGAAACACCAGAGGTAGGATAACAAAAGAAAAAAATTAGGAATACCCAAATAAAATAAAAAGTGATAAAAGATTAATAAAAATATTAAAAAATATATATAATAAGGGGAAAAAAATGAAAGTCACTATAAAATAAAGTGGGTAAAAGAAGACATGTTAGGAGGGGTATTCAAAGGAAAAAAGATAAGAGAAAATAAAATAATAAAAACCAGAGTAAAAGTGATAAAAGTGATATATGATATATATGAGACATAAAAGTGAGGAAATAAAATAGAATAAAAAGGATAGTCCAAGTAGTAAAACTGGCTAAAATATAAAATAAGACAGATTAATAAATAAAGTTCAATTGAAAGCCAGATTAAAATACTTACATGCATTTATAAATTGAGTTAATAACAATATGGTATTATTAGTGGAAAGACACCAGTGGTTATGAAACCAGATACAGAATTTTAGACTTTTGGATGAACTTTTTTCACCATCCAGGCTGCCACTGAACGCTCCATTTGACAGAAACATGAACAGAAAACAAACTAAACTTGCTCGAGTTCAGTAAACACACTTCCATGTTTTGTCAAGGTGTGTTGTGTTTTACAGCAGTGCTAAAAACTAAAGTATGAGGCAGGCATTACTTTATCTTTATCTTTTTATTTTATTTTGAATTTATCCTGCTTTCAAGTTTTTCTTTAAAACACAGACATGGAGCTTCATTCCAGAGATCAAAATGAAGTTGTGAAATGACTAGAATGCTATGATGAATGAACATTTAGCCCAGTGCAACAATATGTTTCTATGTACATGTATACGCATATTTTCAAGTTGGTTGACAACCTGGAGGCGTGTTAGCAGGATAAAGCAGGATCAAGTCGGGATTAGTTTGGTTGGAAAGTACTGCAATTATCCCATTTAACTGTGTATCAGCCTGGCTTTCTCAGAGTGTAAAATTAAAGGGTATGTCTGGTGTCTAGCTGCTATTATTTTATAATTTTCTAAACAATTCTCATCAAACAAATCCCATAAATGACCAAAATGATGAATATGTTAGACTGTTTCTCTACTCTGTCTGTGGCTCTCAGCCTCATGCCCATTGGTTCCTACTGAAAAAAGGTTTTTTTTTTTTTTAAAAACACCTCACAAATATACAGTTCAATTTTCTTTAAAAGGTTCACTGATTTCCTAAAACAGCTGGGTTTAATGTTTTTATTAAATGTTACTTAAAAAGGAGGAAATAGTGTATTTATTGGGGACTATTTTCAGCAGTGGATGAATCTACATTCGGTCTAGTGAGTATTTCTGGCAGCAGGAGGCTGTGTGTGGGACTGAGTCAAAATAAACGACATTGTGTGTGTTAATGATTATGAAGAAACATGTCAGGCAGTGTAACAGTGTGTATAGAAATATGATATACAGTATCAGGCTTTGCTCATAATACATGTGAGTAGGATCAATTCATGGTTGGTTTCTGTACATGGGATTTATTAACAATAAGACAAACATAGAATATCAGCAGACTTCTGCATTAAAGACAAACAATAAGCATGACTTTTGTAGAATGTGATTGTTTAACAGCTCTCAGGTCAGCAGCTTTCTTCAAAAGTGAAACTATACATTTCAAAATACATACTGTATTTCATTGGTTCAGACGTCCACGTGTTTCATGCATTTGAATGTGCAGAAACTTTACATTTTGGACCAAAATCTAAACACTTTATGCATTTGTCTTCATTAATGCATACAGCAACTGCTTCTTAAATAGGCTTGCATGAGGCTTCCTGCAGGACTGTGGAGCAGCAGGAAGGGTCATTAGCTGCCAACCAACCCAAATGACTCCAAGTGAAGTGACTCAACATGAGTCCGGCGTAGATGGACACACTTGGTTCATGTCGTTGTGAGTAATAGGAATTATCTTCCACCTGTCTGCTCAGCATTACTCAAACTGATGGCTACCCTGTGTGTGGGGGGGGTGGACCTGGAGCTCTCTGCCTGACCTTCAACTGGCATGTTATTCAGTTACATTCAGTTGAATCAGGCTTTCATTGATTAATGCAACAGGAATCAGTTATCAAGGGTGTAAGCAAAAAATATAAAAGCGTAACCAAACCCCAATCCATAACCCATTCAGAGCACAGGAAAGAACCTTGATACAAATCAAGGGTTATATTCACTGATCTTGGCCACAGCTGTGAGTTCTATTTTTCCCGGCTAGTTTTAAGTTTTTAATTCTATGTTTAAGTTTCTTAATATGGTTTAATTCCTTTGTTTTGCCAGTAATTGATTGTATTACATCAATGCACTGTTACTCACATCTCTTTGCATAAATACAGCATTTAACCCATATGATAGTTAATGGAAGTGATGCACGACTGCCACACAAAGCCTTCACTTTGTTACTCATACTGTGAGAGCGTAATCACAGCCAGCAGAGCAGGTTGCTAGTACTGGTACCAGTGTCACCCTCATCTTGCACTCTGGTGTATGGAGTCTACTTATCTTCCCGTATAGAGGAAGAGCTCATCTGTAGCTTTGAGTAAAGTAACCTCTCAACTTGCTGAGCTGATGTTTTTCTTAAACATCCCCTGCAGACAATACAATAATGTGCTTCTGAGGGGTTTTCCACAAAAAAAAGTATAATCACCAAGTTAAAATCCTTACAATGGTATTTACTCCTCCTATTTACTCCTCGTCCACATCACACTTGTATAAGTTGAATACTGGAGTAGGATTGGCTCCAAACTAGTTGTGATGTCACACATCCTGCTCATAGGTCCATCTCTTAAACTCATATTTTCAGTGAGCTCAGAGGATTTTCCATTTTCAGCAGATGAATATAAAAGCAAACTGTGCACATACATCATTCTGCACAGTGAAGCTCAAACATTCAACTGCAGGAATAAGAAGAAAAACATATGTTTGAGTGGAGTGTGAACATATTGCATTTCCTACAGGCTGAAATCCAATAATAATACGAGCAAGGGCACCTCCAGACATCTGGCTGATTCACTTTGTGTTGTGTGTGTGTGTGTTTATTTGCATTTACGTGAGTTTTTACTGATCTAGTTTAGATATTCAGATACAGATGACTTTTAATATCAAGTAGAAATGGATTCTTAATTTTTATGTCAGACTCTAAACATGTAGACACCCTTGCCTTCAACTCTCAACAATCATGATAAGATTTAGCATTTAATCATCAACACAAGGGTGACTGCTCAAACACAATTTCCATGATATCTGTCATCTTCTGTGCTTTGGGTTCTCCTGTTTAGAATTTGCGTCATTGACCTTGTTTTACATCCTGTTATTTAATCTTTGACACTTGCCTGACTGCCAAGTGTATCTAGTAAGAATTGGCTCATATTTAAATATTGTGTATTTTGTTCAGCCAATAATCTTCCACAAACATCTGTCTGTGATTTTTGTAATGCTGGAATATAACACCTTCTGCATTGGAACATAACATTACTCATGAATATAAATCCCTGTTGTTAATTTCCCCCTGGGCATCAGCAGAGTCAAATCTTATTGCTTTGCATATGAATTGAATTTATTAAAAAGAAAAAAAGGTTACATTGGGAGGATTAATACTTCTTTTTTGTCATTGTTATCTTTCAGTAAATTATCTGTTAAAATCTGAGTGAGTGTGAGAGTGAGCTGAGCAGCTTGATGATGGAGGTGGGTTAGCGGTAGCAATAGCATTAATCCTAATGTACCTAGAATACATAGCAATTTAAAGAATAGTTAAAATAGTGTAATATAGGTATTAGGCAACTTTGTTCAACTGATTAGCCATAACAACGTGTATTTGTTGTCCTTAAGCTACAGTCAGATTCTATGTTTTTCAAATGAGTCCTGGTCCCAGTCCAGAGATGTATTCTCTGTGGGCACAGGACAGGTTGAGCTTGGATCAGGGCCTGCATTTATCAAACTGCTAAAAGTCCAATTTTGTACTTCATTGAAAAATAAAATTACTTTTACTTGTAATCACAAAATAAGAAAAAAATATCAAACTTCAAAATGCTCTTGAATTTTAAAAAGGTGGCAGAGAGTCAGATGTCTATCAACTATCTCAGAGTAGAAAATCACTCTTAACTGGGCACAAAAATTCTCAGAATGAATCAATTAAATGAATTATTTTAGGTAAATGAATAGAAAAGGTTTGTGGTGGACACCCACATGTAAGGGCCGGACCAAATAAAACATGTGTGCAAGCAAGAAAGCAAAAAGTCCACACACTGTATTAGGATATCACCAGTGTGATGCTTCAAGCTCCATGCTCTCCGGACTAACATTCAAACAATAAAAAACAAATGTAAAAGAATAAAACTTTTTAAATATAAGAAATCACTCCTATCATAAGAGAGCAGCAGAGGTGTTCTAACCTGTTGGGAGTCACAAGGAGTTGACATTCAGGCTGGAGGAGAGATGATCTGGTTACTGAAAGATCATTTTGTCCAAGACAATAAAGGGGGAGGAGACACACACACACACACACACACACACACACACACACACACACACACACACACACACACACAGACACTGACTCTATAGAAACAGATTACACTTTATGGTTACATGCAGCTTTGCAGCGATGATGGCACTCATGCATGTAATAGAGATACATTCATGTGCAAGGTTCCTCAGTGAGATTGACTCAAGCTCATATGAACACAATCATGTCCTGCTAGCTGGATGTCAACTAATTAGGATATTCCAAGTAATAATGGAGGCTGTAATAGTCAATAGAAATGTTCACATTTTAATGGTGCATTTCCAAGCCTGTGACATTACAGAAATAACAATATTCTGGCATGCACAGGTCCCGCCCTTTACTGGTCTCTATGGGTAATACTCTCCTCCAATCACAAATATAGATTATAGGAGTGGAAGGCCAGATTGTGTAGTGTCATAAGTGAAGAATGCTTAATTAATGAGTCTTAACAATAACCTAACCTCAGAGTAGTCTTAAATCAACTATCATCATATTTTCTATTCGTGATTTTGAGAACTTTTATAAAACTTGTACATACAGACTTGCTTTTTGTATGCAGGAGTTCAAACCTTATTAGTATGAAAAAAGCTATTTTCCATTTTCAGGCTCCTCTATAATGGCCATATAATTTGCTCATGTCATTCTGAGTAATAGGAATTCTTCTCCTCACTAACTGCTTCTCAAACTGATGGCCTCCCAGTGTGTTGTGTAGGTGTACCTCCTACCAAGACATGAGGAGAGTGCACCTCCTTCATTAGAGCAAGAATGCGCTTCCTGTCAGGTTTGCTCTTTCTGTCACACACACACACTCACACACGCACACACATACACGCACACACACACACACTTCAGCAGGACGGAAGTGTAAGCCCCACTGCCCTGACCTCTGAGTCTTTACCCCCCCTCCACATTCCTAACACCCCTCACATACCTGTTATCCACTCTAGCTTATCACTGTATACATCCTCCTTCAGCTGCTGTGGGGGTCACCACTCAGGTCACTCCAAGCAAGATGATCAACCAATGTGTTCCTTCTACTTTGACTATCGAATCATTCTGTTTTATTACAACTTGGGCCTGATTTTTTTTAAGGTGTCCTCATCACTCCTCTCTATATTGTACCTCACCTCAGACATGCAGTTGTGTAGTATTATAAAAAGTCAACTGTCACCTTCTAAAAGTATCAGAAACAGGTGGAGGAAGTGTAACTTCAGTACATGGCCTGGGTAAAGCTCTGTCCTATCATAAAGTAACAACAGCACATCATTAAACATTCAGGTTTGTAGCGCCCTGGTGATGGAGTGGTTAGAGAGCATTCCACATAATCTCAATATGAAGTTTAACTTACGCTTGTATATAATATATAAATATTAGATCACATAATAATAATAATACTAAACTTAAAGTTAAAGTTACAAGGTGCTTCACCTAATACAATATTAACAGAATAACATACGCAAAAACACAATAAATACAATAGTCAAGCATAAATAGATGAAACATTAACCAATAAATAAAATCATCAAGAAGCAGCAATTTTATAATATTACAGAAATGCCAGACTGAGCAAGTGGGTCTTTAAAAGCTTTTTAAAAAGAGGCACTGACTCAGCTGATCTGATACTGATGGGCAGTTTGTTCTCCTTTAGTTTTAACCCCCCTGTTGTCCTCCGGTCAATTTTGACCTTCGAAAACAGACATGAACTCAAAAATGAGGTATCATTTCATTTAAATGAGGCCTATTGACCATCATTTCCAAACATATGTGTAAAACTTGTGTTAATAAGTTGGCTAAAAAGTTCTAACACAGAATCGGGTGATTATTTAAACCTTATGCTTTTATATATACAATCAAACCAGACTCGATCAGTTTTGACCCGGAAGGACAAAAGTTGCACGGTCAACAGGAAGACAACAGCAGGGTTAAGCCACATGACAGTAGTGATTATTTCAATGAAACTAAACTACATCAATAAGTAGAATCATGTGATTCCGCCTCTAACACGGCCTTCACAAAATACACTTGGGGGCAGAGCTTTATTTATAAATATGGATCACTGTATTATTATATAGTATTCATTACAGTATTATTACAATATTATCTTACATTTACTACCAGTCAAAAGTTTGGACACACCTTCTCATTTACTTGGATTAAAAACTGTATCCGAACAAATGACTATTTCATTATTACAGCAGACTAATTAGGATATGTATATAATCATGAATACACTAAGCCCTGCCCAAAAACTGTAATAAATGAATGATCAAAGCAGAGTGAGCTGTGCTGCCATGTCAGAGAGAGTTGGAATGCCCAAACTAATTTACTATCTGAGTAAACTGCAGCTTAGAATTAGTAAAGAAGAAGTGGAATTAGATTGTAGTATGTATACACGCATGCTGATAAGATCAGTGTGCGGAGTCTTTCTAAGATTAATGTGTCAGAGCATATTCTCACAGTTTTAAAATGATATAACAGCAACATTGAGCACAAATGCTCCAGAGACTGTTGTGTATTTTGTAATGTCAGATGCACAACTCCAACCAGCTTCATTTATATTCATATTCAAGAATAATGCATGCCAGATGTCAACATAGCAAAAGAAAGGTGCACCGCACACTGCTGATAAATTAATAATGTCTTATGATATCTAACAGTGCATGGCATACACTGTGAGGTGTACTGTAGAAAAGCTTTTAAATTGTATGATGTTTTTTTTCACCTGTCAATCAATGTGGCAGAGCAAAGCTTTTGTTCTCTGGTGTTTTTCCATAAAATAAAAGCATGCATTTTCTAAAAGGCTAATAACACAATACATTCAACAGACTTGGATATGTGTAACTCCAACACGAGTGCTACAGCGTGATTAACCTTTGAGCAGCAACTGTTCTGCCTGCAGGGACCCAGCACAACTCTGCTAGTACTGTGAAAACATGTAATGCAAATGTAGAAGTTCTATACAATGTGGATCTAGATTACATTCTATCACCCAGTTGTAATCAGAATTCAAGTACAATACATGACAGAGTATGAAACTGAAACCTCAAAACAACTTTCAAGCTTAGTTATGAGTTATGTGCTGAAACTATTTGTTGATGGTAGAATATCCATCCGCCAAATACTTAGAAATAGTTCCAGTATGTAACTTGCACTAAAAAAAATACATGATCATTTTTACATTTCTGTTTGTGTGCATATTATAAAAAATAAAAAAAAAGATATAAAATGGTGTTTAATGAGCTTTAGAGTTTCACTTTGGACAAAGGCAGACTAGCTGCTTGCCCATGTTTCCAGTCTTTGATATTCAAGGTGTAAAAATGTCTTAGAATGTCTGGAATTGTAGGAGTTAAGACATTCAATTTGGGGGCAGAGTATATTTATATTTGTTCGGTTTATGTTATTTATCATTATCATTTTCTAATTAATTTACATAACTAACCAATCAACTTATTAAAGTAAAAGAATCAGCAGTTGGAACTATCATGAAACTAATGATTAGTTGCAGTCCTATATAAATGACTTCTAAATGAGCTCCATTTGAACCCACTACAACTTAGTGTTGTGCTTATCATTATTGTATCAGAAATAAGTTAAATGTGTACACAGTAGTCTAATTTGTTGTATTCTTTTTGCAGCAGCTATGGTATTTTTTCTTAAAGAGGTTTTAAAAAAGTCTTAAAAGTCATTAAATGTGTACTTAAAATGTGCAGATACCCTGTGCCAATCTTCTCATCTCACTCCTGTAAAGAATTTCCCCACATTTTAAACTATTCCTTTTAAAATATGGTCTCATTCCAACATTGTGTTAAATGTTTGAAAACTTTTTAGCCTAATTTATGGTAAGTGAGCACCAAAAAATAGTCAGGACATACACTTGAATGAAAATGTCACTTACTGTGTCTTTCTGCTGTTGTCTGTCCAGGTGATTGAGTTTGATGATGGTTCGGGGTCGGTGCTGCGTATCCAGCCTTTGAGGACCCACCGCGATGAAGCCATCTACGAATGCACCGCCACCAACAGCGTGGGAGAGATCAACACCAGTGCCAAGCTCACTGTCTTAGAAGGTAAGACCTGATGCCATGTGACATGCCAGGTGTCGTCCTACTGAATCCTTCTCTCAGCTCTATGACTCTCTGATAGCTGTCAGTGTTTCCACCTGGGTCTGTTTATTTCCTTGGTTATAGTTCCTAAAAAAGGTCCCTGATCTGTTGGTGGTACTTTCTGATGGCCCAGGAACTATTGGGGTGCTGTTTGCAGGACTAATCGTCACTGATATTTTTTTCTAAACTTCATGGTTCTTCAGATGCGATGGACAAGCTAAGATGCAACGCACCTGCAAAGGGAACCCTTACTGCAATGCCTGGCATATAGCGTCTAGATGTTCCTTTGCTGTTTGAACATGTAATGGTAATGTAATGATAGTATGAATACATTTGGTGCAAAATTGGCCCCTTTCTATGCAAATAAACCTCACTGCAAAAAAGGTCCAATTCACAAAGAGCAGTGCTAATTGCCACACACAGTTAGAGAGAGAGTTACACACACTCACTCATTCTCTCCTTCGTGAAATCTTCAAGCTTGTAAGGCACTGAATGATATTGAATTGCTATTGAATGATATCTAGGGTGAAATCTTCAGTCAGACATTGGGGGGGATCAAGTGAGATATGGGGTGGGAGGCTTATCTCGGACTTTCAGCTACTTAAAAATGTCCCGACAGTGCTGGTGGAGCTCAGGATTCATCCATAAGGCCTGCTTTATTCAAACAACTACACAAAATACGCTATATACATCCGGACTCTGTGTGTAACAGCTGATCTGTGTAGAGGTATGGTAGAACACACGACATTAATTAACCTCAGATCCTGACCCATTCAGAGGTAATGAAGTTATTGATGTTGTACCAAGTGTGTAAATGCACATGTTTCAGCTGTTTTACGCAACAAACTAAAATCAATGCTGATGTTTCTGTGAAATTTTGGATGCATTCAGTGACACTTGAACAGCATTAGTGTAAGATTCAATCATAAATGTAACATAAATAAATGTATATATACCTGAAAGTTGGTTTGTAATTGTGAAGAGTTTAAAACACGTACTTTGAAGTTTTTTATCGTGGTTCAATCTGTGTGCTGAAATGTGGTGAAACATTAGAAACTGCTCTGCTCACTGACACATGTAAAATGAGGGCATATTGCACTGCTGCAAAAATGTATGGGTGTGTTTGTACTGTCAGATCATTAGCGCAAAATATTTAAAATAGGACCTTAAGAAAGGGCAGGTAGTAGTTGTAAATGATGCGTTCTTTGTGGATACCTTTGTCTGTAGTGTAGCACCTGAGTTTAGTCCGTGTGGAGCCATAGCTGCTGGAACTCTTTTGACTCTTTTCCAGACTGACTCCCATGTTCTTACCTGTTCATTTGAACCATTCAGGTCAACTCTGTACAGTTAGAATGGAATAGTGTTGCACATTACTGTTTTGATTGGATAACTGCTGCCGGAGAGTGCTAATGGTGAGAAATACAGTGATTCCCAGCTTTCCACAGTTAGCAGTTCTGTGTTACAAAGTGTGAAATACATATTACACCTTATCATTACATTACTACATTAAAGACACGCACTTCTTTTGTGCTTTTTCCTTGTTCTTGCATTTTGGTTTATTTAATACCATCCTTTACAACATTCACTGTATGTGTTAAAAATCAATGGAATGTTCTCCCTAATCAGTGTGGTGGTGAGAGTGAATGATGGGCTCTGCTGTTCACAGATGAGACCATCCTGTCGCAGTAGGTTTGATGAAACCCTGATGTTACCTTAGTAAATGTCTTAGCTTGTTTTAGCAGCTCTGCTGCAGAGTGGAGGAGATGGCTGGTGGAACATGTTGGTGGAGGTTTGTAAGTGGCAGCTCTCACTTCTATCCTCTACATCAGTACTAGTTTTGGAGACTAGTTGACTGTAGTGTGATCACAGTGATGTAATCACTGTGATAGCCAACGCCAACACAACAAAAAACTGTTAAACCTACTCTCCTCTTATTATTCCTCGATGATTTGTCTGACCATTACCCTTTGTGCTTCTTGCTGTGATTTGAATGTGAACAGATGATTTAATGTGTTCATATATTTCTACCAAAGACACATTTCTGCTTCTATCCAGCATTAAGGTAAATCCCTGTTGGATGGAACAAACTGTCAGTATGCAGTTTGGCTGCTAGACGTCTGAGTCTCAGATAGATTCCAGCATCTCTGTGTGATGCTGTTTATTGAGCAGCAATGTGTTGAAAGTGAATTTGGCTGAAAACCTCCTGTAGGTGTGTCTCTAGACAGCTCTGTTCTTTGCCAGAGGCGAGATGGAGCCCAAACACATTTATTTAATCGACACTCTAATTGATAGACAAACAACCACACACACAAAAATAGGCTGTCTCTCTGGCAGACTTTTTCAAATCACTCAGGAACCCATTATACTTATTCTGCCATGTAGATACTGTCAACAGTAAACACAGCCTGAGGCTCTAGAGCCTGTTGCACCAAACAAACAGGACTTTTTTTCTCTCCAAACCCACTCTGGGTCTTGTTAAAATAGAGAGATGGGCCAGACTGATAATCACTGTTAACAGTATAATATGTACACAATATCATGAACAAGACATGGCTGCTAGAGGGTTTTATTATGAAATAATGGCTACAGGAAGTGGTGACATGTGGCAATCAAACCCCCAAGAAGTCAATTTGACATCAGGCCTTTCTCAGTACCAACTAAGCTAAGTGTGGACTTGCTAGTTTGGACTTGGCAAGTTCGACTCAGGAGTACAAACACAGTACGATCATTCTGTAATCGGAACAACAGCAGTGTACTGAAGCTTCAACACAGCTACCTGACTGTACTGTGACTAAATCATCTCATCTCAAAGCTCCAGTAACACTTTTATTATCACAAAAAAATAACCTCATTGACAGAGAGATGCAATAAATGACAGTCTGTTTTCCAGTCTATTATGTAGGCTCGATAAAAATGTAGTTTAATAAATGAAAATGAAATTGAACTTACATTTGAATACATTTATATGAATGTAAATGTGGTGATATCTGTACATCTAAAGCCCAAGAGGCAGTGCTGTTGTTCTGTCCAGTATAAACATGAAGCTTCACTTTACATTCAGACAAACTAATGTAACAGCTACGATCGTTACATTTCATCTGTGAGATCAACATTTATCTTCCACAAGGAATTAAATCATATATCAAAATGCAGTAAATGAACAAAGAGCTGCTCAGGTCAGTTCATCTGATCATATTCAACCCAGGATGACGACATGTTGATCAGCCGGTGGTGGTCTCAACTTGCCAGTATCTCCTCACATCTCTGAAAATGTCAGAGCAAATTTCTAAATAGGTATAAGTCTTATTTGGATAAACTGACCACATATTGTGTATCTAAATGATAACTTACTGGCCTGAAAAAGATATTAAAACTGATTTTAACCCGACTCAGAATATCTGCCATTGCTGCCGAAGCTTGGCTGTCCCAAACTGACCAATGGTGTAACTTCATCAGTCAGTCAGTCAGTCAGAGATCTCCTGACATTCGATTACTTTGGTGGACAGAAAAGTCATGTATCAAGCTTTTATCAGACATCAAGCTTTCTGGGATAGACATATCACTTTGGTGACAGTATTGATCTTTCATTAAATCGGATAGTAGTCTTAACAGATGTATCTGCTCTACTATAAAGCCACTGTTACGCCACATTCATTCATGACAACTAACTGATTAACACTTCCTTGAAGTTTGCAGTGGATTCATCATAGAGAGAGGATGAATTATAGTGTTTTTGGTGCAGATAAATGTACTTCAATAACTCCTGAGGATGAATTCCTTCTGGAAACAACACAAGCTTTCCTCTAAGCAAACTGTCACATTGGATCATAAGATACAAGAAAAGCAGATGAATATTCAATTTGCTCAGCGCATTAGTGCTCTCAGGAGATGAACCCTTTTAATTGCGATAACTATAATGGTATTTTCTCTCACTCCATCCTTTGGATAAACTTTGCATTTTTAACCACAGTACTGCTCAAAAATAGTCGAACTGTCACAACCATGAATTCTCAAAAGGTGCCCTTTATTTCCTCTTCCTGCGTGTGTACCTTTATGGTCTGTGTAAATTCAGGACAACTTCCCCAGCTCTTCTTCTTTCTGTGCAGCAGCAGTCATATTGTACTGGCCACCCACTCTGTAGTGTTTTGATTGTTGTAAAGCTTATATCAATTAAAATAAAATATTCAATAAAACAATCTCAGAATACCATATACAATAAACAATACATATGCAATACATTAGTGTTGGAGGTACTGGGAGCTGTGTTGTTGTACAGTCTGATGGTTACAGATGTTGCATGCAGTCAATGCACCCAGCTGTTGGCGGCAAGATTCTATTTCATAATTTTTAACATCTAATATTATTAATAGTGTTATGACAGTATAGATAGTATATGCAGACAAATGACTGTTCATGAGGGATAGGTGGCTGTAAGCTGCATATACATACATAACATATAGTCAGTGTACATGAACTGAAAAGGAGCAGGTCAAATGTCTCTTTGCTGCTACCACTAATACAATTACAATAGTCTTTGTATTGATCTTAATTAGCCTTTAGCACTCTTATATCATTTACATACACTGAGAGCATCTGAGATTTAAGAAGCATTCTACAACTGCTTCATCCCACGATGACACTTTAGCCATAGAGAGGACTGGTCTCACCAATCTGTATGAATCGTATGTCAAAGTATCATGAAGCTGCATGTCATTAAAATCAGTTTTATTCTCCTTTTGTTAGAACTGAAAATATTTCTTTTTTATTTTACTGTATTTCATAATGAGAGCAATTTGTCATTATTACAAATGGTGGGTTTGTCTGTTTGGAAACAAAATTCCTTTGTGATACTCTGCTCAGTGTGTGTGTGTGTGTGTGTGTGTGTGTGTGTGTGTGTGTGTGTGTGTGAGAGAGAGAGAGAGAGAGAGAGAGAGAGAGAGAGAGAGAGAGAGAGAGAGAGAGAGAGAGAAACAGAGAGAGAGAGAGACAGAGAGAGAGACACAGATAGAGAGAGATAGATAAAGAGAGAGAGAGAGAGACATAGAGAGAGGAGAGAGACATAGAGAGAGAGAGAGAGAGAGAGAGACAGAGAGAGAGACACAGAGAGAGAGAGAGACAGAGAGAGAGAGAGAGAGAGAGAGAGAGAGAGAGAGAGAGAGAGAGAGAGAGAGAGAGAGCGAGAGAGAGAGAGAGAGGAGAGCGAGAGAGAGAGAGAGAGAGAGAGAGAGAGAGAGAGAGAGAGAGAGAGAGAGAAAGTGCTTGAAAGAGAGATTGAAATCCAAAACGGCAAAAGCAATAACAGAGAGTGGGCAGAGATGAGAGAGAGAAGGAGAGATGGAGGGAGGAGATGATGAAGATGCGGAAGAGTCGACAGCAGGACTCTGGGTAATGAGAGTGCAGCATTGGTCATGAAGTGAACTGACAGAGAGAGCTTAAGGGGGATGAAGGGAGGGAGCTGGTGAAGACAGCAGCACAATACAGACGGAGATGAGAGGTACTTCTCTCACGCGTGGGAGTTGCACGCCTCTCCTCACAAAACATCATATACTTTTCTCTTTTGGTCGACTGTGACACTCGAGAGGAGCAAAGGCACATCACTCCAAACACGCCTCTCGCACTTGTTATGGCCCCAAGTGGTACTGCTGGTAGCACTGATAGGCACTGAATCAACATCAGTGTCTTTTAAAGTGCTAGATTTGTTCCCTACTGTTTCCCTGTCTACTGCTGCTCGCTCTGTGTCAGCAATAACCAATCTGTAAGGTGACTGAGAGTCTTTATGTATATTCTCCTCTGAGTCGCCCGGCACACAGCCACTGTGACAGTGAAGGTGGGGAGTGTGGATATAAGGATGTATAATTGTTTGTGTGACTGGGACACTGACTGTAAATACACATTTTTTCAGGAATGTATGTATATTGTAGATTTATATAATGACAGAATATTATACATAGAGATTGTTTATTGTATATAGTATTTTATTTTGTTTTATTTGAATCACTTTTCACCATTACGTGGCTACTGTTGTGTCAATTCTGAATTTCTCCCTATAGGGTTTCAATAAATCCCTAACCCACCTATGTGGATAAAGCTGCAGCTATACAAGTAGACAAGTGTGGATTCTGACCCTTTCAATGTTATGTAAGTGAAACAGAGCTGCTGTCACTCCATTTTTCAGGAAAATCTGGTTTGTATGTAAAATTGTCGGTCACACAAAGAAAATAATATGTTTCTGATTTGAAATATGAAAAGTGAACGTAGAACAACATCACACTTGTTTCAATCTTTGATGCCCAAGATTACACTGAAATGGAAAAGGAAGATTTCCCTGAAAATAGTCCCCAACAAATGCACTATTTCCTCTTGTTTGAGTGATAATTGATTTTTTTTGTTTCAGGAAATTACTGAACTTTAAACTTTAGAAAAAAACCCTGAAACAATATATTTGTGGGCTGTTATTGAAGATGTATGTTTTCATACATACTAACTGTGTCAGTGCTGAAGACAGGCAGTATAATGAAAGGGATGAAGACATTGCTGGTTTTAGTCTGATTTGTTGAGAATAAGAAACATATAGAATAACAGAATAATAGCAGCTTCATGATAATAAAAAAAAAAACACATAACAAAACAGTAGCCAATAAAAACAGATTGTAAAGCCTGATTTATACTTCTGCGTTATGTCGAAGCGTAGCTACGCAGAGCTCTCTGCGTCGAAGCGGACCCCTACGCTGTAGCCTGACGTGCACCTCCAAAAAATCCTAACTACGCGTCACGGCAACGCCGACCGCAAGGGTTGTGATTGGTCCGCTCAAATAGTCAGTTCCTCCGGCAGTTGCTTTTTCCGGTCTTTCTTCCTGCAACACCGCCATTATTATTAATAATGAACAAAAGGTATGTGTTTTCTGTTATTAGCGCACATAACGCACATAGCACAATGCTACATGCTACTGTGACCAACAAAAAACAAAAAAACATGCTACTGTGACCGGAAGATAAACAAGGATACGGATATGACTCCTCTGAAACCACACACACCCCCTAGCGGCATGGCGGTGAATTGCAGAGCAACGCGTTCCCTCGACGCAGGGACTATAAATGGCCAACGGCACTGGCGTAGCTACTCCGTCGACGTAACGCAGAAGTATAAATCAGGCTTAAGAAACTGTTAGTGATTCCCATCACTATGAAACATCAAATTAAATCGTTTTGCACTTGTTAGGGTTAGGCTTAGTTAAAGTTCTATTTTTTAACCTTTTACCACCAAGTGTCCCATCTCTGGGCTTCCTCCTACCTACTCCTACCTAGAATGTTTTAATGCGATGCTAACACTATGTAGAGTTATATCAATAGAAACATGTCCTGAACATCAACATAATAGATCCACTGTTCCTACCATTGAATATGAGCGCTTCACTGTGTAGAATGAAGACTGTTTTTAAAGTGGAATGTTTTGAGCTGATTTACATTCAGTCTTAATGGATGGGACTATGAGCAGGATTTTTGACACACAAATAGTTTGGAAACCAATATTAAATGTGTACGTATTATAAGTGTGATGTGTAAAACTTGAAGCCTCTAGTGCACAAACACTGACAATGGACTTTGTTTGACTATTGTTTGTGTATTTATAGATTCTGGATTTTTAATGAGGGACAAGGTTGGTCAAGGATTTTTAACAAGTTGTTTTTTAATGGAAAAAAATGATCAGACTCAAACTAACAGAAGAGGATTAGGGCCACATGTGAAAATGTGTTTGAGTTCTGAGTTTAAAGTCAGAATTCTGGCTCACAACTTAAATCCATGTTTCACGTGACTCTAATCCTCTTCTATATAAAGTATGTTTCTATACATCTTAAAACATGAGAGACTTTAACTTCTCTTATTTATCCCACGAAATGTCCTTCACTGAAAGAAGAAAATGAAATAATAGCTAAAAAAAGGCTGAAGATTTCTGATCAAATATTAATATATGAAAAAGATTCAATCTTATTCTCTTACATCTACTCCTGTAACCTGTTCTTCACTCTTTTCTGTCCCTTTTCACATCTTATCCATCACATCCTGTTCTCTCTCCTTCATTATTTTCCTACTTTACCTTTTCTTTCACTCCGCACTTTCTTCTCTCTTTCTGACTCCTCAAATCCAGACTTCTACTCCCTCCTTTCACCAGTTGTCCCCTCATCTCCTCCTGGCCCCTCATCACACATTTTTCTCCTCTCTCTTTCTTTGAACTTTCACTGCTTTCTCATTCCCGTCATCATCTCTCCTCCTCCTCCTCCTCCTCCTCATCCTCCTCCTCCTCCTCCTCCTCATAGCCTGCCTTCTCTCCTGCTCCTCCTTCCTCTTCACTCATTTTTCCTCCTGGCTCATTTTCAAACATTTCTCCTTTTGCTTGACTGTCCTTCATCGTTGTTCATCGTCCTCTTCCCTCCTTCTTCATTTTCTTCTTCACTTGCTCTTTTAATTCCCTTTTTCTCTGCATCTTCCCATCATTGAAAACTGATTTCGTAGTTTATATGTAAAATAATGTATATATCTAACCTCTCAAGTAGCTATGCACATCCATTCTGCACTCCTCTCCTTTTTTCCACTTTCTATTCATCTCTTGCCCCATGTACTCTCTTTCTTGACACTCCTTTCCAACTGCCGTCCTTCCATTCTGTCTCTCCCATCTCTCCTCAATCTTTGCCCTCTTATTGTTTTCTGAGTCAGGGAGGTTGTTTTTTCTCCTCTTTCTATTTTCGTGGCTGTACCGAAATCGTTTCAGTTGAGTGAACCTGTCAATAGAGGTGTCAGGGTTTATGGCATCCAGATTGTTCTTTTCAGTCGACATGATGGCCTGCTTGGTGAGCCTGTCCTGGCCCGTGGTGCTCCTTAACCATTAAACATGTGTGAAGACAGCACAAGACACTGAAGGTATGACTGGGATCATCAGGGCCAATTGGAGGACAGCCTTCAGCGTAGGTAACATGTCTTCATCAAGCATTTGGAACACAGTAGATGTGTCAGAGAATGTCTCTGTCTGCATCCTTCTCTTGATGAAATGTTTAGCCAACAGGAGTTCTTCTGGCTTCTGTTGAATTCTGTAATAGCAGCAATGCTTTTTAACGGCTTCTTCAGAGAGAAAGGTCTGTGTGTGTGTGTGTGTGTGTGTGTGTGTGTGTGTGTGTGTGTGTGTGTGTGTGTGTGTGTGGGTGTGGGTGTGGGTGTGTGTGTGTGTGTGTGTGTGTGGTTTGGTTGCAGGCTTGAATACCTGATATAAGCTCTTCTCCCGCACCTGAAGAGCGATGGCTGAGCTCTTCCACCATCGTGTCCACACACAGATAAAAAGCTGATGTCTGAAATCATGTGAGGTGTTCAGACTGTAGTTCGGCCCACAGGCTGATTCCACCATGAAAACATCAAATCTTATTTTTTTTCTGCCTGGAACCAAGATGAACCATATGGACACATGAATCATGCTATTTTAACTCATTTAATCTACCTCATTTTCAATTTGATTAACACATTTTCCATAAAGAGCATTTATGCTCCTAAAAACAAAAACAAAACATGCAATATTTATTGCCATTTGTTTTTATTTGTATTTTATTTTATTTATTCCATGCAAACAATTACATTTGAATTTGTGTTTTCTATTTAAAACAATATTGAAAGTTTAATAATGTTTTTTTTTTCCTGTTGAGGACCCAAACTACTCACTGCTTCTAGTCTAAGTGTTACAGCTGCTGATTCACAAACCTGAAACAACATCTGTCTGTGGTTCACAGGCTGATGCTGATGCTGCTGAACCACTTTCTGAGGTTGACTGAGGTTGTCCATAGTCCTCTTCTCCTCTGTCTTTTTTTGCCTTTCCTTCTGTCTCATTCCTCTAACTTCAGTCAAGAACACTTTTTTATGTACGTAGTGCAGTAAGTTCAAAATAATATTTCCCAATATTAGAATATATAAGAATGAAGCCTTAGCTTGATGCTGTAATGGCTCCCCTTCTGAATTCACATTAAAAAAGAACAAAAAAAAAAAAAAAAAACACAAGACCACTTGATCCATTTGAACAGTTTACTTTGAAACAAACAAACATACCAACTTATTTCTGATACAAACAAAGAAGAAAAGGAGACTCTCCACATGCCTGGCAGTCCATTAATAACCACACCCCCTCCCTCTGTAATAATCCCTATAGCTGCACAGTTACTAAGCAACAATAATCATCATTTTTCCCCAACTATCACAAACAATCTGCATTTTAAGCTATCCACTTACATTCTAAGTACTATTCATTTGTTACATTACTGCAAATATGAACTGTGAACACATCAACCTATAAATACTCTTAATATTCTAAATCTGATGTTTTCCACATAAACTTAAATGATTACATTAATCAAACATGAATAAATTGTATTTAGGCTCCTACAGTAAGGGATTACTTTTCCAGCATTTGTTTTCTTGATAAACAGTTATCTAAAGCACAGGTGAAGATAGTGATGTGCTGTTCCAGTATTAGCTGTGGCTGGTTGTGTGTGTGCGCCTACAGAAACAAAGATGTGAGATGAGGCACAGCATTGAAGAGTACTGTAACTTTGATACACAGAAGGAATTAGAAGCTGCATTGGGAGGCACCTCTGGGCCTCTCTTTGCTGCGCAGTGGTCAAATAAAGCTATGAGCTGTAGTTATTTCTCTACTTCAAATTGCTAACCCCAGGGAAATGACTGGCTGCTCAGAGAGAGCACACTCTCTGAAAAAATCGGACCTTGTGTGGAGTAAACAGAATTTTCTCGTCATAGTTTGGCACTAATGGGTTAGATAACAGATAACGGGTGGATGACTCAGCACATTAAGCACAAGCTGTCCCAGATTTCTGTATTTACAGACTTTATAAAGTGATGATGGGCAGCAGTTGGCAAATTAACCAGATGTGATGTCCCCTCTCATTGTGTGATAGTGTCATCTATACAGTTGTATAATTAATGAGTATGTCTGGTTATAGTTGGGGTATACCTCACACATGTGGCAGGCCTTGAGCCAACAGTATCACTCTAACTTCCATTGGTACACATAGAGACACATGTGGTAAAACAGTACACACAAGGCTAATCTCATATTACTTCCTGAACAGGACACATACATCACTTGCTACTGACTGGTTAGAGCAAGTTAACATCCATTCTCATACAGAGAACGACTGATGTGAACACAAAACTGAACTGAAAAAACAAAAAAGGACATTCGGTCTGATTATTACAGGTAGGTAGGAAACTTTATTGATCCCCCAAGGGGGACATTTATAATTGACACAACTGTATTCTTAAATGATAAATAAATATCAAAATAAAATAAAACAATCTCTAAATACTATACTATACGATTTGATTATTATTATTATTATTATTATTATTATTATTATTATTATTATTATTATTATTATTATTATTATTATTATCATTATTATTATTATTATTATTATTATTATTATTATTATCATTATTATTATTATTATTATTATTATTATTATTATTATCATTATCATTATTATTATTATTATTATTATTATTATTATCAATATCATTATTATTATTATTATTATCATTATTATTATTATTATTATTATTATTATTATTATTATCATTATTTCAACTACTAAAACTAGCTGGATTATGGATGTATTTGGCTATAATATGTAAGAAAAGGTAAATGTAATTCAGTTTGAGTGTCCTCAGGTTGACCATTGATTTAAACACTTCTAGTTTTATATACACAGCATCAGATTAGTCAATGATACCACATAGACAATATAAGCAATCATAAATAATCATAAGAATAATAAACTGATCCATGCTGCTGCCTCTTTGTCCTGACACTCTGTGTTTGGCTCATATTGTTCTTGGCTTATTTAAATCATTGTGTAGTTGACTGACAGATGCTCTTGCAGTCTGACCTCACACTCAAATAATACAGACTGTTTGGAGCTCTTTATTATGCTTCATGCTGCTTAAAAATCCCTCTATCATTAATAGAAGTGCTGATTGACAGACTTCTTCTCCAGCTGACACAGACTATTTATTCATATTCAACCAAATATGATTAACTTATCTAGCTGTGTCTGTCATTATGCTTACATTACATTACATTACAAGGTTAATGCATCGATTTTATAATTTATTTTGTTCTCCTTTAAATTTACAAGGACAAGCATTTTCGAATCACTATGCCCACATTATTTTCGGGAGCCGTCTCACAGCAACAAGATCATGTTAGTCAATACTTGTCAAGCATTGCTGATTCAGCAGAACAAAACAGGAATGTGAGCATCTTTCTTTCTTCAGGTACTGCAGTGTCCTATCAGTTTGATGGTTCAGATGAACTGTGCGACCTCAGTTTATTATTCTCTGGTGTGTCTTCAGAGCTTCAGCTAAATATTTTGTTCCACAACTTTGCATTTCTCAGGATTTTATTACTCATCAGAGGAGTGATTGTTCTTTTGGAAATTCCCTGTGTGGAATGCAGCAGGGATGCACGGGGATGCAGGGGGAGCCAGGTCTTATTGTACCTCTGGAGCAGATCGCTGTTAAATGTTTTGCGCAAGTATACTTTGCCAAATATTGCATCAAAGGGGATTGAACCCAGGGTGACTTTGCCAATCGTCCTGTGGCCCTAAGACCTGATATGGCTAATTAGTTCCTTATAGTTCTTTTCCTGCTTTAGCATTCTCCATCTCCTGCGTGGAAGTCATCCATCCCTTTGGCCATTTAAGCACCTAAAAGCTTCCAAAGGCCAGAGACTCCGGACTCTCAGAGCACTCTCAGTGAGACGGAACTGAACTGGATAAGCGTTGATAAATGACACATAATGAAAGATGAATGATAGCTGCACTGCTGCCACACACCCAGTGAGTTTATGAAGCTAAGCCTTTGACCTGCAGGGACCGTTACACCATGACTCAAGCAGTGAAAAATGAGGTGGCATCTTTTTCACCATCAGCGTCTTTGGGAAGGTTACCTTGAAAATGCTACGAATCTGTAACCTCCAGATGTAATTACTGATATTTAAATTACTTTGGTTTTAACCTCAAAGTGAGCACATATAAAAATGATTCATTCACATTTTTAGAAGTTAATTGAAACATTCAGGTCCATAATAGAACAAGTAATTAGAGTTTTAGAACTCAGAATATCCAGGAATTTGTAAACCTGCATAGCAAGAATGAACCAAGATCAACCAATCCCAACATTTGTTAGGCCTGTCCATTTATAAAAAGATCCCCAATAACTTAGAAATTCATAAAAACTATGCTAAAACTGGAAGAATCTTGTTCATTTTACTATTAATTACAGTTTTTTAATGAATATGATCCAAAAATGGCCCCTCTCAAAATAAGCCAAATAATCCTGAATCCAGCCAAATTGTCTTGTATTGAGCAAAAAATCTGCCAATGGGGTAAGAAAAATTTACTTGGTTAGAATTTTTAAAACTAGCAAAAAAGTCTAGGCACTGAATACTCAAAATGTGCCTTTAAACTAGACTTAAATTGAAGCGTGCTTACTTCAAGCAATGATTTATTTAAGACAGAATTCCTTGAAATGAGTATTGTAGTCCCTGGTTGAGCAGATTATAAGAATTCATATATAAAAATAAGATAATAACTAATAATGTAGACAAAAAATAAGTCTAATTTTCTTGAAACAAGTTTTTTTTTAAACTTTCTTAGAAATCAGTTTTTGCAGTGTGAGTATCTAGTTTAAAAATCAAACTTCACAAATTTCCACAATTATGGACAGTGGGTGTAACTTTTTTCCCTCATAGTGTAGCTGTGTCCCAATATCACACTATAAACTGATTTTAGTACATACAAGCTTCTTTTAAAACACACCAAACCCAATCCATCCCTAACATAAAGCCACAAAGGTGCAGTGTGTAGAGTTGTGTAGCATCTAGCAGAACAGACTTTGCAGAAATGGAATCTTCATAAAGATGGTTTAATTAGTGTGCAATCACCTGAAAATAAAACTCATTGTGTTTTCATTACCTTAGAATGAACCCTTTTATCTAAATGAAGGAGTGGGTTCATGTTGTACCACCATTTTTCTACAGTAGCCCAGAACAGACAAACCAAACACTGACTCTAGAAAGGGTCACCTTAAGTTTAATGGCCACCATACGTTCTCTTACATGCTTTCAGGGGGTGGAGGAGGGGTTATCAGTTGGTTGCAATCTGCAACCTTCACCTCTACATGTCACTATATCTTACAGACTGGTCCTTTAAACGAACTAGTTTTATTGAGCTTGCTGGTACTGCAAGAAGCAGACTAACTTACAGTATAGACTTAATTCAGGGAAAATAACACACTTTAACTGACTACATGACAAAATAAGTCATTGGTAACTGCCTTCTAAAGCATTCACTGGAGCTAGTGTTGGGCAAAGATGGACTGTCGGTGCGTTCCATTTGTACTCAGAAAACATTTCTGCGTTCCAAGTCAGAAATTTCAACTGGAACGCCCCCCTGAAATTTGATCCCCGACTAGGAAAGTTGGCCGTACCCCACCAGCACCTACCTCAAAGATGGCAGTCTGGTGTATCAACAGTATGAAAGTTGTAGTAATATCCTGTTAACAGTAGTTTTGTCTAATTTATGTGTCATTACATCAGCCGTACACACAGCACTGTCCAACTTCTATCTGTGGACATGTTGCTATGGTGACTGTATGAACAAAATACAGAGAAATGTGTTTTTATCAGCTGGTATTGCTATCAGAGGCTAACCTGGCTACAACTGGTTCTCTGACTTGTAAACTGGAACGATACAAACTCGGGTGTGACGTCATTCCCAGCTCCAACTTCCGAGGTAAATGGAATGCAGCATGTTTCCACAGTCTAGAATACCCTTTGAGCCTTATTTGAGGCTGTTGTTGTTCTTATGAGGACAGTCTCCACTAGCAGTAGCACACTGGTTATACTGGGCAGCTCCCAGTGGAAATGTATTAATATGGGTCAGTCAAACTGGATGAAGAAATGCAGAAATCAATGTCACACTTGTTGACTTTGTATTCAGTATCACGCATTTCCACTGTTTTCCACCTTCAGCAGCCTCATCATGGTGCTGGTGTTGAAATGACTGTAAAGGAGGAGTTGAAAAGATTTTTTTCATTTGTAGTCATCCCACTGTAGAGCTGCACTCTCAGGCCTGAGGGGACTCTAAGGCAACACAAGCAGAAGACAACCGGTCAAGCTGTAAACACATTTACAATTCTGTGGCCAGGAGGTAAATATTGTATCAACATTAGGCAAATGACAGTGGTGGGTATAATCAGTGTACAACAGCAGCACAGCATCTAGATGTTTGTACTGTTATACACTAAAAAATATGGTTTCCTAAATGATATTTTTAGACATCTTGATGGCAGATGTAAGAGTTTGACTGTTGTTATCAGTACTACAGTATGCTGATATATTTATGGGAAGCCCTCAGTCTGAACTGAAGCTTATCCAACATTGTGATTGGATTGTGCACACGTAGATGTGATCATTGACTGGATTATCTCTACTGGATTATCTCAAGTTTCATTAACTTTCCTATGGTCCAATCAACTGTGACAAGAAAAAGGAAATCTCTTTGATACACTAAATGCTTTCATTTTTATTTGGCCATGAAAATGACTCAGATTTTCCATCATTAGTGGAGTCTTCAAAAATCATCAGAATAACAATTGGAACAATGGACAATACATAAGACAATCAGCATCCATTGTGACTGTACGCCCACCTGACTCCTCTGCTGCAGCACTGTAAGCATGGACTGGTTAATTACAGGTCACATGTCTGATAACCTACATGTCATGTGAGGATCAGTGAACTCTTCATGAGGAGTACTCATGTAATATAATGTCTACTGTGACTGTGGAGGAAAAAAACACAACCTTGATGACGTGATCTCAGCGTGGGATTTGAGTGCTTTGGAGTTTGAGTGAGATGCTGTCATTTGCCAGACATGTAGGGTCTGATGAGTAGACACTATTGAGATGCATTATGGGTAGCAGAAGAACCACATTTAGACATCTAACAGTTGAGTCACACGACAGAGTAGAGTCAAATTCCAGTTTATTTCTATATGCATGTATAATACAGGCATGTCTAGAGTATCTATCAGTGATTTGTTTGATATCCCTTTTAAGAGACAATCATTATCTTGATTTTGGACTTGGATTTTCTATTTTTAGTTAAGTTAACCGTAATAGTGGTTCCTCTGTGGACAGTCAATATGTAATATACTGTATGTAATGTAATATACTATATGTGACTTTATTAGTCTAATATACTGCCATCAATTAATATTTTGTTATTTTATTATTATCATTCATTTTTTTCTTTTTATCGATCTAATTAGTTTCTTCAATTTCTTGTTTTGTCTTTTTAATCTATTTTAACCTAGTTTTTACTCTTAATACACTTTTTCTCTTGTTCGCTCTTATTTTTATTGTCTTATTTATTTCACTCCATTTAAATTTTCTAAACATTTTTATCATACTTATTTTCTTTTGTGTGCCTAACCCTAACCCAGTTTTTTCTTTTTAATTGTTATTCTTTGTTTTTGATCACTCCTCATAATTATTCCTTTTCTTTATGTTGTCGCTTGTTCTTATTATCAGCTTGTTAATCAACTGTGAATAGAATAGAATAGAATAGAATAGATACTTTATTGCCATTGCAGTGATAAGATAATACAACGCAACTAAGTTCAGCAGCATTCAAAATAGCAGTATCCTAATTGTCTTAAAATAATAAATAATGTCCTAAAATCACTAAGTGTCCTAAAATGAATAATTGCCTTAAAATAGTCTTAATAAATAATCATTGTCAGATAAAATAGTCAATCTTTCAATAATTTATTTATGGAAAAATAGAGATAACATTGCACTGGTTTGCATTCTGCATATTGCATTTCCCAAGAGCTTAGAGCTTCAGAAGCACTTTGAACTACATGAATGTGTATGAAAGGTGCTGTATAAATAAAGGTTGATTGATGGATGGATTGATGAATTAATATCTCTATGTTCCTTAACCTCCATATGTGCCAATTTGGAACAAACCAGTTGTAGATCACAGTTGTGAGTATGTTAGTGGGTAAATGGGTCAATGCTTGCATCAAGTACAGTGTTATGTTTTAGGAAACAAGGTGGTTTGTTGTTTTGGTATTAGTGGCATGGACAAACACTTACAAAAGGCATAAGCCTAACTGATGCACCTGAGCAACCAGCTGGTACACCTGTCATGACACCTCTACTTGCTCCTAATGATAGTTTTATCACCAGGTCCTATATATGAATACCTAGTGAAGTATAGTCTCTGAAGTGCACATAAGAATGCATGCAGGCATGAGCTGCAGGTCTCTTTCTCTCTGCAGTGTTCAGTGACAGTCCAGCACACATGGTAACTGGGTCGCTCTCCACTGAGCCGCAGCATGACTGAGGGGTGTGACATGCTGATGCACAGCTCCTGTGTTGTCTGGCTGAGGATGATGAAAGCTCCATGAGTGGTTGTGTGAGTGATCCAGAGCACTGCTGTCTCTGCTCTCTGTAGATATTCTGCTGTCCTCATCTCAACACACATGCTGCAGCTGGATGTGAACTGAAAGAAGTCTTGATTTTTCTCAATTCTTTCTTTGTCTGAATTAACCTCTTGAGGACTGTGGTCTGTGGTGCTGAGGTAACAATCACAGAAGAAAGAAGGAGAAGCTGATAAGACACTGACACAGGGTGTTGGGTCGTCTTGAGGACAGTAGAAAATGTGTTTGATTATTTATTTATTTATTTATTTATTTATTTATTTATTTTAAACTGAGCAAATGTCAAACTGAACTCAGCGCTGACTACAATGGCTGGCTACTCAGCACCAGACCTGATGTTCCATCTATCCATACAACAACACACAGTGCTGCCCTGGCTGTGTGTGAATATATAAGCTGAAGCATATAATAGAATAGAATAGAATAGAATAGAATAGAATAGTCTTTGTACGTGTACAACGATATTGAAAGCAATAATGATGCCATAAGTTTAAGAAAGTGCTTAAAAAACATAGTATAACTATAAAAAAATAAATATATAGTACTAAAAGTAAAAGGAAGGTGAAACACATAATACACACACACAAGACGTTCTACATGCTGCTGTCATTGTTGCACAATTTCCCTTAATATTACACAGAAAAGCGTTATTGCAACTATACAAAATCAGGTTTTTGGAGCATTTAGGGGAGTTATGGCTTTTGCATAAAAACTGTTTTGAACCTGTTGTCTTCTAACGTTTGCCTGATGGCAGCAGTTTAAACAGATAGTGTCCTGGGTGGGATGGGTACTTGAGGATGCTGTGGGCTTTTTTGAGACAGCGGGAGCTGTAGAGATTTTTCCAGGGAGGGTAGAGGTAGGACTGGGCAATAAATCAATATTATATCAATATTGTTGATATCATTTTAGATTTTGAATATCATAATATGGTGATATGGAATAAGTGTGGAATAAGGCAGCATTACAATAAATATGTCATTTCCTGAGCTTAACAGACTGTTCTATTATCTGCCTTTATCCACTTAATCATTATATCCACATTACTGATGATTATTTATCAAAAATCTCAATGCATAAATATTGTATGAAAGCACCAACAGTCATCCTTACAATATTGTCAAAATATGGATATTGAGGTATTTGGTCAAACACATTGTGATATTTGATTCTGCCCATATCACTCAGCCTTACATAGAGGAAAGCTGATGATCTACTGGGATATATTTAGATGATTTCAATATAATATTGGGGTCTTTTTTTGTTTGTATCTAAGCCTTAAACACGTACCAAACATGGCTGTAGCTCAGGAGGTAGAGCTGTCGTTCGCCAATTGGAAGATTGGTGGTTCAATTCCCAGCTGCTCCTTGGGCAAGACACTTAACCCCAAATTGCTCCGGCTGCACCAATGGTGTATGAATGTGTATAAATGGTTAACTTCCTCCTGATGAGCAGGTTAACACCCTGTGTGGTAGCTCCTGTCATCAGTGTATGAATGGGTGAATGTGACATGTAGTGTATAAGAGCTTTGAGTGGACAAAAAGACTAGAAAAGCTGTATATAAGTACAGTCCATTTTACCATTTGTATGTGCACAGTAGTGATGCTCGGATTGCAGTTAGCCAATATCTTCAGTTTGACTCATAAAAATGAACACTCTGATTAACAGCAGACAGCTCGTAGGTGGTGAAATAATCCATCATTAATGAGGAATATATTGATTACATTCTCTAAAATGTGAACAGAGCAGAGCTGCAGTACGCTGCTGCTCCACAGAGGACAGCTTCATTTGTTCGTCAGGCCCAAATAACTGACTCACAACTAAGTAAACTAACAACAGGGTATACTAAGAAAATATACAGACACTAATAACCATTATTTCTACAATTAGAGCTGACAGATTGCTGGAGAAATTGGTGCACTCAGCATGCAACAATCTTTCCAGACTGAATGGGAGCAGAGCATCACGAGAAGAAACGGGGCCGCAGCAGGCAGCATACATAGCTGGCTACATGAATAGGAAACTGTAATGCAAAGGCACAATTCACCATGGAGACATGTATAATTACTGAAAGCAGCATCTTTAATGTTGAAAGTGAATCTTTATAGTAAAAACACTCCAAACAGACAGGATTTAGGGAGGGTTTACTCTCACTTTGGGATGGTTAAAATAGTTTTTTCTGGATGGTTCTGGGACCTGGAGCCTCACACTGACATGAACAGCCCACAGTGCCTCCTCACCACATCCCAGCAGTGTGCACTAACAACATTAGACTACTTAATATCATCAGCAGTGGAGCTTATCAGCCATGCATAAAACGCTTTCTTTACTAACAGCGCAGTTAACCATTAATGGAGAATCAATCACCAAGCCAACACTGTGAGCCAGCTGGCAAACCTGTCACAACTTCAGACGCTGAAAAGGAGTTAAAGCGGTGTAAAATGAAAGAGGGGAAATCTCTGGGTTGGAATTACTCTGCAGTGGAGCAGAACAAGTCTAAAAGGTCTCTGATTTCCCAGGCTGTGTGGAGGTGGCAGCCACTGTAACAGCATTACAATGACAGTGCAGAGCTGTGGAAGTGACCTGTGGCCTCGTCAGTGCTGAGAGTCAGAGGGAGGCCAGTTGGGTTAAGGCCCCTGACCTGACCCTGGCTCAGAGGCCCGTGGAGTGTTTGGGTCATGTGTTGGCTTTACACACCTGTTTCCGGAGGAGGACGTGACCTAACGGCCATAATTGCCACTTTCACTGCGAGTCAGACGCATGCTTTCACGCACTGGACCCTTTGTCACGGAGCGTGTGCTGAGGCCGTGTGTTTCAGTGAGGTCTCAGCTAAGTCACCACACAAAACAGCCAAGATAATATGGCTTTACATGAGGCTAATGGCGCTGTTTTTATTTGACTATTTTATCCCTGGACAGATGTTGCACAGTAAGAACATACAATTAAAGCAGTTAAAAGCAAAGCAATAATGAGAAGGTGCTGTTAATACCAGTAAATATAATATGTCCTAACTAATATAATACTACATTATCCCATACAACAGGCTGCACAGAATCATTCAACAGAGCAAGGGACACATTTCAATTTTGATATTTTTTCATTATATATTTCAGGGCCATCAGTCAGTTAATACCTAACAATATTACTTGACTCTTAATAAAAAATGTAAGAGAATACATTTCCTGCTGCCTAGTTGTGCTAGGTCTACTATTATATGATAATATAATAGTATAATAATTAGGGCCGGGACTCGATTAAAAAAAATTAATCTAATTAATTAGAGGCTTTATAATTAATCAATCAAAATTAATCGTATTTTAACCGCATATAAATATTTGACCTGAGAACAGTGAGAAGTAATTTTTTTCCACATGGATTTTTAGTATACCATTGAATAATGACTGAATACATAAGCTTAAGCAACACAAATATTGTTTATTTTTGTTCAAGTCCAACAGACCAGTGCAATTTTTGCCATTAAGTGTAGCAATAGCAAAAATAAGTGTGATTAAAATGCGTCCATTTTTTTAACACGGTAATTATTGTGTAATTAATTAATCTTAATTAACGCGTTAAAGTCCCGGCCCTAATAATAATGCTAGGGGGGCGAGGGGTGGAATTAAGCAGTGGGTGCTACACTTCTGTAAAAACTGCCATTATGGGCCAGGACACAGTTATTTACCTTTAATTCCATACATATTTGTCTTCTGCAGTTTTATTTTTAATACAACTTTGTGTTATTTATTTCAACATAAATTATTATACAGCCTATCGTGGAGCCATAATATCTACAGCATCCTTGTATTAGGTCACAGTTGGTTCAGTTTAAGAGAGGAATAGTTTGCTAAGAATGTGGAGCTTTGGAGAGCGTGAGAAGACAGAGCTTTAATGTGTTTTCCACAGAGCTCATCTGTTGTTGTTAAGATTTTAGTTGGACTTGTAACAGTGATTCTCTGTTTGTATAATTTAGCAGCAAGTGCCATCATGTCTACTAACTCCACTGTGCGCTGTAGAATCCACATCATGGTCTACCTGCTGTTTATTTATTAAAACCTCTACAATGTGTGAGTATAGTGGATGTGTTAATATGTCTGTTTACATGAGCAAAGTCACATTGTGTGAACTGCGTGACCTTCTCTTACATCCACACTCAAAAACAGGCAAGACTTTTTATCTTGACCTGATATATTTTATTCTCCATGGTGAAGCCCGTCATCATATTACCTGGCGTGTTTGCTTGTGTTGTTGTGATGATTAGATTTCAGTGATTCCCTGTAGTTAGCACTCTTACGATGACTCTCCCCTCTCTATGTGGAATAGCTCTCAGACAGGCAGCAGACAGCACTGAATGCCACAGATAAATGTGACGATATCCAATGCAGTGTTTTTTAAGCCTTTCCCCCCGCCTTGTGCTTTTGTTTTCCTGTCTAAGTAAAGGCTCTAATGTTACAGATGGGATTACATAAATGGTGAGCATAATACAGCAGGGCCTCATGTTCACACACTGACAATATATTATGAAACTTTAGACAGAGCGGCTCTCAAATCCCTCCTGGAATCTCTGGTTCTCTCACGACCCGAACGCCACTGAGGTGAACGGCCACGCAGGTCATTAAAGGGAAACTTCTGGCTGCTATTTTCAGCGCCGGAGTTTCGATGTGTTGAACTGAAAATGGCGAGCTGCTGTAACGTTAGCATTTCTAAGTGGAGAGAGAGACGGGCAGCGCCAGCAGCAGCAGGCCGGCTCATTGGTGTCTTTCTTTAGGGGGAACTTCAGGATTGAAAGAGAAACGCTGCCACTAACAAGCTGTCTCATAAGCACCCTGGGGAACACATGTATAGGAACTTTTTCCTCACACTGAGCGGTGAAGAGATGTAATTGACTGACATTCAGATTTTCGAGTTAACGAACTAAAGCGATGTTCCAGAATGTAGAATTAAAAAAGGGGTTTGAAGCACTCTCTGTTGAATGACATGAATGTGAGAGCTCTCAGCAGCCTTGATACTCTTTCACAGTGATTCCACTTAAATGTATTTATTTCACTGCAATACTGAGCTCTAAAAGTTGCTGTTTAGTTGTTTTAGTTCTGTGAGACTCACTAAGCTGATTGCTGAGATCTGGAAACAAGATGATGTTGCTAACAAGGAGTCAGGCAGGTTAGAAACTAGCTTATTTGGAAGAAAGAAGAAAGACGAACGGTATAATCATTACTGAAACTGTCTGTAAATATCCATCACACATTACAGACCTATGCTGTGTCCCAGATTGCGTACTTCTGTACATACACTTAATAATTTGAGTGCATCAGTGCGTTCACAATGAGAAGTATGGAAAAATGCAGCACTGTGAGTACCTGGATGGTTCACTCAGAACAGTCAAAAAGTTGAGTGTGTAACTATGGACACTTCTCGCCCTCAACGGTCGCCATCTTGGCTCTGTAGCAGAAAGGGAGGGACCACTGCTCAAACAGGAAATGGCTGTTGAGGACTACGGTAACTATGGTGAACATCGCAGCGCTATCCACATTATACATGTGTTTTTGTACCGAGCACCACTATTGGGTTAATTTAACAGTCTGTAATGATTTGGTACTGCGAACGATAACGTGAATGCTAACGCTAGCTCGCTAATGAGCTAATTGTCGTTTCCGGTAAGTGTAAGTGTTGATTTGAGGCACTATAAAATACACTGTTACAATGTTGAAAATACACAAGTAAGTACAGAGTGTACACAGTGTACTAATGGAAGTATGGGATTTGAGACACAACATTACTTAAACTTTGACCTCCTGCACTTGAGGAATTATTACAGATATTTCAATGCACTCAGTGTCAGTTTGACCTCCACATAAACTGGTTTAGACCATCTTTATAAACTTAATGAAAAACGTGATCGACTGACTGCTGCCGTTTTTTGGCTTCAATAGACTTAATCGCAGCAATGTCACTGTGTGGCCAAACCTCTGCTATACTTTGATGTGTACAACATAATGATGATCTGTAAATTAGTAATCTATAGTTAAAGTGGTGATGCTACAGAGAGGAGAACACACCTTGATACCATGTCAGTTCTGTACGAGCAGCCGTCAGTAGACTTAGTCCATCTCGACTTTGGCTTGAGATCAATTTGTTTTGACGCACAAAATGTGTTTTTGACAAGCTGTCCAAGCTATCGAGAAGGAAAAAGACCCTAACCTACTGCATCTATACCACGTCAAACAGGTTAGGTTAAAAAAAAATTGAAATCTCTCATGACATCGCTGAGAAAAACATGAAAGAGGTTTCATGGTACAACCTGGAAGAGTTCCCCAGCTCTAATTATGAGTGTTTTGTAAGGGAGGAGACAGCCAGAAGTCATGTGTGCCTGGCAGGGATAGACCTGCTGCCTGCATACCACAGTAAAACCTGCAGCTTTCAACAGCTCTGCTCTCCAAGGACACGGGTGCAGCAGGTTGTTCCTGGACAGGCCGGGCTGGTGGATGCATATGAGCGATGAGATCAGTATTTACTGGAAGAGTTTACAAAGTTCACAAGTTCACCACCGTTATAAAAAAAAACAAAAGCAGAGATAGAAATGCCAGCAGGACAAACGTATTCAGATGTGTGCGATATGAGGTCATGGTTTCACTCAACGCTTACCGAAGCCTGAAAATCCAAATGGAGAGAAAGTGGTCTGAGCTGAGTTGGGATGAGGAAACTCGAACCATCAAAGTCAATTTTAATAGGCTGAAAATACTTGTCAATCAAGCCATAACATATTTCTTCTTCAGTACTGGCACAGATTAAATAAGTGAAAGTAACTTCTGTAATGTTTTGAAGTCTGGACCTCTGCAGTCTGATGGACATCTGCTAGTTACTGTACCACATCACAAGTCCTTTTGATTGGCTTCAGCATTCAGCTATAGTGATGACCACTAGTTTTAAGGCTGTTACCAAAAACAATATTTAAGAATTAAAAAGAAAAAAAACAGATAATACTGATATCTACAGCTACTTTGCCCCCATAAACACAAAATATAAAAGCAATATTTTTGAGACATACATCTGAGTATTAAAGAATTGTGACTAAGAAATGTGGTGAATAACACCTCAAATATATCTCTGATATTTCTTTCCTCTTTTTTTGTTCTTTTCTTCTTCTTTGTATTCACCAAGATGTCAATAAGCTAATACCAACCTGACCTAATAATACAATATAAAAGCATTCAAAATATTAGAACGTTTTTTTTCGGCTGTGGTGGCCGTGGCTCAGTAGTCATCCACCAATCAGAACATTGGTGGTTTGATTCCTGGCTCCTCCAGTCCACCTAAGTGTATCAAAATGACTAGAAAAGTGCTATATAAGTACAGTCCATTTACCATTTACCATTCTTTAAAATAACTATATATTAACAGACCCTTTGTAATTCCCTATTAAAAAATATAGCTAGAAATGATTAGTTAATATAGTGCCCCTGGAATCATTCTTCATTCAATTTAACAGTTTAATTTGCCGTCTGGTTCTCTTTTGATCTGTGCAGTATCTTCTTTATATCCTGGATTGATCATGATGACAGTAATAATTATATTCGGGGATGATTTCATGTTTAATAACACCATTGAAGACATGAAACGCTGCAAATGAGGCAGATGGCAGATGAAGATGTGTGTGTTTGTCTGGGGGAATTGAGATAAATAGGATTTATTTGCATATATAAGTTAAACTGTGATAAAGGTTCATGATATCAGTCGCTGTTCCACAGTCAAACACAAGTGGCTCATTTCATTTAATTATCTCCCATCGTTTTTACTCCGTGAGCAACAGCTGGACTGAATCTGTTTGTGAGTGTCAAACTCTCCAACCGAGCTCTGTGCTGTCAATAAATAGTGTCAGGATAGACCTTTTATTAAAAAGAGTGACATGTTGTCTGTGTCAGATTATTCCAAATAAATGTCTAAGAGGCAAAGAAAAGACTAAACAGCAACAACAAGGAAGAACTATTAGATTATCACTTTAAGGAGGTAAAAGGTTTAGAGAAAAGACAAAGTTTAAATCCAATTTCTCCCAAGTGTGCTTCAACTCTTTTCTAATTGAATATAGTGTGTGTGGAGGATATTGAGGTCTGCAGTGCTGTTATGATAGTCTCTCCCTCCAGAGAGGGAGAGATGACACTCAGACAGCAGAAGCATTGTCCCGTCCACTGCCTCACTGCTGTCTTCTCTGTCAAAGGAAAACAAGCCAGACAACCAGTTGAGACAGAGTCGTTGCCTCTGTCCTGCTGCGACATGCCAGCATTTTTCTCTGTTTTTCTCTCTCTCTCTCTGTTTCACTTGTCTTGTCAGGAAACGCAGCTCTGTGAGGACAAATGGACAGATAATGAACAAAATAGTCCAAAAACATTGCCAGCAGACATCTTTATTTCTATTATTTGGCTTTCAGATTGTCTTTGGAATGCTTTAAAGCTACACTTTGATGGCTTTTTTTTTTTTTTCAAAGGTCAGCACTCATATTAAATCTGTATTTTGTGTTTTTAAAAGCACATAAAGCTCATTATACTCTGTAGGTACATATTGAAAATATCTTGCTGTGCTCCATTGTTGTTTATTTCTGTCTTTCACGTTTTCAGTCTTTGTAAAATACAATATTTTTTTTACAACAATATCTTTATTTATTTTAGAACAATTTAACACACATAGAACATAATACCCCCACACACAACCATGTAAAACATACCTGCCCCCCCCCCCCCACGTATAGAAAAGAAATAAAAATTAAACAAAGTACAAAAACCCAGATGAATAAAGTTAATAACAGAGAAAGAAAAAACTTAAATACATATAAAATAAGGAAAAAGTAAAAAAAAAAAAAAAAAAAAAAAAATATATATATATATATATATATATATATATATATATATATATATATATATATATATATATATATATATATAAACTGTATATATATTACACATACCCACATGAATACACTACACTTACATTGGTTGAGGACAATATTAGATTGAACTAATATTGGATAATTTCACACCAAATAACATACAGCTTGTCCAGGTGTGTAAATACTATATTTTTAGTTGAACTCTGTGTTATGATATTCTTCTGAAGTCATTTTTGCATCCTCACATTGTTGCATTTTTGTAAATACTCTTGTTTTATATATTTCTTGGTCACATATGTCCAGATCATATATCTTTAGATATGAAATATATTGGCAATTATCATTATAAGCTTCACTTACTTGGTGTTTCTGAAGTTTTGGATGCAGTTTTGTCACGTGACCCAAGAATGTATGTAATGGTGTATGTTATACCCCAGGAAGACTAGCTGTCGTCTTGGCGTCAGCTAATGGGGATCCTTTTAAATAAACAAAATAATCTCCTCCTGTGTATTTTTATACTGTCATGTGATAACAACTAAAGCATATGACAGCTGACTAACTCCATCAGTTTGAAATTAACAAAGTGTGGTTGAACACATAATGTAAGCAAGAATCTTATGATGATAATTCTCTTGTGAAAACTCAATAACATTGAATTCTGAACAAAAACCAAGTCGCAACTATTTGGTCACAGTCGCAGCAGCAGTACTGTTGCTGTTATATAATAGTAGTTTTTTTTATTGTAGTAGCAGGAACATTTAAGTAGCTCTGCTGTCATGGAGTGTCCGAATCCTGTGTCCAATTTCTGTTCTTGCCAAACATTAACATTCCACATTGGTGCGGTCAGCGGTCAATGCTTCCTGCTGGTTTCATATCCTTGTTACAGGCACCTTGGCCAGCTGCTCTTCTTCCCCTCTCAGGTCAAGCCTTTATGCTTTCCTGGGGCCTGGAGGTTGCTGCTGTTGTCGAAGTGTATTGTATTCAAACATGGGCTGGCTCCAGGGCCAGGACCCCACCTCATACAGACGGGTAAAGGATCAGAGACTGAGGGCAGCAGTGGTTGGGGTGGGTGATGGAGTGGACTGGGTCCCAGGAATGAACAGGCATGCTTCACTGTTATTATATCACATGAACATGACTCTGCCCCCCCGCGCCACCCCTGCACTCCTCCCTCTCCAGCCTCCAACACACGCCACGCAAGTGGATGTTCCACATAATTATTGTCATCCATCACCCATACAGGCTCCACAGGCCAGCCAGAGCCCGGCCGCCTTCTAATGCTCTCAGTGAGCTGCAGGAGGCACACACACCATTTTTCTCTCTCTGTCACATGGATGTGAAGGCAACACTGGAGGAAACCAGCAGTTAATGTTGTGCTGCATACCACAATTTTGTCTTCCGTGTCAGTACGAGGTCCATCATGCTACTTTAATACCAAGTCAAACAAGAAACAACATTGTACAGCAGACTGAAATGCTTTAATGCCACATCTCACTCACAGCATGTTATAGCATTCAGATAACATCTAGTGGTGCATTCAGTGGTCTCCAGCTTTTTAAAAAGATGTATCTTTTCTTTTTTAAGCTGTATGTTTGGCAGTGATGTGAAAAAGGTCTGGGTCAGGTTTGAACCTATAATGACAGATGTATGGTATGCAGACCTGAAGTTTACTGAAACCTACTGGACAAAGCAGGAAGATGTAACAATTCATTTCATTGAAATATGTAAAGCACCAGAATAAGATGAAGTGGTAGTTTAAGCAGACATTCTGAACACATTTGAAGTGGCAGCTAAAATGGAAATACTGAAAGGAGATAATTATTCAGTTTAAGTGCAAGTGCTGAGTGAAGTTGATCAGTTGAAGTGTTAAAAGGAGCTGAAGTGTTAGCTGAAGTGTAATGATAAGGTCTAAGCACTGAAAGGAGTTGAAATGACGTTTTAAGTGAAGTGATAAAGAAAGCTGGACGTCCTAGTTCAAGTATCATCTAAATTGACCAGTGAAGTGAAATATTGATAGCAATTAAAATATTATTCAATCTGGATATGCTGACAGGAAATGGAAGGTACTGAAGTATCAGTTTAAAGGTGAGTGCTGAAAGGACTTGAAGTGTCAGTTGATGTTAAGGCAAATAGCATAGTTCAAATCTTGCAGGATTTTGAGGCAGTTAATGTGATCCTGACCTAAAAAAAAGGAAAGCCATTAAACAATTTCAAACAATTCTCAGTGTGTGTCACCACCTTAGCATATTGTAGACATCTCCACATCTGCCTTGACGCTGCCATTCAAAATATTTAGTAGTTTGATGGAATACAGATGACTGACTCTCACAGTTTCAAAAGCATTGTGTTAGTAGTTAACAACTGGGATCTTGTTCTCTCTTCTTGAGTTATATGGTCCTGATGGTGTTAATAGTGTGGCGCCACATGTGCAGCCCTCAGCTGAGTCATTTAGCTCACAAACATTCATTAAGAACGTGGTCTGAGGCTGATGCTTCAAACCCGTCATGCGTCTCAGCCACACCGGGCGCTCCGTTTGGCTGCGGGCTCCGGGTTCCCAAGTGGCTCATGTCACTCGGGCCTGTCACTTGTGTTTGGGGAGACTGAGTGGCCGTCCCTGATTACAAAACCTCCAACCTTATTAATCTGCCTGATGAAAGACGTCATCAACCACAAGTGCCCCAGTGTAGTGCCCCAGTGTAGTGCCCCAGTGTGCTCAGCAAATCCTTCAACACTTGCTTGGGGTCTTAACACATACTTGGGGACACTTGGCAGTTAAAGGGAAACTAAGTTATTTTTCTGCAATGTAATCCCAATGGGGCAATAGCGCCCCCTCACTGTCATGGCTTTTAAAATCTTTTGGAAGACAGCGAGCTATACTTTCTGTACTCCAACACAACAAACTCTTCCACTTCTCTCTCCAACTCAGTCGTGGTTGAATATTTAATTTAAAAAAAAGAAAAGAAAAGAAATAAAATATAAAATGGCAATAGTATAGTTGACGTTATATATATTATTATAAGCTGTTAAACTTAGATGGAGAAGCGGCGAAAGAACAATGCCAGCATCCTCTCCACTTCCCTGTTGCCATGATAGCTGATATCAACAATAACTCCCCTCTCACAACATTCCAGAAGCTCTTTTACACTACATGTTTCATTCACCCATTCACACACATTCATACACTGATGACAGGAGCTACCACACAGGGTATTAACCTGCTCATCAGGAGGAACTAACCATTCACACACATTCATTCACCGTTGGTGCAGCCATCAGGAGCATTTTTGGGGTTCACACCCAAGAAGAATCTACCTGTGGACTGGAGGAGCCCGGAATCAAACCGCTGATCCTCTGATTGGTGGATGACAGCTCTACCTCCTCCACAACCGCCCAATAAACAAACACTTTTAGTGGACAAACATTAACGAGGTTCAAATGCCCCATTTCATTACATAACAGCCCGTGTCACAGCTGTCAGCTGTAGCGCTCTCGCTCGGTACTGGACTGATTTCAAAAATGATTATCTCATTAGTCATTTAGACAGAAGAAGATGAGAAAATATTGTGCAGGTTGAAAAATACTGACGTTACCCTTTGATTTAAATATGTAACACAAGTAGGCACCTGGCCAAGTATCAAGAATGCTTGGTAGTGACAGAGTATAGCTACTTAGAGAGTGTTTACAGATTATTTCCCCCAATACCTGCATCTATTTTCACACTTAGTTCTCTGTTCTGTTTGTTATGTATTTAACATTCTGGTACACAGTGTGAGATTTCTGCGCTTGCACTTCATGAATGTGACTCATCAGCCTGGTTCCAGTCCTCTGAATCCCTGCTAACATCTGTGATTCGTTCAGATAGTCAAGCAGGTCTATTGTCATGCTCATGGGTGCCAAAAACATATTAAGGTTAAGGTTCAATACCCAACACAACTAGTCTGTTCAAACCAAATCACAACTCACATGTTCATCCTCATCACATCCATACTTCTCACATGAAATCGAGTTGTAGGATCGTCTTGTTGCTTGTTAGGATGAAGTCTCCACTGCAGTGGTGACCCTTCAGTCATTGGCTTCTAGGGATTTTCAAAATGAATTGTAAGTCCTTTTTCACTGGCTTTAAGTCATCCAGTTAATGGATTTATAGACTCACACAACATTAGGCGAGAGGTGCTGCAGGCTGTTTACAAGCTGCTGAAGCACATCAACCCGATCGTCTCCTGTTGCTTCTGTCAGTGCACTCCCATCAGGTAACCATGGGACATAGTGCAAGAATGTACTTCCAGCTATAGAGGACATACTTTAAAAGGTTGTAGTCTGTTTTCTTTTTCCATTTTTTGCACTTGGGTGGCTGCACTATTGCTTAATGAAACAAAGACAATAAAGAAGAAGAGATCAGATTAACTGTTGACGGACCAGAGTTGTTTGTCTGTTGCTCTTAACATTGGTCAGGTTTACTCCTTTCACTGTCCAGCAGCTCCATTCAGATAGGAGAAGGTGTAACAGTTAATAAAGATAAAAACCTTCACATTGACATTTTGCCCTGGGTTTTGCCTCCCAGGTAGACGGTTGATTGGTGGTGATTAGATGTATCTGCAGATTATTTTATCATTTTTATCACCTGAAAAGACCCTGGAATTGAACATCAATTAAAGACGGGGCAGGAAAGGACAGTTATTATGCAAATGCTGCCCTCTGAACTTACAAAGCATTTTAATACCATTTTTACTGATTATTTTAGAAGGTGTATTAATCAATTTCATCTTTCATTTCTTATTTGCTGTCAGCTTCAATCAAATCCACTTATGAATACCATCTTATGGTGATGCTAAAATGACATTTGAACTTGTAAAATATTCATAAGTCAAGTTTGGATTCATCCCTTACTGACTGTGTGACAATAGGAAGGAAAACAGTTTTAGCAGCACTTTACTGAGACAGACCAGCAGCCGGGCAAATGCTGTATCTGGAGAATTATCGGCAACATGCTATGCTAATGATGTGTCTCTGCAAAGGAGGTGTCTGTGTTTGTGTGTGTGCATGTGTGTGTTAATGTGTCAGCCCTGGCAGCTGCTCTGTGTTTGGACAGAGAAGCCTGGTGTGGTGGCTGGCTGTGACGGGAACCCTGTGGGAGCTGCTGTGGGTTCCCTCTCCCTGGTAATTAGAGTGGGCAGGATGCTGGTGTAAAGAAAGATACAAACACACACACACACACACACACACACACACACACACACACACACACACACAGAGAGACAGGGGCCGTCTCTGGCACGTACATCAAAATATTGGAACACACACACAGAGTGAGAATCATATGCAGCATCCTACACATGATGCATTGCTCACTTGCCATACTGTCCTGTTTAAATGATTATTGAGTAATAAACAGTGATTGATGTAATTCAGAGATTGTTGAAGGGGGAATATGCAGCTAGAAATATCATCTTAATAATTGTGCACAGCTGGATTCTCATGAAAAACATGTTAAGTTTAGCTTTGCATAACACTTCAAGGCACATGTTGGCAGCATATACAAGAGATAGAATCTATTCATAAAGAAATGCACTCCCACACAGCTGTTCAAAATGTACAGTCATGGTGCAGGTAGCCTCAGAACAGTTCAAGATTAGATAGAGGAACAGAGGCACACACACAACGCTAAATAAGCATGATGCTATTTTGCTTGACAAAGGCCTGAGGCACACTGACTCCAGTATTCTCTGTGACAGTTTTATATTCTCTGTCATAAGACTCATGCTCCATCATTTTTAAATGTGATTTCAAAGAGTTACATAAGAGAAAATCACCAAGAAAAAACAAACAAAGGAGATTAAATCTTCTAAACATCACAATACAAGATGTTTGGTAGAAGAAGCAAGATGAAGATAGTGTAAAGTTTGTGCTGAGGGTGGAGATAGAGGCTCATTACAATATAAAGTGGGAATGTTGTTTTGGTGGTGGTGACAAAGGGAGGTCAGGGGTCACTTAAACTGTTGGACATCACAAATATTCACAGCAAATGTCATCTTGCTGTTAGCTTATCAAGGTACAAAAGGTTTGGCCAAAGAAACCATCCTTCCAGGAAAAACAGCAACAGCAGTCCTTTGATAAAAATCGAAAGAAATATGATATAGCAAATCTGACCTGTGTTCATGTACGTGACCTCTAGTGGCTGTGTGAATGATGTCTTGTCTTTGAAGGGCTCGGTTATACTCGTGCACACAAATGACAGATGTTCCCTCATGCATGAGCACACACAGTCCTTTCCATGTCATAGCGAACATGGTTGTGGAAATGACACCCTGCAGACCTTTAGGGTGCTTGAATGTGGGAAATTAGATTTGATCTTTTCAGATCAAAGGTGAAGCGAGCCAGACATTGTGATGGAGGGAGGAGGTAGAGTTGATGGTTCAAAGTGTATGACTTCAATAAAATGGACTGTAGTTAGTTTCCTTTGCACTACCACTGTTAAAAAAACACTGTGTGTTTTATCCATGAATACAATAATCCCCTAACTTCAGTTAAGTCCCCCTTTCAAGACAAACCAGTCTTTTCTCATACATAACCAGGGTTAGTTATTATTTTAACTATGATGGGAAAGAAAGTCTGACCCATACTGTAGACCTTTACCTAAACCTGGCCAGACCTTATAAGGTAACTACACATCTGTGGCCCCTCACACATGTAGGGGTACATGACCACCACTGACCATGTTGTTGCTCCTTCATTAGCCTTGTTAACATTACCAGCAGCTAGCACAAATGGAGGCCACGGTTAGCCAGTGTTCTGCTACGGATGTTGTACCTACCACATACAGAGTAGACCTTGGAGTCCTGCCTTTAGCTTCTTTTTAAAATCAAAAGATGCATACATACAAGCTTTTTTTAAGCAGAAAAGGCTGTTTTTCCATATAATATGTGTATTGAAAATAATCCTGTATTAATGTAATGGTAAATGGACTGCAATTATATAAGAAATATGAGATAAGATGAGATAAACCTTTATTAGTCACGATGGAAATTTACAGCTTTACAGCAGCAAGTGAACAGTAAAAGACAGAAGAGCATCAATTAATAAGAACAAAGAACAATAAATAATTAAGTAAAACAAACAATATGAAAAACAGGAAATAAAAAATAAAAATTGGTGTAATGATAATATACCGTGATATGTGATTATTGATATTGCACTGATCTTAAAGTAAAACAATGTATATTGTATAGTTGAACTAACTGATTTACACCTGAAATACAGATATATACATGCGTCAGTGACATGTTTGTGTCCATGTGGTTTAATCCAATTTAAAGGGGTTAAAATTTAAGATTAAACATATGAATAACTTGCACACAGAAAATGTCTTCTGCTTTTTCTGACATTTTGAGAGAATATATTAGAGGATTATGGCAAAAATGTCTAAGTGGTGTAACCATAAAAACTTTGTAACAAATAATTCAACTTTTGTAATTAAACCACACTGTAGGTGGATACAATGTTTAATATTTATCATTCTGTTGTGGTTACACCATTTGACATTTTTAGGAGCATTCAGTCTTACTTTTGGTAAAAAAAAAAAATGGTGCAAATGTAAAACCAACAAAAATACTAAATGTACATTTTAACAAACCTAGTTTTAACATATTTTTGAATTTACCTTATTTGTCACCCATACAAATATAGAAACTTTCTTGTCTTCATCATAAGCCAATAATTCTATGCAATTATGTGTACAGCACAAGAAATAGCAATTTCAATAATGATAAATACATTTTTGAGTAGTTCCTCTTTAAACATAGTGGCATTAGAAAACTTTTGTACGTGATTTGTACGTTTTGGAAATGACAAACAAGTCATCCTGCTGATCAGGATCAGATCAGAAAATGCTAAAAGGTGTGCTTTTAATATTCTAGAACTTATACTAGAATTCATCCTCTGAGAAACATGAACATACTAGACTGATGTTTAACATTCTGATTTGAACCTTCCATGCTTCACATTACCTTTGTTAGTGATTTCAATTATGCAGCACATACATCAATGGAGAGAGTAGACAGGAGTCCAGGATGTCTTGCATTGAAAAGGTTTATTTACTTGGCCAAGGAGAAATAAATGAAACATTTTTCTGAAGTTTACTTTAGAAGTAAAGTAGACTTTAAACCACACAGATAATGTCGAAGGTTGAGCCATGCCCAAATATGGTCAGATCCAACACATCTACAATATACAGAATTTAGTCTACTGCTTCTTATTGCTTAGACCTCACTCAGGACCTTTGTCCTCCATCCAACACTATATCAAACCTCTGACTCCAGTTACCTTTACCCCGTTCAGGGAAAACAGTCAAACACATATCTGACCTCCCCTGCTATAGCAACACTATCAGGACGCATCGATGGTATGGAGGAAACGAGTCCTATGCGTTTACCCTATCTCATCTCAAAAGGAAACATTACACTTTAAAAGGAGGTACATACAACAACATGTGATTACAGCAAAATACTCATTTCATCCCTGAAAAGGAAAAAGTTAAATCACAATAACACATTTAATCATTTCACACATTAATTTATGCAATGACGAGTCTTCAACCCATGTACTTAACGTACAGTCAAGGGTCACCACCATGGAGAGGTTACTAGCACTTTCGATGCATGGTGGCCTTGAAGCCTTCATCAGTTTCATCCTCGTAAATCCTCTTCATCAGTTTCAGTTTTTTCATTGCATTCAAATACACATTTATGACATCTAAATCACAACCAACATTCTCTATAAATCAAAATGAATGATTCTGGTTACTCAAACTAGAGAAATGTTTAACTGTACTTCATTAAACAAAAATGATTAAAGTGATTAATAGTGTCATTTTGAACCTTGGCTGCTATAGCAACACTATCAGAATGCCTCCTGTTTTCCCCAGAAGGAGCAGACTCACTGCTTACCACTATCTCAAGGAGAGACACTGTCTAAAACCAACATTTGGTGTGGCCTTGCTATGACCGCAAAGCCTAGTTTGACCCAGTGCATATTAATGATGGAACATTCCCTAACAACCTTTACTCTGAAACCCTGATTCAACTGCCATTCATGAGGCTGGTAGGTGAGAATGTACCGTATACTGTTGTCCCTGCCTAACCTACCAAAGAGGCTCAGACAAATAGTATGAAGGTACCATTTAGTTTTCTGTCAAGAATCTAATTATCTTCTGTGGTGGTGCTGCAGGCTAAGGCTGTATGCAGAGGCCTGCTGGGCTGAGACTCACTGAGGTTGAATAAAAGGAGATATCCTGTTCTATATGTCAAAACCACCTTTCTCAGAATGATGGATAGCAGCTCTGTCAGGCGCATAATGCTCTCTAAAGAGGCAAAATCCTCCTTCATTTTAAAGCAGCAATGCCAATTACAGCTACAGCTCAGGTCTGCCATCCCGCCTGCTCTTCCGCACGCAGGCTCGGTTCCGGAACACTGAGCACTGAAACCTAACTGAATGCATTCAGATTGGAGGTTTACCTCACACATTCATGCCGTTCCACAAACCACACACACACATATATGCGTGCACACAGGTAGTTCACAGCAGAAATGTTGCATCCTGTGAGTGAGCAGCTGTCTGTAGAGAGAACTTCAAAGTTTCCCTCACTAGAAAGTGTCGACATGGCTGAAAACGACTGACAGTAAACTTCCAGGCAGGCATTTGTTTCACTAGCTGAATCTCACTTTTAGATCTGTGCATAAAACATTTTAGTCTTTAGACCCAAATAAGCAGGAATTAAAGTGTCAGAGGGATCACTTCTCCTTCCCCAATCCAGTGTATGTTCTTGTAAGGGGGCATATTTAGTATAGGGTTGATGCTGCTGTTGTAGTTTCTGCAGTAAAGAGATTTCAGACTCATCTATCTGCCATCTTACTCTGCTGTTTATCTCCCAACAACAGGCCCAACACTCCTTCCAGGCTCACAAACTCATACTGGTAAATATAGCCCACAGTACACAGAAGCATAGGGAGATACAATGACAGACACACACACACACTCACACACACACACACGTGTAAGACGAATAGCAGCTGGGTGTTGCAGGCTGATAAAGAAGCAATTAAAGCCATCAGATTTCAGTCTTCAGTGTTAGAATAGCTGTTTATTTACTTTCTGGCCTTCCCGTCTGCCTAGATCTGTGCTTTACTCACTGGTGACATTGAGAATTACTTTATTTGTCTACTTAAGTTCTCCGTCACAGCTCCAGAGAGGATTTGAAGCACACTGCTGTCTGTATTCAGTGTCATCTCCAAATTGTGGACACTTTCTTTAACTTTCATGTCATGCTGTGAAGGCCATCTGTCACAGAGTTCCCCTGTAGTGACATCAGAAAGACATTCTGACATTCTAATGATCCCCATGGGAAAGCAGCGTGTCATTGCAGCAGAAAGTAAAGGCTCAATTCTACCTTTCTGCCTGGGAGTGGCAGGAGTTACACTGTAGGAACAGGATTTAAATGACTGTCCAAAAAAGCTTTATGTATTACAAATTAGAGAAATCAGTCACGACATGCCTGTCTCTCTCTCTCAATTTCACTCAATTCTATATTTTGTGGAAATTTCTCATGAATTATGCAGTTATACTAAAGCACAAGGTCCAACAATAAAAACAACTCACACCTGTTTTTGGATAATGACATCTGATCACAGGCTGCTATTAACAAGTATTAAATATTCATATATATATATATATATATATATATATATATATCATCTGCCACCATATATATATACACATACATACATATAGGAATATGGTGGCAGATGACATTTTCATGTGTCTAAGACCTGATTAATGTGTTTTTTCCTGATCCAGATAAGACACCCCAGCCCAATTACCAGAGAAAATGTCAATATTGGACCTTTCTGATGAAATCTCAAATTATGTTGAATGTCAACTTATTTATTTATTTTATTCATTTATTTTTACGTCAGACAACAGTGTTAAAAATCTTTGGTCCAGTATCTCCAATATCTACATGGGGCAACCACTAAATGGTTGAGGTCATTGAAAGATTAATGCTCTGGAGTATAAGTGATGGTGATGAATTGGTTAACATTTGGTTAAGTTCAGTTTCTTAACTTCTCAGATGGTTTGTTACATAGAACCATCTGAGAAGTCTCCTTGGAAGCTGTTTGGAAAAGGTCAGGCAATTTCAAAAAATACTTGGATGAACTATCTGTTTATCTCCGTCTATCACCATGGCTGGATCTGCCATAAGGGCAACCTGGGCAAGACCCCAGAGGCCCCAAGGGCCTTTGACCAGAAATGGACCCTCAATGATGGGAGAAAAAAAATGTGCAAGCTTTTTGGTCAGTCTCCACAGAAACACAACACGAGGCTTGACCCATTCTCTTGATGTTGATAATTACAGTCACGATCAGAAGTCCAAAACAAAATATGGAATTACAAGGAAAGCAACATTATCCAATCAGAATTAAATAAAGATTGTTTGGGGGACTTGAGCTATAACCGTCTTACATTGTGACAAGTCAGGAGGAGGGGGATGGTTAGGGTTAGAGGGTGAGGTAGGGGTGTTGTGTAAAATGCTGTTCCTTGCGAAACAGCTGGAATCAGAAGACTGTGATATCACAAGACCATATGAGAATACTTGGAGGATGCTGACTGCACAAGCACATAAGTAAACTCTGGTATTCTGCATGAAAATCAGACATGATTCTTTCTGCTTTGCTACATTAACCTCCTGCGACCCTGTGTCCTCATATGGGAACATTGCAATTTGGGTTGCTGGACCTTAAACATTCAGCTTCACTTTGACCTATTGTCTCCGTTCCTACATGCTTTTTTGTGCCACTTAGTGATAGAAAAAGCACATCACAGTGTACAAATCGGTTTAAATATCAGTTGGCAGGTATCTTGGTGAAGTCAATCAATCAACAGCCGATCCCCAGATAAAAGTAGAATGGGTACAAATCCCTATCAAATTATATAGTTGAAACTTGTTTATTTTTGCTTAACAATGTTTGTAGTTTGATTCAAATTTGGCTCATTTTAGCAACAACAATTAAAATTCATACCAAACAAAAGGAGGCCTCAGGAGGTGTCCACCAAGTGTCAATCATGTGCAGTGGAATTGTTCAGTAACAACAATATCTACATCTACGACTGTATATCCAGGTGTAGACTCTATGTTAATAGCAGGTCAGGGCATTCCTGCTTGGCAGCTCTAATGATGACATGATTGTAATATCTCAGCTATCATTAATATCACTGTCATTAAATGAGTTAGATTGTCAGTGGAATTATCTCAGTAATGAGCACATCATATAACATCTCCTGGTCTTTCAGTACTGCATACATACATATACAGGTGTGTGTGTGTGTGTGTGTGTGTGTGTGTGTGTGTGTGTGTGTGTGTGTGTGTGTGTGTGTGTGTGTGTGTGTGTGTGTGTGTGTGTGTGTGTGTGTGTGTGTGTGTGTGTGTGTGTGTGTGTGTGTGGAGGGAGAGTTTTGGGGGTTGGGGAGACTCTGTATCGCACACAATTAAAAATGAAAACATGTAATTGGTAATTATGCAGATGTGCTGAAGCTGTAAAGTGTAAAGCTGTGGCCTGTGAATAAACTCCACGGCCCTGTGAGGCACTCAGGGAACATGTCTTCAAAGACTCAGCTTCAAAAAGCTCTTATTAACAGAAGTGTGTATGGAGGAGGGGATATGCTTCTGCGTGTGCATGTTCAGTTATTTGTATTCGTGTACATGCTGATGTATGTGCCATACATATAAGAACAGAGGCAGGCAGAGATAAATGAGAAATGCAAATATATTCCTGCAACTAATTACTCTTGATGGAAACAAGTGAAGGTCAGTCCTCTGGCAGGGCTGTGTACTGATGCCTGGGGAGAAAGCACTCAACAACTCTGTGTGTGTGTGTGTGTGTGTGTGTGTGTGTGTGTGTGTGTGTGTGTGTGTGTGTGCGTGCGTGCGTGCGTGCGTGCGTGCGTGCGTGCGTGCGTGCGTGCGTGCGTGCGTGCGTGCGTGCGTGCGTGCGTGCGTGCGTGCGTGCGTGGCTGTACAGGTATGAGTTTACAGATATGTAACAAGGGGAAACTCTCCATAAAGTGAGTGAAGAAACATAAAGAATTGAGATGCTACCATACATGTTTCACTGAATGGTTTGATAAATATGAAGCATTAAGTTCTACTGGTCATCCCCCTAATTGCTAATTCATATGTGCCTTTATCTCTTTCATCTAATCATCCCTTTGTATTGTCTTTATTTTTCTCTCTTCTTGGCATTCGGTAATCATGAGGTAACCCAGTGCTAATCTCCCTCTTTAACAAGTGCAAGTTAATCCAGGCTAACGGGTTGTAAATGCATTTTGAATAAAGAATGATTTCCTTAAAGCATATAGTCAACACACCTGTTTCAATTGCAAACAAAGCCTTTCTTAAATACCTGCCTACCTCACAAACTGTAGATGGATCAAGGTAACAGCTTAGACTGCACTGACCCAAAGACAATAAAAAACATCTAAATGGGTTGTGACTGAACAAACTACTGAGTAGTACTGTATCAAAATCAAACAGTTAAATAAATAAATTCATTCATTCATTCATTCATTTCTACCTTAATAGTCAGTTAACTCCATCATAAGGGCATCTAGAGCAAAGTATGTCATGTTCTTGAATGGAAGGCAAGTTTATAGGACATGTTTCTTGTTCATCATGGCATCATGTTGTCTCATATGTGTGGGCACTCAAGAGGCCACTTAATTGTGAGTTGGTTTTTTTTCTCATTGAAAGTGCACGCAGTTCTGTACCTCAGTATGTTGGATTTACAGGAACCTTAAATTGCACCATACAGAACCTCTATCTTACCCTATTACAATGGCAACTCGTACAGCACTACATAGCATCCTCTTCAATTAAAGGGCACATCTTACAGGGCTCTATCACATTTCATTCCATTGATAGGTTACACATTAGGGCACTTCATTCCAGATTGTCACATATAGAGGAACTCTATAGGTCATTTCTTCCTGATTTACCCTTGACTAAGACAGGCATTACACAACTTTGGTATGATTACTCATTTATGTTGGACGGCACCTTAGCGGGCACATTCGCAGTATAATTTGTTGTTGGTCAAAATCCTTATTTCAACTTAAACCACAGTCTTTCCCTAAAATGAAAAGAAATCTGAAAAACCTTTCTACCTAAACCTAAACAAACATTAACCATAGTGTTGTCACATCATAAAACATTTTAGTTGTCTTTTTCGTAACCAAATCTCTACATAGGCAATTGAGCGAGTCTCAGTGTAACCTAAAAAAACACCAAATGAGCCGACATCTTTTGTTGTTCATCCCTCCAGTAGAGTTCCACACACTTGGACAATCCATTACAAGGATCATTGAAGACCATGAGACTCATGTTGTGGGGAAATTTGAATTAAGACTACATATTTTTAATAATCCTTTAACTTTTCCGCAAGTGGAAGGACACAATTTCCAGCTAGTTGTTATTCTATTCAGCACTTTTTTTTAATATAGAGCAAAAGCAGGTGTCATTTTTAGTCTTAGTACTAAGATACCAACAGATTGGGATATGGTATATGTACTTATTACTTGATTCTGCCTCTTGACCCCCCCAACCAATAAGCAGGAGTGGATGTCTGATGAATGAATGAGTGGATATTATCAATACCCTGTCAATACACTGCATCTTTATACTAGCCGTAGCGAGTGGACATTTCCAGAGCATGACTTGTTACAATGGCAGGACATTATTATTCCAAATGTCTTCCCATCAGGAAGATACACAGCACATGAGGGAGCTGCTTGTTGCTTTTAATTGGTGCTGCAACTGGTCAAATGTTCGAAATGCCCAGCCAAGATCTCTCCCTCTTTGCCTCGTCCTGTCCATCCTCCCTGCCCTCCTCCCCACTCACACTGAGACGCTTCCTGGCTCTTTTAATTTACCAGGAAGATATTATTAAGAGCATACAGCACCTCCAGAGAGGCAGCTGGGCATCTGCTTGATTAGAGTGATGGATAGAGATGGGGAAAGGGTCTTTGGGAAGCATCTTGTCATTTGTTCCAAGCCTCTCAGGTCACCCTCTGTCTGCCTGGTGGAAATGTTGGCATCAATGAAAGTGCCATTGGCCTGAGGCTAATGTTCTGGCAATGCTTATATGCCAAAAGCCTCCTTAACGATCGGTTGGACTCTAATGGCTGTCAGGGCTGACTTTGGTTAAATGTTTCCAAAGCTGATCATTGTTTTCATGAAGCTTTGGAGTCGAGAAAGCAGAGCTGGTGGTGTTAATTATCAAGAGGAGAGATGTATGCTCTCATCCACACACAGGAAACACAGCAGTAGTTCAGAAAGTGAGCAAACTTAAAAGAAAGTCATTTCATCATTACTTTAAAACTTTAATACATACTTTAATACATTTTAAAAGTGATACCCCATCTTAACTATATTTGCAGGAGTAGTTTGAGATGTTTTATCATTTTATACACCATTTTTGTCACCATTGGAGGACACTGACACTGGCTTAAATAAGATGTTTAAAGACACTTTTACCAGTTATACCATACACCTGTAGTCCCTGACACTGAAATTATTACATAAAACCATAACATTAAGAAGGATAACCTAAAGACTCAAATTAGATCTGCAGACTATATAGTGAATGCTGTAGTAATAAAGTAAAACACCCAGGTCAACATGCATAATGTGTTTAGATTTCATGTGCACACTCTCTCTCTGTTTTATAAATATCACTTATTGTGAATTCTGTGCATGTCCACAGGCCTGGATGTAGACTCACCATTAACTGTTGGAATGAATACATATGTGCGCTCCACCAGACTTTTCAGTGAATTGCTCTGAATCACCAGCTCATATCTCTGATTTATTCTGATCCGATGTTGTGTTCTTTGTAAAGCTGCTTCTCCTGGTTGGATAGACAATTGATCAGATTTTTTGGCGAGATGAAGAACTGAGACATCATCTTTTAAAATAATTAGCCAGGATGAGCTCAGTGCACACATATTTGTGTTGGTGCATGTTTATAACTCTTACATGAATATGTGTTTTTGATGGTCATGGAAACTATGAAAAAATGAAGTGCATTGCTACCAGAGGATTGGATGTCTTTTGAAGGTTGTGATACTTAGGTGTTACTTAAGTGCTACCATGTAATCTAAGACGTGAAAGAATAATATCTACACCATTTTATAATTACCTACAGCTCAGTGTTTAAGATCACATTTCATTCATGGTGAGAATCCCCAGTTTTCATTTTCATACCATCATTTAATAGAAAATGTATAGAAAGAGATGTCACAGTACTGGCAGCAATGTGCATCCTGTCATCTTCATTTATGGCTTTTCATTGACTATTAGTGTATTACATGGAATCCACTGTTGGTATGTAGAGTCAATGTGTCCTGCAACAGCAGAAATGAAACTTTATATCCTTTTGCTACAAACCTTCCCATCCTGAGCACCATTGTTTCATGTCCAAAGTATTCCCTCGCAGCCACAGTCAGTCTGGGAAAGTCCTGAGTGTAAGTGATCCTCATCTGCCATGTCAGGCTGCAGAGAGGCCTGCCTGTCTGCTGCTGGACTCACAGCCTGCAAGCCTTCAACAGGGGAATTCTTCCAGAGTCCCACCACAGTAACATCAGTGTGGGAAAAGTTGCTAAATGATGGCAACATGCAACCATTGATCGCAGTTCCTTGTGAAACACAGCAACCTTTTCTTGACATTTTTCAAAGAGTCAGTATAAACGAACCCGATTTCCGCAAAAGGATGAGAGTTCTGGTTTTATTCCAAGCACTTGAATGCATTACCAATTCATCTGAATGCCCCAAGCTTTATAAATGCTAGACTTTGTTGTCTGCCTGTAAGTGATGGATTATAAGGCAAAAAAACAGCATGAAGAAGGGGGAAAATCCAGCTTTGAGATCTGAAACATTTCATTTGGCAGGTGCTTTTCTCCAAAGCAACATACAATTAGTGAATTTAAACTTGATGGAAAGAACAGCTGAATACCATTAAATGCTGAAAGTTCAACCTTCTGAAACAAAGAATGTGTTCAAAGCTACAGCACAAGTTGCTTCAGTATGAGAATAAAGAATATTTACATCATGTTTTTTTTTATTTCCACATATAGAAACATTAAAAATACACAGTAATAATAAGTACAGAGGAATATGAGGGAGAATTGCTGAAAAACCCTCCAGGGACTTGCAGAGTGGCATTCTGCAGGCAGCAAGAATACAAACACATAGTTACATCTTTCAAAGAATGAATGCAAGTATACATTACATCATCACTGCCACACTGAGGACATTGTTTAATAAAAGAAAGTTAAACTCAAACAGAAAAATAACCCAAACATTGCAGTTATTTATCTATTATATAAACATAAAAACACATTTATTGGACTCAGATTAAGTAAGAAGTCTAAAAGGACAGTACTGGTTAGTTAAAAGAAGTGATTTCAAGGCTCTTATAAACTGCTGTGGGGTTCACAAAATGTAATATATTATATATTTTGGAATATTCTGTATAAAAAACTTACATTTCCGTACTTAAAAAAGTTTGTTTTCTTGAAAAAATAAGAAACATTGGTTAAGGTTTGACTTACTTTGATCTACGTGCTCTTTATCCACTTGGGGTCAGTGTATTACATGGTGTAGGCACAACATTGATATATTGTGAGCTGGTAAAGTTGATATGGTGACTTTTTGGCAAACTGTTGTCTGTTTAGACATCCAGCAGACATGAGAATTGCTTTGGAGTCTGTTTTGTACACTGGATGAGGCTCAATATTCACTTTTTCCTCTGGTTTGGTCTCCACCAGCTCCGTCAGGAATGACAGTGGTGGTTAAAAGAAGACAAAGTGACTGTTGCACTTTAAAAAAAAATCGAATGTATAAAGTACTTGTGGGATGTAGCCTCAGGCCCGTGAATCCAGGCTACCTGTTGTATATACCTCAGACCCTACCCCATCCCCCCACACCATCCCCTTTCATCACCAGCCCTGATCAGATTTCCCTCTGCTCTCACAGAGCTGTTGCTGCTGCATTACAACAGGAATGTGTGGCCCTGCTGGAGCCAAAACACCCTGTAACAGCAGAACAATGAGCTCAGTGTGCAGACGTCTATTGGCTGTCATCACCCAGGCTGCTTGACACCATTTCCCCCAAGCAGGGGTTGCAACCAGGGCTGCAGTTTTTTTATCGTAACAGTGTATTAAAGAGGGTTTAAGTGAGGTCTTTACACTCTCATAGCACAGAATGACCATAATCCACCTGTGAAGGGTTGATTGGGTTGTTGATCGATAGCAGCAGCTCGGTGATTACTCGGCTGTCTGCTGAAAATTCACTTTCTAGCCTCGGCCGTGGAACAAAAACTGCCTCAACACCTGCTGGAGTTATAAAGACACTCCCAAGTAGCAGCTTACACCCCTCCCTACTGGGAAACTGCGACCATGTTTTGGTCAATTACAGTTTACTGTAGCTCAAGAGCAGAGAGGAGATGGGATGGAGACCTTTGCCAGAGACTTGTGTAGAAAGGGATGGATCTATAACTGTTGTTACAGTTTGAGTATTAGATTCTCTTAAAAGGTTACAGATGGTGGGTTTAAATGTAATGGCTTGATTATTGGATTTATAATGGTTAATACATCATTTATGCTTCATTGATCAGTTTTAAGCCTTGTATATAACCTCAATTATACTGTAAGAATTTTGGCGACCAGAATGCTAGAATATAGAGCCTTTTTTCTCACATGGTTGATTCATATTTATCTAATTCCCCCAGTTACATTACTTACTAAGCAAACCACTTGGTGCACAACGGGAAAGTGTAAACAAACAGCATCAAAAATATGCACATTACGTGTCTATGCAAACTCAATGTTTGTTTGTAGTTGTGGAGAACTATTAAGTGTGTTCACCATGCATTCCATGAGTACTGATAAACAAACCACATCACTGCCACATGTTGATCCACACAATGATCATCTCATAGCACAAGAGCATTGCTGAATTAAAAGCACATGTTTAAAAAAAAAAAAAAAAAGTGTTGCATAATTCATCTGGTTTCCCTCAATTTGTCATAATTAAGTGATTCTTGAGTACATTCATGCAAGGTTATAATATTGTGAAAAGAGGATCATCTCTTTATCTCCTTCTCTTTTCCCAAGTTTAAAACACACCCAGATTCACTGACCAATTTTATATTCATGTATTTTAAAAGGCAAGGCAAGGCAAGGCAGTTTTATTTATATAGCGCATTTCATACACAGTGGCAACTCAATGTGCTTTACATAAAACAAACATTCAACAGAAAAAATTGAAAAAAAACATGGAATTTGAGAAATAAAAATACAACCCAATTATAGTAAACACGTACATACCCCCCCACACACACTAATAATAAAAACAAAGTACAGAAACATAGAAAGAGAGAGAAATAAAATACTATAATAGAGCATTAAAAATAAGATTGCATCATAAAATAATGATTTGCTTTAAACTCATTAAAAGGACATAGAGTGCAAATGAAAGATTCAAATTTAAAGTGCTTTGAAAGAGCTCAATCATAAGCACAGGAGAAGAGAAGTGTTTTTAACCTGGATTTAAAAATATTGACAGTTGGAGCTGATTTCAGTTCCGCTGGTAGTTTGTAGGTTAAGATAGTGGTGTAGTGGAAGAGTCGCTTGTTAATTGCAAATGTAGTATCTATAAGGTCAGAGGGGTCATTTTAAACTCCCAGAATACCCTTTTTTAAATGTCTATATTGTGTTTGACTCAAAGACATACAGACAAGATCATCTCTCTTCCATGCCGGCTGTTGGAAGCGTTCGACCTATATTCCACAAATGGACCTTTATCCAAACACTGCCCAACAGTTTTGAAACAGTGTCTGAACCAGGAAATAAAAATGACTGAATTGACTTCAAAAAGTAGAAGCAATTAACAACAATTAGTTCCAATATTAAAAGTTCATAGTAAGACCACCAGCATGGAGGACTGTTTATTTGTTTAGTTGTTGAAGGTTCATGTAGCTCTCTCTCTCTCTCTCTCTCTCTCTCTCTCTCTCTCTCTCTCTCTCTCTCTCTCTCTCTCTCTCTCTCTCTCTCTCTCTCTCTCTCTCTCTCTCTCTCTCTCTGGTTAAAGATACAGTATTAATTCTTACATTTCCCGTCGCGGGGCTCAGTGCAGTGCAAACACGGAAGCCATTCTATGCCTGAGCTGTCAGCAAAGTCTTACCAGACTCAGCAGGGACACAGCTCGGGGACTCACCTCTGGGCCCATTCACTTTACAGTTGACTCAATTCAAAGAGCAAATTGAAAATGCAGTTCACCTAATAATGTAACAGTCTACCTTCTCAATAAACACTCCACGGATTTGATAGAAGACGCCTTTTTTAGGGCAGAGTGCTTCCTTTTTCTAAATGTGAGGAAAATCCACTTCCTCAGCTAAATGAAGTGAAAGTGAATTACTCAAGCGCTCCACTAAGAGCTTGAGCTGAATATTAGAGGTTGTTTGAGGTGGTGTTTGTGAAGCTGTTAAGCTTAAAGCCAAGTGATGGACTGTCATATTAAAAAAAAGAAAAGATTCAATTTAGCATGGTTTGAGAGTTTGGAGTTCCAAACCACCATTGATTTTTAATATCATGTAGGTAGTTTAGCATTATAAGATTGTATGATAATATTTTCCACAAACACTGGTAAACTATTGTGTGTGTGTGTGTGCTATGGATCTGATCTTTGTGGAGGAAAGAGGAGGGTTTGATTGACAAGGTTGAACATGTTAGTACACACTTCTTCAGCATGTAAACACTCACTATGGCAGCTCTCCTCGTGTATCAGCATCACTTGTCTGCACATTTTAATTACCAATTTCATATTTTTTCTCTCCTTGAGTCACCCTGGATTAGGCTGCGGTCTGTCCTTTTAAAAAAGCATGGTAATTCCTCCCCCCTCTGAAGTGCGGAACATTCACTGTGAAGGCCTTTTATTTACTACGCTCACACAGTTCATGCATGAATATCAGGTGTCCTGGGAGGGGTCCTAAATCCTACATGAGTAACCAGCTCTGCTCTATTGTTATGGAGCATGTTGAAGATTCAGTTCTCTGTAGTTGTTAGTTGGGAGCACGTTATCCGAGACAAGACAGAGGTTATAGAGTTACAGGATGACTGAAAGATGTTGCTTTCAATCGTCTCAGTCTGTTAAAATAAACACAAGGTCACCTGTGATTCCCAGGAAGGAACATTGATCCACCTCGAATTTAAATTTATTTTTTTTAGAAAGTCTGCCACAGGAACTAACTTTAGACAAAATAGGCCATTTAATACATTTAGAATACACTTTGTACAATGTAGCTGAATTAACCAAATTAGAACTGTGCCAAATGATCCCTCTGCAATAATCATGAAACAATCTGGATTTCAGAGCATTACCAATAAACGTATTACTATTAAAACATTGTGGGTAAATATCATCTTCCAAAAATTAAGAATCTGTTTATGAAAATTGGACAGCTTTATAGAGATCTTAAATCTAAACATCCTATTTTCTTAAACAAGGACCGTGGAATGTGGAACCACATGGAGTCTGGCTGTGATAGACAAGATTTTGGACAATAAAGGACAATTGTTTAGCAGATTACTTGCAAGTATTTCTTTGATTTTACCTTAAGCCGCTGAATGTGTGATCGGTTACTCCTACAGATTAACTCTACAGTATTCTAAAAAAAATGTAGGACACCTGTACTGATTAGGCCAGGTTGACGTGATTCAGGACTGACACTCATCATAGAAGTCAGAGTAGAGAGAAACACAGATTTTAGGGTGTTAGGGTGCTGTGATCATAGTTAACCCTTACAAACTGTTATTCTACACCAGTATGTTCTGGGTCAGTTTTGACCTGGTCTAAGAATCTCCACATAAAAAGCATCTATACCAAATGTTGAAGCACAGATATGTTTAGAAAGCATCAATAGTGGATCTGACTGATCAATAAATGTGATTAAACCTTGATTCATGTTTCAGAGAGCAGAGTGTATTTTTTAGCTTTTACACCAAAACCAGCTACTATCACACAATATCATGTCCTGTTTAACCTAAGACATGAAAATATAACATAGCAATAATGATGTAAATGTATTTTATGTAAAGTGAAAATGAACTGTGGGGTTTATTGTATAACCATTAGAGCCATCAGTCTTCACTGCTACATCATAAAAAGAAATCCTCATAACTACTATCTTATTAAAACTATGAACTATTCATTTCACTAAAACACATGTCAATAGATACGGGTCAAATTTGATCCAGAACAGCCTCAATGGACATTGTGCATTTTGGGCCACTTCAGAAAAGCCAATAATAATGATTATTGATCATTCACACACCTACTATAAACGTATTCTACTTATTCTACTCTGTCATTATGAATACACTTGTAAAAATAAATGTGAGAACTTTTTGTTGTAGTTAGATTGTAATCCACAGTGATTAATGCCATGGAAGCAGAAACAAGATTTGCAAATTTACAGAAAAATCTTTCATTTAATATTTGGCAAAGTCAGCAACTCCCCCTACTGGCCACACAGAGAATCAATACATAAAACCTCAAAGAGCAGCCCGGCATGTTTGACCCATCTATGGTTTTTAATCTGAAATGGTAGAAAATTCATCTACAAGAGCAGCCTGGGGTTGATTTACACTTAATATTCAAAGTGATATAGTACTAGGTGGGATACCGAATGTCATCTAGGGCAACTAAAAGTAATAAAATAAACCAGTCATTGACTGTAAACACAATCTGCTTTATTATTTTTTGTTTTAAATAAACTGCAACAGTAAATGTACAAAAACAGACAGTAAATAAAATGAATTTAAAGAATATCAGACAAATACTTAAATAATGATGTAAATCAACAGAGGCACCTGAAACAAGGAAACACAAATGGTTTATAAATAAAATATAAAGTAGTCTGACAGGAAAGAGGGACACTCAGCTGGGTCTACTGGCGGAGCTGCTGATCCCTGCTGCAAACTGAACGCTGAAGAAGTAGATGAAACATCAGTCTCGATGACCAAAGATGAAGGACCTATAGGGAAATTAAATTAATATTTTTTGACAAAATTATTCATCTCAGAATATTCTGCAGTGCGCTGAGCAATTATAAAGGCTGTCCCTTGTCATATGATTATATCTTATATTATTACATCTTAATGAGATAATTTGACTAGAAATTAAATATATATGGTTACAGTTTTTGATCACCTGATTCATCAGCCTTGGCTGCTCCTGATGAGATGGATTGCCCCTGGGCTGAGTCAGTGCCTCCTTCAAAATACTTTAACAGTGCTCCTGGGGAAGTTTTATATAACGTATGAGTATAATAGGGAGTTGATGTAAAAGGAATATGTTTATTTAATATCAACAATAATTAGGGACTTTCCTAATTTGAGGAAACTTTTCAAACTCTCCTTACACCAAATGTTACATTACCAAGACATACCTTTATCTTGTTGTTTTTCCTCCTCTTCCTCTTTCTTCCTTTTTCTTTTTTCTGCCCCTGAAGGGTATGTCCGTTTTTGCGACATTATTCACCTGCTCCTAGCTCCTGGATGCTCAGTGCGCACTGCACGGTTGGATGCACACGTTACTAGCGGAGCTCTGACATTTCGAACAGAGAGGCAGTAGGAAACTACACTCTGTTAACATAATATTGTTGTTTTTTTTTGTAAAACAACATACATTTGATAATATATGAATCATCATCACTCACACATGGAAAAAAAGAAATTAATTACTTTTTTCTCTTTAAAGTGAGTTGCTCTTGGGGGCCCCCTAGTGGTCATGAGGCCCTATGCAGCTGCCTAGTTCTCTTATGCCTTGGGCCCTGTTTGGGGTGTTTTAACAGCTGTCAAATGTCAAAATGGGTCATATTTGGCCCAAACAGTATGTATGGGTTAAGTAGTTAAAATATTATGAACTTTCATGTTTAGGTCACAGTTGACCTAGATCCCCATGGATGTTCACTATGCCCTACTGAGTCCCCTAAAGTAAAGTCAGCAAGCTGCACTCTGATCAAATACCTGATATGTGAAAGATACATTTATAGAAACCCACTGACTTTTAAATCTTATATAAGAAAAAAAAAAGAAGAAGAGAAAAGATTAGGAGTTGGACTGTTTCTAGGACTGTTTGGTTCAGCCTCAGTGAGTTTGGTGCTCTCTGGCCAGCAGCTAATTTTTGACAGATTTTGGAGCTGGAGTTATTGCTGAATACTTGTTGAATTACAGACTCAAACCTGTGAGTTTGACTCTGATTTAGGCCTGGCAGATCAGTCATATCAACAAAACATTGTTTCTAATGTTCTGCACCCACGTTGGAAACAAATACAAGTTCATATACCTTTAAGAGTTAACAGATGTGTGATTGGTTAACAGATGTGTCATCACATCACAATGTGGATGAATACAATGGCTGCCAAATATAATTACAGAGAGAAAAAGGATCAAATGCATACAGTCAAGCAAACTGAAACCTTAATGAGTGATCCAAGTGGACAAAGTGCCACTTTGGTCAACTCAGCTACTCCAATTATAACTGCACATACCCCTTTTGGATTATTGTGCCCCTTTGCACCCACTGCCATGAGAAATGACTGGTCCCATCAGCTCACTATGTGGAGTGAATAGGCTGTTTTTTCAGTGTGAGAGCTCATGTAGGGAGAGTTTTTTTTCCACAGCCTGGCTGTCACCTCTCCTTTGTTCCCCGGTGTTTCATTTTTTATCTGTCACCCCAGGATCGTTCCTCCCCTCCTCACAACTCATCCTAAGCTCTTTATGAGAGGCTGTCCCGGTGTGGTACAGGGAACTTGTCACACACTGAATGCTGAAATTGGTGAAAAATCTGTGTCATTGTCAATTTATGGAGAGGAGTGTTCTACTCCATTACAGGAATAAAAGAAGAAAGAATTTGATTTGAATTATTATCAGCGAGTAGCACACTGAATGTGAAGTGTGATTGAAATGAGCTGAAATGAAAATGATCAAAATGGAAAAGGCTTATGTGAAAATGTTTAAAGTCCAAATGAAACAGCATTTTGAGAGAATCTAACTTTTGTATCTTGACATATTGAAAGAGAACAGTTAGGTGGGACGTAACGTTGGAAGAAGGACTGGGCAATACATTGATATTATTAATAATAAGTGTCTTTTCCTGCTTTTAAAGATAGCATTACAGTAAAAATTCTGAGCTTAACAGACTGTTCTACTACTGACTTTATCCACTTAGTCATTATATCCACATTAGGCTACTGATGATTATTTATCAAAAATCTCATTGCGTACATATTTGGTAAAAGCACCTACAATCATCCACAATACTGTCAAAATAGTGATATCTAGGTATTTGGTCAAAAATGTTGTGATATTTGATTCTGCCCATATCACTCAACCCTGGTTGGGAGGAATATGATTTAAATGTTGTCATAATGAATTTTAGCTCTGTGCCTCTAAAAAATGAGTTATGATTGAAATGGGTTGCTTCAAGCATATGTACAGTAAGCATGTTGTATTTTGTTTCCTAGAAAGTAAACATGATCAGATTTCATATGATCATATGAAGGAAATTTAAAAGAACTAAATAGGTGCACAATATGGCCATGGATGTGATCTAAAATGGTTAAAATAACACTTTTCATTTCTTCTAGACTTTAAATTGAATATGGATCTATTTCTAATGAAGTGATGCATTTGCCGAGTCTGTAACTTTAACATCATGTCAGTCATTCCACCAGGGTTTGTCTCAGGGTCTGTGTTGCTTTACTGATATACATGACACTGCTAGTTTGTTATAGCTTTCTGGTTCCACTGTGGGTTGGTCAGACACACCCACTACTACTCCTTAGGCCATACTGTTTGACTTGCATAAAGAAATATCTAATGTAACACGCAAAGTATATAATATATAATAACTATACAACTATATTTAAAAGCCTTTTTTTCTCCATGACATTTGCCTATCTGTGCTTTTCAGTGTAAGCTTTAATGACCATTTTGTCCATTATGGTCATTTTACACTTTCTGTTGACATTTTCACTTTTTCACTTTTCATTTTCAAACTCCAATTTCATACCTCTCTGTATCCTATTAATCATGTCCAAATATCACTCATTCATTTAAAATAGAGATTTCCATTAACCAGCAGGAATGTTCCACATTCTATTTTTTCATTTAGTGCAAGGAAAAACAAATTTCCAGCTGACATCACTCCCCACATTCACTGGCACTTCTGTCAATAAACAGCAAAAGCTGTGACAGTATAGCAGTGTTCCAGGATTTTCTACTGCTAATGCTGTTATTGCCTTTTGAGTAGAGTGTGAGGTAGGTATTGATTGTCTGTCTGCAAGAAAAATGTCATGGAGATTAAACATGCACAGAGAAATGAATCAGTGCAAATCTTTTAGTTGTGTTACTGAGCTTGTTTCACAACTTTCATAAACAATAAATTGATTGAGGGCAATGATATAGTCAGCTAGAAGGAAGGCTGATTAACCTCATCAATCAAATGGTAAATGGACTGTACTTACAGAGTGCTGTTCTAGTCTTTTTGAACACTCAAAGCACTTTTACACTACATGTCTCATTCACACAAATTCAAACACTGATGGCAGGAGCTACCACACAGTGTACCAACCTGCTCATCAGGAGGAACTAACATTCACACACACATTCGGGAGCAATTTGGGGTTAAGTGTCTTGCCCAAGGATACATCTACATATGGACTGGAAGAGCCGGGAATGGAACTGCCAATATTCCGATTGGTGGATGACAGCTCTACCTGCTGAGATACAGCAACATGAAAAACGTTGCCCTTTATTTGTCTGCTAAATAAAATTATAGAGTGAGTTTAAAATATAATGCAGTCTTGGTCACCATTGTTAAACCAGAGGCAAATGATGTCCTTATAGCCATATAATTATTACAATTATTTCTGATGATTGCAGTCATTTCAAAGAGTGAGTCAGAAATGTGAGCAGCTTCACTCTCCACACCATAACATTCCTACCCTGAGCTGTCATGATGAAACATGTGGCAGCAGCAGGCTGTTCTGCAGGGATGCTGATGTTTTGTCGGGCTCGCTCACAAAATGAACATTTTACTCCAATACTTGATGTTGGATGAGGAGCACTGAGCATGCCATAATAATGTGAAAAAATGCCCTTTTTAATAAAAGACTTAAAGCTAGTATTAGAAACACATTGGGTTATTAATAAATAAATGTGTTACTCTGTGATACTGGAGTCCTGCATGCTGGCAGCTGTCTGCCTTTATATTTTGGACCAAACACTTCCATGATGTCACAGTTCTGGTAAGCAAGGTGTGGACACAAAAGCAGACTTAGACACACAGAGCAGGTGGAGTTAACAAGCAACCAAACTTCAAGTGCCTCAGGCAGCAGAGCAGGAAGTAACAGGGAGGCAGCAGGTCGTACAAAGGGTTCAAGCAGTTAACAAGCAGGGGCGGCCAGATGCTGTAACCAAAAAATATCTGGCAACTAAACAGGACGGTTTTATACATATACTGAGGGATAATGACCAGTTGAAAATGGATGTGCCGCTGAGACACTGAGGGCAACTAGTGGAGGGGCGAGGTATGACATGAGGTCTTTCTCAATAAATTCAGGGTGGTCAGGGTCTACTTTGACCCATGTTTCACATTTGAGAGAAGAGAAAAACACAGCTGAAACACATTGTTATTGAGTGTTTGACTCATTTATATAAAAAAAAAAAACATTATAATCGTATGATTTGTTTGTATCAACAAAAAGTGTAAAATAAAGAATAAAGGATACACTCTCTCTCGAATTAAGGATTAATCACTGATTTATTAATGAGGTATCCATGAATGATTTGAGGTTCCAAAAAACACGCCTGAATATGATATGAACAGTATGTGAGGGTTAAGATGCTTTTGGAGCCAGTTTTTTCAAGCATGCATTCCCCAGCACGTTTTGATGTTGTTGTGTCACTAGTGGAAGAATCTTCTCAGTAGCTATAGCAACACATCTCCCCAGATGACTGGACAGTCAGTGTCAGTGGTCATCAGAGTCTCTGTAAGCCTTTTGGTTATTTACAGGAGCCTCATGTTTCAGTAGTGTGTTTAAGAGATCAGAGAGAGAGAGAGAGAGAGAGAGAGAGAGAGAGAGAGAGAGAGAGAGAGAGAGAGAGAGAGAGAGAGAGAGAGAGAGAGAGAGAGAGAGAGACAGAGAGAGACAGAGAGAGAGAGAGAGAGAGACTAAATGTCACTGTACCCTAACCCTTATTAATGTTTGCACCATATTCCATCACAGTAAGAGCCATCAAAATTGTCTTTGGCTCACCAATAACAGACATACAATAAACAAAAATTACATAAGATCCATAGAATCCATAAACTCCTTAAAATCATTCCTAAAAAATGTACAATACATAAATTCATAAAAAATATATAAAGTATAACATGTAAGATCACATCACGAGTTTGAAATCTCTATTGATTATTGGCACAAAAAAAAAAAAAAAAAAAAACGAAACTGGTCAAACACATGAAACTAAAGTTAGATTCAAGTTTGTAATGGTGGTTTTAAAAATAACAGAATTTGCAATGCATGCAGGAACATGCATCACTTTGCCCTAAGCTAAATTTATCACCATATGCACTCATCAATCATTCTAAGAACAAACCATCTGTTAGACATCACATGCTGATTAATTTTGGGGATGCTACAAGTTGAAAGTAAAACATAATATATGGTTCTGTCCACAGTGAGCATGGTGATGTGCATGCCACAGTTTACCTGTTTATTTATACCCTCCCCTTAATGTGGAGCCCTCCACAGCTGTGAGATTGACTTCATGTAGAGTGAGTGTGAGATGGTAGGCTTCAGTTTGGGAAAATGCCAGAGAGAGACAAATGCATCACAGTGTGACACATGCTACCTTAGGGTACGATTGGGGATATTACCATTGGAAACATTAGAGAGGGGGTATAATATATTATTAAAACAAATAAGTGTCCCAAAATAACCTTCTATAAATGACTTGAAATTCCTATGTATATGCATCCTAATATGTATAAAATGTAAAAACATTAATACAAGTTGCCATATTATAGCAGGGAAAAATTCACTCACATCCACAACTGCAATAGCTCTAATATGTAAATCCTCTACAGATGTAAATGCCACATATTAGAGTCATTTTATTAATATTAATACACCTGGCATTAATCTATGCCCCACCATATTGGATATGACAGTCACAAATAAATCATGTGTAATGAATGAGAGAGGGCTGCAGCGCTTTGTAAAGCTCCGGCTGTTGCTGTGTGTGTGTGTCCTCGGCAGCGTGGACAGAGGTGTGGAATGGGATTTTCAGCATATTATTTTATTATGTTTCATCCATAATTTGGCAGGACTGGCATTTGATCACACTAAGCGTTTCAGATTATGCGAGCATGGCAGGGGCCTTTCTTTCTCTGTCAGAATGCATTTTACTTTGGGGGTGAAATTGCATCTCCCTCGCTCTCATTCACACAGATCCATGACGAGGAATTCCATAGACAGATTAGTCATGCAGTGGCCCGGCAATATTTACATTAGAGCTGGATTTCGCTGTGTTTGAATTTCACAGGGGAAGCCTCGCAAGCTCACGGTTATGGGATGAGCGAGGAAATGTCACACCACAGGGTTTTAAGGCTGAAGAGCTGTTGTCTTAAATGTCCTCATCCACTTACCATGTCCAGCTGTCAGGGTAAAGAGCGCCCGTGTTTATTTGTCTCTTTCTTTGTCACAGAGGACCAGATCCCGCATGGTTTCCCCACCATCGACATGGGGCCCCAGCTGAAGGTTGTGGAGAAAACGCGTACAGCTACAATGCTGTGTGCTGCCAGCGGCAACCCTGACCCAGAGATCTACTGGTTCAAAGACTTCCTTCCTGTGGACATCAGCAGCACCAATGGGCGCATAAAACAGCTGAGATCAGGTAAAGCATTGATGTTAACAAGCTCACATGTAGATCTCTGGCACATGACACAGAGTGCAGTTAGCAACACTTTCAGGTGTTCGTGTGCAGAAAACTAACATATACAGTATATTCTAATAGCAAATATGATACTCATGGAATTGGTGTGGGAATTGGAGGAAGTCACACATCATGACACTTACTGTATAAAAAGAATATACTACCAACATGTGAAGCCAGATATAAACAGTCACGGCTGGATATTAAACCTCAAAAAGTTTTTTGGTAATTTATGAAAACTGGTCACGTGTTTACTTATTCTCTAGCTCCTGACTTAAACCATCACATCCTCACATTTGAGAGGCTGAAACCATCAAATTCTTCTCAATAAAGGTCTTAATTGATCAACCAATTACCAATCTTATTGATTAATTTCCTTTTAATTGACCACCTTAATAATTATATTTCTCCAAGGTATTATATAATTTGTTTAATATATATTGCTATTGAAACTCTGATATTGTATTAGTACAAGTATCCAAAAAGTTATAATTAGAGCCCGACCGATATCACAGATATATCGGTATCAGTCGGATAGGTGCCGATATTGTTATATTACATTTCCAGACAGGTTTTACTGTTTCAGTGCAATGATGTCATTGTATACAATAATGTTTATTATTTAACTGTAAAATATCATACCTTCATCACATTTGAGGGATCAGGTGTTTATCTATATATTCTGTACATATAATATTATTGGCCAACATATCAATATCAGAATGTTTCACTGATATCGGTATTGGCCCCAAAAACCCAGTTTCAGTCGGGCTCTAGTGATAATACAGATACTAACCCTAACCCTAACGGGTTTATGATGACACATCTGTAATGCTGTATGTGAGGCAATACACCCATGTGACAGGTTAAAGGGTGGACAAATGAATAACAGTATTTAGTTTCAAAAATACACAGTAAGGTTAAGATTCAAACAAATGTTTCCTTTTTCGAGCTGATCATCATAGATGTATTTCAGTAATTATCAGAGCAGCAACTGTGCGGGAGTATAGGTGTGCCAATAGTGCTTAACACACAGCAGACAATGATGAATGTTAAAGCAGAGGCAACCATGTGAGGCAGCTCTGTGAGCAGGTGGCTGCCATCCAGAGGAGCAGATAGGGCATCTTTCTCCACCACACCAGCCCTGGCAGCTCACAGCAGAGTTGGACGTCTGCTGGCTGAATACCTGAGCTCTATGTAACCTGTCAGCTGCTCTATCTCTCACTTTATGTGAGAAAAAAGAAATGTTTCCTTCTTGCCAAAAACAAAAATGCAAGCACCTACACAGAGTTGGAACAGCTGTAAAGGGCCAAACTTTCTTACCAGTCCCTGCAGAAGGAATAAGAAGCTGCTTTCCCATCACAGAGGGCCTGGGGCCCCTCCACTCATCTCAACACAGGCAGAGAGGAAAGGCTTAGAGACAGGCTCTTGGATATCATTGGCTTTTGAAGTCCACTCTGAGGATTTTCCCAAGCCACAGTCAGGGCCTTAGGTAAGGACAAACATGCCATGTATTATTAACTGAACAGCATGGCAATTTGTTTCAATTTAGTTCATAGGGCCTTGTCGTCACATGCAGCCAAGCAGAGATGGCTGACTGCCTTTAATATAAAAATCAGAGTTATACTTTGCCACATAAGACAAGTGAAATATATTGCTGTGTGTAAAGTCAGCTCTCCACAATTATTCAATTTATTTGTTTCAATAGAATTAATTAAATAGAGGGATTAGATTGGTTCATGAATTAGTTAGTCCTCTTAAAGGACCATGATCCATTAGGAAACACTAATAGCTTCATTTTTCAATTTGAGACCTTTGCTCTTTCTAAAGAAGAATGTCCTCTGTCTTCCTCTGATGTTTTAAAACTCAACTTAGTCTGCCAGTAATTACAACCAAAGCTTGTCCATCAAGGAGTGATGTGACCCTACACCATTAACAGCACCTGCCAGCACAGTGACTGCAGGCTCCAAGGTTTGATAGTGCGAGGGGGGATTGGGACAGAAGAGGATTAGTGCGATAAGTGAAAGCTGCTCAGTGGTAAATGATGCTAGAGTGAAACATCAAGCTCACGATGTGACAGCCAGATGCTCAAACACTGCAGTAACTCTATTTGAACTGCAAGCAACAGGACTGATGAAGACGTTTCTGTGAGTTCAGAGAGCAGGAAGACTCTAGTGGCTGATGTGTGGACAAAGCTGGATAAAGATGGCACAACTGAATTGTTTGCAGTGTTAACTCCAGAAACTTCCATCTCCCAAAAATAACAGGACTCACAGCAGATTATAAAAAATAATGCAGCAGAGCCACATGTATCCTGACCTCCCTGAATGTGCACCTTAAATAGCAGTTGTTGCTGGTACAGTGATCACTAAGGAGAAACCAATTACCGACCGTCTGAGCATTCACGTCTATTGTAGGGAGATGTACTGTATAAGTGACACTGGACACAGTGATGGAACAGCTTAAACATGCGGGTATGTCTCTGGAAATAAAACTGTCAAACATGCCTCAGCCATTTGCAACAGCATCACCTAGGTGCACGTATAACAGGGCTTGACTCTGGTTATAATGTTCCATCTATTGTGCATCGTATCAATGTGTGCAAGCTGTAGTCATCCAGAATGATCCACTATCCTGGCAGTCACTCCCACTGCTGATGGACAGAACTGGACTTATTCAAATCTGAAAATATAGTGAGCATCAACTGCTAACTGCTGATCGATTTCACGACCAACTGTGACCTCACAACAGTGATATGTACCGAACCCTGGATTTTGTGTAGGTCCCAAAAATGCTGGATCCTACAACTCCTATAATACGACCAGTAGCGTTTCTGCCAAACCCTTCCTACCTTGTATAACGACACATCTACACATCTACAAGCTGAAGCTGAGGTAATCTTGATGACTGCACCATGACATCATCTGGATTCTTCTCTCAGACTTGGCAAAGCTCCACAGAGTATAGTATTTTTCACAGTACTCCCCGAAGCAAGAAAACAGACAGTGATGTATAACATTAGTGGAGATCTCCCCAAAATGTGGATGCGACTGGTGCACTAAACTGAGACTTGTGCAAAGTAACTATGATGTTCTCAACTGAAATATTAAGACTGCCTATCCATCTCTGCATCATTTTTGACAGACGCTACAAAAGAAAAAAAAAAACATTCCAATCCAGACATTGTGAAAATATAATAAAGTCCTATTATTTTTCACAATGACACCCCGAAATCTGTCATGACGCCCTGATTTCATGCTGATGCGGCGTGACAGCTGTGGAGGAAAGTCATGGCAGGTCTCAGTATCACCACACCCGGCCCTCTGAAAGCTGCTGATGTCCCCTTCACCGGATCCCAGGGGCCACACAGCTTCCAGGCCGCCACCTCCCCCTCCTTCCGCTATCTCTCTCCACCTTATCTGACACTTCTTTATGTTCCTGTCAGCTCAAGAGCGGCTTGGTTTATTATTCAGATTTCTAGCATCTGCATAGTAACCATCCCTCTCTGCACCGTTTGCTGCATATGACCCGATATGCCCAAATGGCCCCGGTTACTAATGCATACTGACCCCAGGAATATGAGATGATGAAATGCTATTACTGTTCTACTAGGACCCACCACTCTGTTGGTGCTTACTCAAACACACCGACACAGTGTAGGTCTTTTTCGAGGTGAAAGATCTAGGTCAGGGGTGTCAAACATATGGCCTGCGGGTCAGAAGCAGCCCACCATGGGGTCTAATTCGGCCCACTGGATAACGGTGGTATTCTTGCTGATTTTCACTCATCAATTTATTAATTGACTTGAATTGTGATTCAGATTTGAAGGACACATTTTCCTCTGTATTTTTTCATTATCACCAGAGTAACCCCAGGTGGTTTATCATAGTAAAGTTATAAAATGTCAAGTTATATATATGTTCTATATATCTTAGATATGATTTATAGTTTATTATGCAATAGTTTTACTGTTTGGCCCGCCTGAGATCAAATTGGGCTTTATGTGTCCCCCGGACTAAATGAAGTTTGACTCCCCTGATCTAGGTGGACAGAGTTGTTTGCATCTCCAGGTTAAACTTTAAAGCACATTATATTGTTTAAACTTGTAATCATAAAAGCTCAGAATCAGTACCTCTAGGATTGTTTTTTTTATTGAAAGGATACATTGATTTACAGCTATGTATACCACATCTACAGACCTGGAGTCTAGCTTATAGAAAATTACCACTGTTTAAATTTCAATATTGTTTAAAAAAAAACAAAAGAACAGCAGTTGGATGTTTTCCAATCATTTGAATCTTGTAGCTTTAAAACAGCACACAGGAAACATGCTGGCAAAAGATTAGATGACCCAAATAATATGACAGCTGTTATGAAACTACATCAATAGTGTGCTAATTCTGGAGCTAGATAGTAGAATTCTCCTTCACTGAAACAGTAACATCACAGTGTATTCCAGGACACGCGGCCAGGTTTCTTTGAATTGCATCAGAGGGAGAGTAGGCAGCTTGTGTTTTTTTTTTTTTTATCTGCCTTGTTACAGCAGGATACAGAGGGGAAAATGCCTTTGGGTTCAAACCAAAACAGCCCTTGTTGTTGGTGAATGAGGGGTCAAGTGTTTGATAGCCAGGTGCCGTCAGGGGAGAAAAAAAGCAGGTGTGGGGAATAAGGAGGTTTATGATCACAACAGGAAGCCAGCTCTGTGGAGCAAATATTCAGGTGTATAAAGCAAATAAGCACATTGTGAAATAAATAACCAGATGCACAAATGACAGACTGGCAGTTGTAGCTGGGGAACGAATGCATACATTACTGAAGCAATCATGTGCCTTTCCACAGCTCGTGGGGAAAATAACAGTATTTTGTTTGGAAGGTGGTGGTTTATACATTTTGCACAGTTGTCTTTTATGAAACTGGTTTCTTTAAAAAAAAATAATCATAAAGCTTATTTCTGACTCTCGGCTTACACCAAAACTTATTAAAGATTCAATAATACCTCAGATATTTATGCATTAAACAGGGTAAGAATAGCAGTCACGCTTATCTCTGCTCTTTTTTCCTCTCTTTGCTCTCCTGCCGTTCTTGTCTTTTCTCTATCACTTTGTTTCCCTTTCTTTTCTTTCTACTAATGCTTATCTCTAATCTTATTTGCATTCAAATTACCTCACCAGGTGGTACACCAATCAGAGGTAAGAATGCTGGGTACAGAAAACATCCAATCATCCTCCTCTTCCTCTTCACTGAGCCCTCTCATCCACCACCTCCTCCTCTTCCTCCTCCTCCTCCTCCTCCTGTCATCTCAGTGTCCTCATTTCCAGATGTTTGTCCTTTTTCGCTTGCTCCGACACTTTCTCTGCCGTCAGTACATAACCTATCTGAAGTATAAAGGTCCAGCCTTAATGTCATGGAAAAGACATTAACAAAACACAATGACAATGTTCTAAAATGACAACTTACATCTGATGCCCCAGACCATTTATACGTTTACTAGTACAGTTTACTGAGATAGCAAGTCCAACAATCATTATTCAAGCTTGATCAAACAGTGTATTCATGGAAAATAGAACGTGGACAATCAAGCTTTCAGTCAAACTGCAAGACATAGAATTACAAGCAAAAGTACACAATTGGGTTGTGTTCACACCTAACATGTTTGGTGGTCAGTTTTTCATAATCAGTCGTCTCATTTAGAGGTCTCTGGTTAATCTCCAAATTGTGTTCTAGCACGTTGATTCCACATTGGATGAAACAAATACATTTAAAAGACAAACTGCCACTGCATTATCATACGCTTCACATCTGCTTTTATCCCTTTTTCGTGGTAGAAGGAGAGAAATAGCAGTTTTGAAAAATGAAAAAAAGAGCATTTATAGTTTCTTTATAGTTCAGAGGGTTTCTTGCAGCTACTATTTACCCTCTGAAGCAACTGGAGACATGAGCCTACATATCTAGACCCAAATCTATCAAATGAAGTCATGCTGAGACCACTTCAAAAAAGGACCAACGCAGCTTTAGAGCGACTACAGAAAGTAAAGACAGCTTTCAAGTGCTCATGAATGCAACTTTACTTGCCGTTTTGATTATTAACTGTGAGGGGAACAGGTCACCAAAGACTGAGTTAATGACTGAAAAGAACCAATAGCTGCAAACATGAAGTCATATGATGATGTAAATGATATTAAACGATATAAGTTGCCTATACAGATCAATTATATGACAGTAGCACCTTACACTGTAAATAATTTTACTGTTATTTTAGCAGAAGATTCTCTATGCACAGTGGCCGTTCCACTTTTACCATAATAGCTGGAGAAGCTGCGTCTGTTTAAAATAGAAATGCTCAGACAAAATTGAACAACCCTCAATATTTCATCAGCTACAGGTCCGGGTCCGGATTAGAAAGCGTCCAGATCCGGATCCGGACCGCGGTCTGCCTATTATTGACCTCTGATCTAGAGGAACCAAACTTCAGGTGTGAACACAGCTTTACAGTCAACAGGCAACATGGCAGCAGAACAGTCCATAGGCATCAGTAAGTTAGTATAATGAGGCTTTCAGACTCCATAAATAAAGGTTTTGTATGTAGATCAAATCCAGAATAGCATCCTCTCTACTTACATGTGTAGATTTGGTCAGTTTCTCTTTTACCCGCCTAGATCACGCTTCTGAGCTAGATCATGAGGTGAGCCAGGTAGCAGACCACCTTTGCAATTAGTAGTCTGCAAACTGTGTGTCATTGAAGTATTGGGGCGCGACATCCGTCTGCATGCTGCTTTGGAAGCTGCATAGAGAGCAGTAATGTTGCTGCACTATTAACGCTCAACATCTGAGGGGCAGAGAAAAGTTCCGGCAGCTTCATAGTCTTCAGCATCCATTTGCCATTCTCAGGAGAGAATGAAGCATTTTCTCCTAAAAGGCTTCTACCATCCAGAGGTGCTGAATGTGAAATGAGAAAGACAATCAGCACAAAATGGGAAATGTGGAAATATAGAAAATGAGAAAGATTTAACTGCTGCTGCACGTACTCCTCTTCACACTTTAGTGTGAGGCTGGGTCTACAGTCTCTTAGACGGACGCCCAAAGGGAGGAAGTTAAGAGCTTTGAACAACAACAAAAAAAAAAGAGTACACAGCTTTTTCATTATCACTCTAACATGTTTTGTGATATGTAGGAGGGAGGCTTACCTACATACTGTTTGTGAGTGTGTTTGTGTGTGTGTGAGAAAGAGAGAGAGAGCGAGAGAGAGAGAGAGAGAAAGCATAGTTTAAGGACATACCTCTAAGGCAGAATGTCCTTGCTGGCTGCATCCCAGATGAAGGTTGCTCTTCCTCCATCTCAGGCCACGCTGCCTACACCAGCTCCACCGGGGATGTGGCTACACACACATTATTTCAACCACTGACTTGTTAAAAAAAAAAAAAAACAGCTCTTAACATTGTGTTACAAACCCATCCCATGATGCATTTCAGGAATGTATTCTGAAATATATACTGTACGTTTTGACATTTTATTTTCCATGTTTCTTATCGTCCACTGCAAAACTGCATGATGTGTGTCACATTCACAGACAATATGTAACACCGCATAAACGCTAAAAATACATTTCTGTTGTCTGTCTCAGACTTAACCTCCCTACTGACAACTGAATATGAAATGTTGGCATAAATGCTGTGAGACTGTTATGAAATGTTTTAGTAATGAGTAGAGGTAAATCATGATGGAAGGTAAGTTACAGCTTATGTTTCACCTTTAGAATGCTTAATAAGAGGTATGTCTGTGTTTTAGAGCAGAGATCACAAATTAAGGTGGGGTCTTTGAAAAGCTAATGCAATATAGCTCACATATTAAACTAAAGGCTTTGAGCAACCACTTTATATTCACCTATAATTACTTCACCTTTTATGTTCCAAACATGACAAATATTCCATGTTTCTCTCTGTATGACATCACTGCTCCTGACACAGTGTTCAGACTGAAAGCTGTTGGGATGAAGTCTGCTCCCTAATGACATCATTTACTGAAAGGTCTTTTGAATGACATTTCAAATGACCAACCACAGACTGTTTGAAGAAATGGTGCTGCGATTATAGCAGAACAATGTGGAATTGGTATCTGTGGCCCACTATGCTCAACAAGTGGTATGGCTCACTTGTGCCACGGATATAGAAATACAGAGATGACAGCACCCAACCCCCACCACAAAGACATCACTAACTCTCCTAAAGAGTCTATGTAAAACAAAATGATCTGAGCCAGTAAGCACTTATTTCCCATTATGCATCATAAGATAAAGCAGGCATTATAACTTCACTGCATACGACACTAAGTGAATACATCACCATTAATACTTTCATGTTTAGAGCTAATTCTGTGTTCAGTTCAATAGTTCAAAACCAAACATCTCAACCTCTTGGGAAGCAGTAGATGTAACCCAGCCCACTAGATAACTCTGCAAAGTATGAAAATTACAGAAAAGTAATTCCCATTTTTCTGCTGATTCAGATATTTTTATTCCACCCTGACCAGAATATAACTTTCTGAAAAAACGATCAATATATATTGTGCTCATATTTAAAACATTCAGATATTGATCATCAATCAGAAGCTTCTGTGCAATGAAATTTCATTTTTCTTAAAACATCTCAGACTGTTTATATGTTTTGTAAATAGGTGGTTTATTATAGTAAATATATATATATATATATATATAAGATATATAAGATATATTATATAATATTTATAGATTATTATGCAACAGTTTTACTTTTCCGGCCCACTTGAGAGCAGATTGGGTTGTACAGTAAGAGGCCCCTAAACTAAAATGAGTTTGACACTCCTGGATTAGAGGGTTAGGATTAGGCTACCTGTGATCATTGTAGGGAAGGAACATGTCACTCAGTGTAAGAACAGGAAATATGAATATCGTCAGCCTTTCTTTCCCCCCCCCCCCCCTGAGATGATCATTGACAGAATTATCATTACTTCTCATTAAGTAATGAGCAAATCTTGGGTCATCTTGAAATGAATGATTATTGCTATAAATAATATAATATAATATAAATAAATGATTAGACATAGTATAGGTCTCCAAATACTAAACATCAGCCCTGAATGCTTTTGTTTAGTTTTTTGTAGGTATGTAATGAAAAAAGATCAAATTTAGGTTCATTTAGGAAAGTATGTGGACCAATAAGAGTGTGTGGGACTAGTGTTTGTGTGTCAGAATCAGATTACCGTGTGTGTGTGTGTGTGTGTGTGTGTGTGCGTGTGTGTGTGTTCTGACTACATGTGTGTGGTGCGAACCTGAACTTGTGACATTTTGGCCTCCCTCCCCAGGAGCGCTTCAGATTGAGAACAGCGAGGAGTCAGACCAGGGCAAGTACGAGTGTGTGGCAGTCAACAGCGCTGGGACTCGCTACTCGGCTCCGGCTAACCTTTATGTTCGAGGTAAGATCCCTCCCGACCCGGGCCGACCCCTCCCTGCTGCCATACAGGTCACCACCTTTAACAGTAATGTCCTCACTCGTCACCTCGTCTGCTGCCTCCTGACTGCTAATATAGGGGGAAACTCACTTCCTGGATCCCACTGCAGTGAAAGTTAAACCTGTTGATGCCTGTCCGGTCTCTGCTCTCACACCGCCATATCCTGCTCCCTCTATCTCCCTTTCTGTCTCATCTTTGTCTCCTGGGTGGTGATTTATGTATTTTGCTCCACTGCCCTGTTGTTAGTTTGCTTGACCTGCCTAACCTCACAGAGACGGGGGGGGGGATGGGGGGTTGTTTTGACTCGTCAGGGGTGAAAGAGAGGTTGGCTACAGTTCTGCCTCTTTGTTTTGGGGAGGTGGAGGGTTTGCATGTGGAGTCTTGCCTCAAAGAGAAGCTGACACCTTTTGCCATCGAACCTCCCGTGTGGTGAGAAGACAGGAAGAAAATTCCCCTCCAGTCAGCTGGATGCGCTGCAACAAAAGGTAGCAGGGTGAAAGGCAGCCTCGGGGCTTCTCATAAGTAGGCCTCGTCAACAAACAACTCAATTAGCCTCGACCCATATCAGGTTCTCAAAGGCAGTTTTTAAAGCATGAGTGTGATCCATGACTGCTTTATTCTCTTGTTCATGTGACATTTCCATTGACAATGCTCTTTGATGCAGCCCCCCCCCCCCCCCCCCCCCCCCCCCCCCCCCCCAAAAAAAAAAAAAAAGAATATCAAAGCTTCTGCATGCTAGATACAGCTAGATACAGCTAGTAGGTCTTTTATAAGCCCTGTGTAACAATACGTTGTATTATTTTTAATATCTCGTCAGGATTTGCTCATTTTGACGTGCTGTCACACAGTTCATTATATCCACTCATCTCGGCCTCTCTTAAAGGAGAGATGTTGATTTATTTCAAGTCTTTCTTAAAACTGCACTCACTTGTACAATATTATTGGCAGTGTTGGAGAGTAACTATTTACATATATAACGATTTTACATAATTTAATTACAGAATAAATGTAATTATAATCCGTAACAGTTAGTCTGAAAAAATGTTGATGATTACAAAGCGGGTTACATCTGAGGTCACACCTTTAAGATTGTGTTTATTTTTTCATATTTAACATATATTGCTGTTTTTAATTCTTTGAAATCAATATTTTTTATATTTAGTAAATAAATCATGATGTGGGCTTATTTGGAGCACACATGGGCTTAGATAATGTCACAGTACTAATTAAGCCCTTGACAGACTTTTGACTTTTTTCATCAAATATCTTTATTTTATATTCCAAAATCTACATGAATTAATGAACACTTTTTCAAATGAGAGATAAATGTTGCTTTGTAAGAAATGATCTCTCTTATAAATCATGTCAGTATCCATGAAAAACAGCTGAATTTAGATTTTGGTGCTTAATGGGAACACTTACCCTAACAGCTGAAAACATTGGTTAGAACATTAGAAAAGTCATCAAATGTAATAAGTTACATTACTTTGATGAAGTCATTGAAATAGTTACATTACTTATTACATTTTAAATAGAGTAACTAGTAATCTGTAACCTATTACATTTCCACAGTAACCTTCACAACCCTGGTTATTGGTCACTGATTTTTCCCCCTGTTCATATGGGCTATGAAGCAATTACCTTCAAAGAGTAATGACACTAAGACTTAGACTAATTTTGGAAAATACCCACTTGATTTGGCTTATCTGGACTGTTAAAGCCTCAGATTAACTTCAGTGTAGTCAGTCTATGTAAGTATTGCTTCATAGCCAGTATGAACAAGAGGAATAATTACAAAGACATGTATTTATACTAGAGTTGTATTAGAATAGAACTGAAATAAGGAAGAATGTATTCTTTGTGTTGGAATATTGTTAAAGTCTATCATCCATGAGAGAAATGATGCTGCTTAAGTTCATGTTTTCAAGCTCATACAATACTAATGTAAGTATTTAACAGACTAACTGATTCTACAGCCTTCTGTGAGCATCAGTCAGAAAGAGAAAAACTTATTTTCATTTAAAATAAACATTAGGTAAAAAGACTTCACGTATTCCTTCTGGCAAACCGGCCTGTGTGTGTATATGTGTTAGTGTCTGGGAGAAGCATATGGGCAAACAGATGTACATTTTTATTTTCTCATCATCATGGGCGCCTGCTTATGTTTTAAAATGGGAGAGCTAACTTGGTAATTAAAACTAATTTGCTGCATTTCTACACCACCTAACCTCCTGGATTACATCAGGAAACACTAGCCTAGATTAGTCAGATTAACCCTAACCCTGCTCTGAAGCCAAGAATGCATCAAGAACAGTTCATGTTTGGATAAATGAAATGGCCTCACAACAACCATCTAATTCCAATCTCACCTGTTTATTTTTCACACAGGTTCTAGTGGGAGCCATTCTCAATAGCACCACTAGCTGATGGAGTTGTAACGTTATACAGGAATGAATAATCATACATTTGGATCACTTCAAACTCAAATTAGTCAACTCAGAAGGTGACTTTTGCTCGTCAAGATTTAAAGAGCCATTCTACTCAAGGAATAGACTCTGAAACCACACTGTAGAGTAAACCTACAATTGACAGAATAATCATAATAATGAAAGCATAGTGCAGAGGCTTGATGAAAGCAGAGATCATCACATGGAGTGATGCGTCATCATGTTTAAAAATAATTCCACCCAAAGTCAGACTAAAACTGAAACTAAACTCCTGATTATTTGACTATTTGTTCATTCAGACACTTTTGTGCTATGAGAAAAAAAGCTCTTGTCTATCTCTCAGTGTGCTGTCCGTCTGCTCTTACTCTCCACTTGCTCCGTTACTCAGGCGCCTATGCTCACTTGAACCGATGCATCATCTTCCCATCAACAGACCAGAGTGGTCACTCCTTATACAAAAAAACTGCCTTTGAGAACTGAAAAAAACACTTTTCCAAAAAATCTCTCGAGTAAAAATGAAGATAAAAGTTTGAAGTCATTTTGTTGGCTGCTTCTACACGGCTGATTTCTTCATGAAAACTTCACACTTACACTGTCAAGAATATAAACAACTTTTATCCTTTTTTTCCCCCCCTAAAACAAACAAAGTCTGATTCTGAAATGTATGATTTGTTATTTTTTGCTTCTCTTTTCAAGGTTCCTGTCTGTGTTGCTTTAACCTTTAACCTCTCCAGGTGTGACGGTAGCTTATGTTTCCATTTCCATCTCACATATCTTCTCTGCAACACGGCACATGTTGCCAAAGCGTGTTCGTCTTCTTATCGTTATCACCTGTATGTTTCTCTTCATCTATTTTGAGTGTTTTCATATCTTTTTTGTTCTTTGTATTTGTCACAATACAACCTGTCCATAATGTCATATCCACTCAGTGTCATATCCACAGTCTGTATACCTTTTTCTGTTCATCTCACACAATGCTTATCCCTCTAATCAGGCAGCTGTTTCTCATCATTTACTGTGTTTTCGCTTTGTTTGCACCTCAGCTGCTGGACATGTGAGAGAGTATTTAGTGTTGTTGTGTTGTGTGTGAGAATGTTGTGTGTTGAATGTGTTGGCAGTATTGTTCCCAACACATTCAAAACTGTAAATAAGCTGCATATAAGACTTGAGTGGGAGCAGAGAGACGGTCTGTTGGTCCTCTTAGCTATTAAGAGATATCAGTGTGTACTGTGATGAAACGTAAGCAGTACACACATCTGAGGGACAGAATCTTCCATGATAAGATAAGATAAGATGAGATGAGATATTCCTTTATTAGTCCCACAATGGGAACATTTACAATATTGCAGCAGCAAAGTGCACAGTAAAAAAAAGCGCCAATAAAAAGAAGAACAGGAAGAAAGAATAAAACAAAAGAACAATAAATAATAACTAAGTACTATAGTACAACATATTATAGTAAATACTAGTAAAATGATCTTGAAAAAAGTCATCTTGATGTTGAGTGATAATATACCTGATTAAAGATTGTTATTGCACAGGTTTAAAGTGAACATATATAAATATATAGATTGCACAGTTGAAAGGAGAAGTAGACCTGAAATACCAAGGATGCTTCTCCTTCAGTCATTGAGCAATGACTGGAGCCTTTGGCCATGATAATGACCAATGATAATAATGTAACATGCTATGCACTACTTAATAGACTATGTAAATACAGAGAAGATGACAAGAAGCTTTAAAGCTAAATAGTAAGCAAATGGAGTTAAGATTAAGTAGAATATGAAATGTGTCTTGATGTGAGAAAACAAACCATGTAATGGCAATTTAGTTACTTACATATATTAAAAGGATCTTGACTAAAAATTGAAGACAAAAAGGAGAAGCCTATCAGTCCATTTACTGTGTAAAAGTAGTCAGACCTTCCTTTTTCAGTTCAGTTGAATCAGACTGTAGTTAGTTTTCCTTCTGATCTGAACACAGCGATCATATTGGAGTGCAGACCTTAAACATTTGTCCCCAGGACCCTTTTATAGGAAATGTTCACAAACTAATTCTGGAGTGGTTTGTTTGTGTTGGGAACATGATCCAACCTCTACAAGGCACACTCTATAAGCTCCTGTAGTCAGGTGTACTTTGTATGCTGGGATGCACAAAATCAACAGCTGCAGCTAGCCAGAACATGTATCAAAGTCCAACTAACAGCAAAGTACATTGGATTTGGCCAGAAAACCTTCTTCAGGACCGTCTTCCTGTGTGCATGCTCTTGTTCCCACCTCAGACACAACTAACCAATCAGCAGAGTGATGCATTTAGGCTTGCTTTGATTTTTTCTTTGTGAAAGGAAAGTGAACAAGACATTTACCAACTCATCCACATATTCAAACCAGCAAAACTCCTATTTGTTTGAAATGCACTAAAGTTAAGGTTAATATACTACATGCCCTGACTTCCACAACCTGTAAGCATAACATAACATCAAAGCAACATGTGATTGTCTCAGTGAACAGGACCAGGACTGTTCACTAGTACAGGAGAAATGCCTACAAAGATCAATATTCTAACATACATATGTGTGTGTGTGTGTATTATATTAGGAAAGACTTTCAGACAACATTATCATTAAATGCATGGGTGCCAAACATCCCTGTATATCTCAAGCATTTAAAGATTATAGAGCACATGTCATACACAGGGCAACTCAATGTGCTTTACATACAAAACTAAATATCAGTAACAACTGGAAACATTAACAACATACTATTGAGAAAAGAAAACCTAATTATAGTAAAAAGAGAAAAAGAAAACAAAAAGCTAGACTAAAATAGAGAATAAAATATAAGAGTGCAGCATAAAGATTCAACCACAAATTAAAGTAATATTGCATTTAAGGGTTAAATACTTCAGCATTTAAGTATATGTACTGGATACCGTTGTTATTATCATAGAAAAATGTGTTGTTAATGAAAAAGTGAGGCATTGGGACAATAAAACTGGCAAGAGTCGACTTTAAACCCTCCTTTTTAACATTTATAAGCAGTATATAAACATTAAATGTAGTTATATGCAGACATAAGGATATTGATACTGATACTGATTCTTTATGTGTTTTATCATATTGTCGTCATGTATTATGGTTATTCAACAAGAAGAAGGTAGTTTACATTAATAAACACTTTTGTTAGCTTAAAAAATACAAAAGCTTTGGTACTGAAATGATTCTCTGTTTATAATTTAAAAGAATGCCTTAAAGAACAGTGTATTTGAAATTTGGAACAGAGCTAAATGACTAACATGATCAAAAAATATGGTTTGATTTGGACTAGCCCTAACTGGTGGGACACTCTTCAGTCATTAACTAGGACCTCAGTGGGAGCACACATAGCAAATATGAAGAAATTAGACATATTTGAACAGTTTATTCATACACTACCTTAGTTAACATATTCATGTTTGCAGTCTGTATAAATCACACCTGGATTACCCTGTGTGTGTCCTCATCTATTAATGGGTAAGTGGACCAACAGTAGAGTCTCCAAGGAGTCAGTGTGCTCCTTTTAATGAATCTGTTCTCAGTTAGGAAGGGCCACATGGCAAAAAGAAGTACAAATTTCCAAGGTGAGTGTTTGACTAATCATGTCAGGGGCCATGTTTATGTGCTCATTGATTTCAGGGCTCGCCGGCTGAGCTCGCCGTGAGTCAATGGGCAGAATAAATGTGGGCAGTAACACACTGTCTGCTTTGTGTGCTTAATGAAGTCTGGTTGTCAGCAAGCCTCAGCCTCCTTAATGCTGTCTTAATTCACAGGCTCACACACTGCAGCAAAGTTAGGGACAGGGAGGGGAAAGTGTATGTGTGTAATTGTGTGTCTGTGTATCTATTTGTGTGGGCAGTGACTGACAACACTGTAACAGTTTTTCTACAGTTAGAGTTAGATTAGAACTGATGATCATCCCTATCTGATTCTGCTTTATGTCAAAGTGCTTCCTTCATAGCCTTTTGCTTTGTGTGTGTAATGGGTTTGCACTGCATTTTTATGTGCCATATGATGTGTGTGTAAGGGTGTGTGTGTGTGTGTGTGTGTGTGTGTGTGTGTGTGTGTGTGTGTGTGTGTGTGTGTGTGTGTGTGTGTGTGTGTGCGTGTGCGTGTGTGTCTCAGTGCACTGCACAGGCTATTGTCTCCACTGTGATTTCCTCACTCGTTAATGGATAAGCAGATATTTGCCTGTTTTACTCTCTCTGTTTCTCCTTGTCTTCTTCCTCCCACTCCTTATTTTTTTTTTCCCTCTGTTGTTTTTTTCTTTTCTTTTTTTTCCACTTTATCTTAAATCCCTCCATCACCATTGCACCCTGCCATCCAAATAAAAACAATCCAAACCTCACCACTCAGATCAACGGGAAGGTTGGTTTTTTCACTCTTTACTCTCCTTAAAGCCAAGGCCTGGCAGACTGGAGCCGTGCAGCGCTGGCATCTCGCCAGGCGCCTCAGGCCCGTCCCGGCCTCTCTCTCTCTCAGGACCCCAGCACCACAGTGCTCCCCCAATTGCACTCCCCTTCCACCCTTTACCCTGCTGCTGTAGTATATGCTGCCTTGCATCACATCACCCCTTTGAAATTTTGTGAAATGAGCATGATGTCCTGAAATACAATAAATATTCTACCTGCACAGAATGTGACAAAACATACATTTTACATGGACGAAGTGGTTGAATTTAGTTCTGATGCAGAAGGCTATGAAAGTATAAGCCCACTTCATGCTTGACACAGCCAATAGGCTTCACTTACTGTAGTACAGAGGTCAGGGAGTTTAAAATCAGTGTTTTTAGGAGTTTCAACTCATCAACGTGAACTTACTCCTAATTTACAATAAGGGCAGTGTTCCTCCTGATATGATCTGATGATGACACATTAGCACACTGTAATACCATGTCTATACAGAAAGCATAGCGTGACCAGCATGTTAGCAAAGCAGTAGAAGCAGTGAGTGCTCCATCTGTGTGTCTACACCAGAGGCGTTCAGGTACAGTGTTGAGTCTAGGTCACCTGTGTTTTGGAAGCCAATACAACACAACCACTAGTAATTGAAGTATCTGAAAGTGCAATCATCTTCAATTTATGATGGTGTATTAGGGCCCTATAAATAAAAACAAAAAAAACTGACCTGGAGGAGGGGGGATAATATTTCAAGAAAAAATTTGCAGAATTTCTGAGATTAAAGTCATAAATTTATGAGAAAAAAACTTGGATATAGTCTGATATTATAGTGGCAAATTTGCAAGAAAGAAAACACACATATTTATGAGAAATAAACTCCTGGTGAAAAAAAGCTATCACCTCATCCAGATGTGTATGTTTTATTTTTTTCTGAAACAGGCTCAGTTTGTTGTAATATCTTTTCAAAGTCCGGATGCATAGGATGATACGGTGATTCTGGGCTAAGATAACAAGCATCTCCGCAGTTTTATTTTTCTCATATATTTGTGACTTTATAATGTCAGAGAATATCTGAGTAATTTTTACCAGTTTAATCTCAGAAATTATTAAATTTGTTCTCGAAATAATACGCCACTGTATCAATTAAAGAAACCAAAGAAATATATATTTATAAAAGTGATTTAGGTTTAGTTATTGTGGATTTAAATTCCCCCAAAATTCTGCAAAGGCAAATTTGTCCAAACTAAGTGTTGTAGAATAACCAACAGCAAATCATTAATGTGTGAAGTGATTTTCGGGACACTACAGTGTATAAGAGTAGAGTTATTAAATAGTATCTATTTTCAGTGTTGCACTTTGTAGACGGTCCCTGCACACTGATCCCACAGCTGGCTATACATAGAGGAGTTTTATTAGTGTGGCTCAGAGGACGTGTAAAGTAATAAATCACTATGTAGCATTAATACAAAACATTATTTTAAAAAGCTGCTTTACTTGGCAAACATAACCTGTTCTTTACATCTGAGGAATACAAAATAAAAGACGTGTTGCTGTCACACACCTCACACCTTTCACAGGGAGGGAACATAATCTTCACATCATTTCAGCCCACAACATAATGTGAGTTCAGAGTTTGTGCTCACTTCACAAAATTGTGCCCCTGTGTCAGTCCCATGACACCCTCTCCAGCATGCTGATCATGTATTTTATTGTCTCGGCTAATTCAAAAGCATGGCTTGTCTCAGCTCTCATCTGCTGTCCGACCATCATCACAGTGAGCGGCAGGCTCCGAGCTCACGCTGCTTTTACCATGCACTTCTCTTATCTGTGTCTGCTGAAAAAACTCCACTCTCCAAGAGAACAAAATAGCCTCAGACATGTTTACAGCTTTTCCAAGACTCTTAAGAGTCTGGATCAGAAATGGAGGGGGAGTGAACCACTATTGGAGAGAATTGTGGCCCTGGCTGAAGTGTTTGTTTTTGATATGTGGATTTGCACACATGTGTTGAAGCTTGTTGGTCGTCTATCATTCTGCAGAAACAATGTGTTTTCCTGTTCCACGGCTTCATGTCTGAGATCAGAGAACACATATAGAGTTACTGCATGAATACAAAAGATCATATAGCTCATTTCAGATTTCAGTAACACTGCTTCTGTTTTTTTTAAGGAAAGGATGAGTTTAATGGTAGCAATGACAAAAGTGACTTCAATTATAGAATTTGCATTCCTGGCAGACTTGAAAATGAAAGAATCAATGACAGTAGAAAAAGGGCAGAGGATACTGCATATGAGAATGAATAGCTGTTACAAATATATTTGTCAGTATGCAGTGTATTTTTTGCTTTATGAACTTTTCTTTTTAACGTCATTTAAACTCCATCAAATCCAGAACAAGCACAATAGATAGACGAACATTCTAGAAGAAAAGGTTCCATTTATTATTTACATCACTCTTTTATTATGGTAGAGTAAGTGTAGATGCCTGACAAATGTAGGGGGAGAATAAGACTGCACATACAGTTGTCTTCCAATCAACTAAAGCAACCAATTAATAAATAAACTAGTAATCTTACCAGGACAGTAGCAGATGTATCTGTATCTGCATATGGATCAGTGACAAATAAGTGTTATCATCAGCATCAGGTTTGTTAAAATGTACATTTAGTATGTTTATTGGTTTTATATCATATGAAATGACATTTGCAAAATTTTATACCAAAAGTAACACTGAATGCAACTGAAAATGATCCATATACACTGTATTTCTGTGTACTTACACACATAATAATTACCTTTATTTAATATAAAAAGTTATAATGTAAGATCATGCCAAACTAGTTGATATGGTGTTTTATTGAGAATTTAGTGTTTCTAAGCAAGTTGAATTAGTTTTTATGGTTACACCACTTAGACATTTTTGCCATAATCCTCTAATATATTCTCTCAAAATGGATTAAAAGCAGACATTTGATGCTGGGTCCACAAAAAAAGAATGTGTGCAAGTTATTCATTTTTATTTTCACATTTTAACCCTTTAAATTTGACTAAACCACATGGACACAAAAAACCTCATTGACAGAAATGCCTGAGACACATTTGAAGTCATTTAGAAACAGTGTCTCCATTGCATAGTTTGTCCACCAGTTAAGGACAGAAAAATAAATTAATAAAAAATTAATTTTTACTGCCCAGTCAATAGAAATATCCACAACTGTGTGCAGTCCAGGCACTGTTGCAGTTAGTATCCTTTTCTATTAAAACATTATGTGTTATATATTTACATTCATTATTTGACACTTTATTGCCATTTCAACATAGCTGACAGGAATTCGGTTTGGTGACCATGATGTAAGTTTTTTATAATAGTTTGATGAAACATTTTGGATTATTTTTGAATATAGTTCAGCTGACATGTAGCTCCTACTTGAGGGAACTCAAGTTATTCTCATTGACAGATGATGACCCCACGCACAGAAACAGCCAGTTAGAGCTTTGTTGATGAAATAAAAAAATTCAGGGCACTTTTAAAGTCAACTTGTCAAACAGTTTGTACAGCTGCATCATTCTTTTCCATGCTTTCTTCCTCTATGTTTTTTATTTTTTGTGGATGTAGCTAGATGATCTCTTAATCCTGTTTACATAACAGTTTTGGTAAGGTTGTTTGTAGGTGGGATCAAAATTGCAAACGTCATCTTCCTACTTCGCAAGCTCAGTATTTAGTTATGCATGAAAAATATAGAAATTCATAAATACATATAAATAATGACAGAAAAATGGCCAGACAAACAGTGACAAGTGTGGATGAGTCTGACATAACTGTACAGGTCACTGTTCACTTCAGAATAAACTGCTCTTAAATACATTTAGATCAGATCAAGTCATTTGAAAATAACATCAGGGGGACAAATGTGTTGTTCCTCCCTCCTGATGAAAAAATGTTGCAGATATTGTATTTTATTCATGAAAAGTAAATCCTACACTTAGTCTCAGTTGTCTTTCTGTGTGTTAGAAGTAGCTAAAATCCACACAGTGTAAACGTTTAACCACCAGCAGCAAATGGGAACAATGAACCTAAAAATAAAATGAAACAGTGAACATCATTAGATGTGAAGAGATGCCATCAGTCCAGCTGAAGACTGAATGTTCCTTCTACCAGAGTTGTTTTAAAGGACATTCTTAATTCAGTATGTGTAATCCCTGCCCATGAATCATGCAGTGAGCATGCTGCTGCTCCTCCACCTGAACTACTGCATGACTTCCCTCACAATGCATACAAGACTGTTTGCTTTCCCACCCAGCTTAACTTCTCTTACAACTCCAGCTTTTTTTTTCTTTATCAGGACTTGGCTTCCCAAATCTTTTCAGTTGCCTCTCCTTTCCTCCCTCCTCCACCCCCCCCCCCCTCTCCCTCTCTCGCCTCTTTTCTCTGGCATGCCAATGAAGATAAGAGTTTGTCTGCATTCTAACTATCAGCTACTCCTTAATTGTGCATCTGTTGATCCTAAATGTCATCACGGTGACTCTGACAAATTCTCACTCCTGTCTCGCTCTTGGTGTCAGCACCTCAGTCATCCATCCATCCATCAGGCCATTGTCCAGACTGCCAGTAGCAAAAATAACATCAGTCTTAACTTCTGACACAATAAACTATTGTCATCGCATTGTGACCATCCTCCATGTCCACGGGTAACTTCATGGTTTCTAATTGACTAATATTGTAACATGATGGTTCCCTCAGTGCTGGCCAGCACATTGATATCATACAGCGTCAGAAAGTAGAGCTGCTGGACTTGTTGTTCAGTCTAATTATCAACAAGCAACCATCTCAGTTTTACCTGATTTGAATTAAATCAAATGTCTCATATTCTCATGGCAGGTACAAATTAATCAAATATCTATATCTACATATTATTTATGAATAAAGACAAAGAAAATACATTTACACCAGTTGTAAAAAAAATAGGATATCAGGATGAAACATGATTAAATAGTCCCTAAATAGCAATAGAACATATTTTTAAAACATATTTGGGTTTCCTTGCAGTGGTTTTTCTATTACCCCTCAAAAATGTATCAACATCCCCCAAGAAAAGCTGGAGGATTAGGCAATAATAAAGGACTACCTTGGTCTACCTTAGCTTATTCCACTGCCAAGGTGACCTGGACCCTGATAAGCAGGAGAAAATCCAGTCAATATAAGTGTGGGGGTCTTGGGATGAGATTGGTAGGGGGTCGGTGGAACAGTATTGCACTTTAAATCAATCTGACAGCAGTTTCACAAGCAGGTGGAAAGTTTGACTGTGCAGACCAGCAGACAGAACACTGATGATATCTCATTATCATGTTCAGATAGAAATAACATTACTTCTGGTATAAGTGTTACTGTCATTAAAGCTTATTTGATGAAGGGAACAGAATGTCTTGTTTTGAACTTCGTAATAAGAACTTGTTATTTTCAACCCTACTATTCATATTTCACACCCTCACAGTATGTTCCTGGTCTAAGAATCCCCTCAAATGTTGAACCACAGATCTGTTTAGTAAGCATCAATAGTCGATCTGACAGATCTGAAAAAACAGCTACTATCACACAATATCATGTCCTATTTTACCTAAGACATGAAAATATAACATAGCAATAATAATTGAAATGTATTTTATGTAAAGTGAAAATAACAAGAACTTTATTGAAGTGTGGGGTTTATTGTATAACCATTAGAGCCATCAGTCTTCACTGCTACATCATACATTTAAAAAATCCTCATAACTACTATCTTATTAAAACTATGAACTATTCATTTCACTAAAACACATGTCAATAGACAAACATTTGTAGCACCTATACAAAAGTTTTAAATATTTTCATTATTGTCCATTTTTGGCCCCTTTAAGAAAAGTCATCACATTTCAGAGTAAAATACATTTGGGGTGTTTTTAAAGGTGTCAAATGTCAAAATGGTTCAAATTTGACACAAACCGTATGTAAGGGTAAAAAAAAAGTTTACATTCATGGACAAAAATGATGTTGCATAGACTGCAACTAAAGAAAACAAGGTGCTGCATGTGAATGGAGATCAGCACCACAGCAGGCTGGACAGCTCCACCTCAGTCTCAGCAGGACTTGATTTTAGCCCCGGGTAAAACACACATGAAATGTTAGAGCTAGGCTTACAGTACCAGTCATACTTTCCCATTTACTTCCATGAAAAAGTGTGACTGGTACTGTACATTCAACAGTGAAATAACAGACAGTAATTTGATGTTGGCATTAGCTGTATACATTGATATTATACTAGAGATTGAGAGTTTTGCTGATTTAAGACTTATAGCATATTACACAAAGATAGAATCAGTCTTAATATCCCATTGAGAATATTCCATCATCCAGGCATGACAGCACATATGTGGGCTTCACACAACTTCCATATAAGAACGCCACCATCTTCCACATTATGTAGTACACCCCTCTGCACTGCTAGAGAACTTAAAGATATTCTAAGTAAGCACAAAAACATTAGAAAGAATGTAAATGTATCTGAAAAACTCTTAAAAAGAAAGACTTGCTTTCATCTCATTTTACAGCAATGCTGTGAGGATGAATAGTATATGAGTATCATGCCATGTAAAACTGAAATGTTTGAATAGTTGAATAGTTTTAATCCAATATTCTGATTGAGTACTTTGGAGAAACTGTACTGATGCAACTGCTGACCAGCCGAGGTTAATACATCCTAATGTAATGCTCTACACCTCCACTTTGTTGTGGTAAGGATATAACCAGGTAATTTCAATGTTATGATGTATATCAGTAAAATATTTGATGTATTTCTGGCTCTATTGTTTCCATTTACCAACACACACACACACAGAGCTTTGTCACTCTTCTACCGTAATCCAAACTTTTAAGAAATTCTATTCAGACTCTTCTCTGGCACACAGACCGTAAAATGTAATTCTTATTTATAGCTGGCACTTCAGTCGGAGCCAGTGTTGCTTCACAATGACTCAGAGACACAAGAAAATATTGCTGGGAAACTCTTCCTACTGGCCATGTTAGAGACAGGCCATCTGTGTGTGTTGGAAGATCAATGAGGAAATGAAATGTCAGAGCCTGGCCTTTACTGTGCACCAAGTTACAAGCTACAAGTTTACCACCCACATCATATTACTGGTCCCCTGACATACAGTACAACAACAAGAAATCATGATTTCCTGAACTCCAAATACATCTGCAAACATTTATTTCTCCATTAAAAAAACCTTTTTTAAATTAATTTAAACCAAAAAAAAAAATGTTTTTATGATAGGCACTTAGCTGTCAATCATGTGGCATGAAGGATATTGTGATTAAATGTTTTGAAAGTCAGAATTCTCAGTTTGAAGTAACAGTGAGTCATTGGTATTGATAATAATATTATTGAGCTGAAAATAAATACCTGTGCTGGAGGCCCGTAATCAAAGCCTCTAAATGGACGTCTTCCTTTCCGAGCCTGTCAAGTGCCACGCCAGCAGACAGTGTTGTTCTAGTATGAGCAAAGCCAGCTTTCTCTCCTCTGTCACAATAGCGTTATTGAGCACATGCACCATTAAGCCAAACACACTGTATTTACTTCCAGTTTCTACTACTTTCCACTTATCAACTCCAGCACCATTTATTCTCATATTACATCAGATTTTTTTTTTTTACGCTGAAAAGCAGAGCGAGACAATGTGTTACCTTGCTCGTCCTCTTCTTTACTTTAACCAGGACGAAGCCCTTAGAAAAGCCTCTGATCCACAGTGTAAGCTCCTCACACCCATACTCCAGCCCACAGCTTAAATCACACTTTGTGAGTCAGATTTCAAGACTCTGTGCTCGGCTAAGTCAGAGAGCGAGGACTTCACTTATGCAACATAGCCATCTGCATATTTAACGCTCCCACAGTACTGTTGCACTAATTCAGACGCAGTGTAATGAGGAAGCAGATCCCAGCACTTAAGAAGATTTCTAAGGAAAGAGAGTTAACAATGGAGGAGAAGCTTTCAGAATTCTCTGCAGCACACTCAGTGCCTTGGGTTGTGAGGGAAATGCTCCCGACTAGCAGCACACTAGACTCCAGGTGCATTTTAATCCCTGCAACTCAGCAGGAAACCCCAGATACTCCAGAGAAATCCAGCCTCACACCTCAGGCACAGTCTCTCAATTTACCCCTTTTTCCAAGTGAACATGGTGCGACCTAATTCAACTGTTACATCTAGTAGCGAAGAGCTGGTAATTATATCAGGTGACGCCATATCAACATTGTGGGCCTCTTAGAGGGCAAGCCAAATAAATGCTTGGTACCAGTCTGAGGGAGAATGTCCCTGGAAGAGAGCACCAAGATGCTTCTGACAGAGCAGTTAAGCCACTAAAAGGTTTAGTTTGCTTCACATGAACTAGTTTCAATCACCATGTCTGAAGTTAAAAGTGTTTCTACCTGCTTCTGATTGGCTACACTAAAAGATTCTGTTTGACCTATGATTGACACCAGTAATGCTGAGGACACATTTTATGGTTGCTCCGGTCTGTCATTACTGACAAATAGACAGAGAAGCTGAATCCAGCAGTGGTAAACAGAATCCAAGCAGCATGACACCAAACGGTGTATTTCCTCAACTGTTGAGGTAACTCAGTCAGTAGAGAAATGACAGATTTGATGTGGAGTCTACACTGTTTACAATCCCACAAATATGTCATAAACCTGAAGATGAATGGTCTGCATCTTCCACGTAAACATCATAACCAAAATGTGGTCAAAAACAGAATGAGACTCAAACCATAATATGTGTGATTGTGCATATAAACATATCCACTGACAGCAGACAAAGAATAAGTGCATTAAAAAATATGCAAGGCACTAAAAGATACTAGTATGTATTTAAATATTTTAGAGTAAATATGTAAATAAATTAATCCACAATAAAAGAAAAACAATGAGTTAGAACTAAGAGCGAGGTAATATTATAGCATTTTATAGCACCAAATATAATGGTAATAGCTGCCTTGCTTTCCACCAGGTTTATCCATCCTGACCAGTTCACACACACTGGTGCACAGTACAAGCCAGGCCAGTCAAACATGGAGTCAGCCCAGTGGTGCAGTGATTCCCCCTTTCCCCCCCACCCCCGCCTCAATGTTGTCCTCTCACGCTCCCTCTCTTTACCCCTGCAGTTCGTCGTGTGCCTCCCCGTTTCTCCATCCCCCCCACCAATCACGAGGTGATGCCCGGCGGAAGCGTCAACCTGACCTGCGTGGCGGTTGGTGCTCCCATGCCTTATGTGAAGTGGATGAGCGGTGAGGTGGAGCTGACCAGGGAGGAGGAGATGCCCATCGGCCGCAACGTACTGGAGCTTACCAACATCCGACAGTCAGCCAACTACACCTGTGTGGCTATTTCCTCTCTGGGCATGATCGAGACCACCGCCCAGATCACTGTCAAAGGTCAGAAACAGCCTGATGCTGTGTGTGGATGTGTGTCTGTGTAGACTTTGGTTTCACATAGGACAGACATGATTAAGATTAAGATTTTTGTGATGCAAAAAAAATGGATCAAAGGTCCTCTTACTAGTCCCTATGAAGCAGATGAAGACAATGAAGCTGTTTTAACATATGAACTCTTTACAATGTCTGGAAGATGAGGTCTGTACATTGCACAGAATTGCCCTTTATAGCACAAAGTGGAGAATGTCCGTTTAGACGTGACCACACCAACTAAAACTATTCTGTTTGGTTTAGGTGAGGGGTACAGAAGGCAGGACATGATGCAAAAAGTACCATGCAGTTGTAATTCACTGTTTTTAAGCTTTTTCTTTAGAAATAAAACAGCTTTCATTTAATGAGAAATCACAGGAAGTCTTCTCTCCCATTGGCACTAGATTCACAGCAGGCCCAGTCAAAACAATACAGCTCAGCTGGGTTGCTGTGTTTATCCAGTGCCTGTCGCATGACAGAAACAACATCCACACACCCACTCACTCACTGTGAATTCTCTGGAGATTCACTGCCGCATTCACACATGCGCTCAATCATACATTACACAGAATTTGTATAGCAGGGAGCTGGCAGGGTAAAGTCTGTTTAATGTCTGTTCCAGCTGATTCACACATTTGCCTTCACATATGCAGCTCAGAGTAATGTCTGGATGACTTCAGGGTTGCAGTGCATGTGTGAAAGGGGCTATAGATGCAGTTCTGAAAACAATACAAAGTGGTCCTTTAAATGAAAATCACTGTAACAAATTGAAATGTTATTTTCCATTTCTGTCCGCACTAACTGCAATCACTGCCAAAATGGAAAAAAAAATCATATTAGAAATAAAATTGAAATGGCGTTTTTAATTATCTTTTTTTTTTTAAATTACTGTATTCTCCCAAGACTCATCTGTGAAACCATCCAAATCACTGGGTGGGATACAACATCAGATTCATTGAAACACACCAAAGAGATGATACCATTCAACTGATTTGGTTCCTGGGTTGGGATTCTGTACTTTTTTTTTAAAAAGATGTGCAGATAATCCGCACTGCTTTCATAGGCTCCTTTTTATAGAAGAAATAGTCCCCAGGAAAACTGTCGATTGTGATTCTGTTGATTAGCCACAGAGGAAGTTTTTAATATTATTTTAATACAATCTATAAAATAACCATATAACATATATCCACAAATAGCTGGAAATGAGAAAATCCATTTATTGTAATTTGGATGAACTGATCCTTTAACATCACTCCCTGATCTCCTCAGTGACATGACGGTCCCAGAGAGACACTGACAGTCAGGTCAGACACAGAGTGCACAAAAATGTCCCTGTGGCACCCGCTGACAGAGCAGCTATTAATACCAATATCTGAACATGCTTGGACAGCTTGATAAGAAGCTGTAGTATGGAGCCAGCATGTCATCTAGTGATCATTAACAAAGTGATCTGCTGTTCCCAAATCCTCTGAGCGATGGTCTCAGCAAAAAAAAGCAGAATACATTTGAAAAAAAATAAAGTCCAGTATTGTTTTTCAATGATATAGTGTGGATGGCATACAGCGAGGACAGCAATGGAATAAAGTTATATCTAAACGTGTTTAGAATTATTGAAAAAAATAACTATACAGAGACTGCAATGCTCAACTATGATTAATTACTGTAAGCAACCCAGCTGTTGAGTTGTGGTATTGCTGTAGGTTGTAGTATAAGAATTGTGGATTTCAGAACTCCAAAGTAGATAAATGACCAAGGACACAGAAACAAAGCCTGAACCTTGTTAGTGCTGTACATCCTCAGAGCAGTGATATCATTGGACTAACTCATCAAAGGTTTTCAGCTTCATAACGAAGCACAAAAAGTCTGGGTCTGAGGGACTGGGGGACTAGCTGCCCCCAGACTATACTGAGAAATGTTAGACAGTTACATAGGGCGGCCAATCAGATTCCACGAGGAGCTGTTGCCACCCCCAGCCACCATGTTGGCTCCGCCCCTAAGTATAAGCACCTTTTTAGCCACTGTAACATGGTTGGGAACACTATTTAAACTGTAATAGGTTGTTTCTTTTTACATGAGACCATGTGCAGTACTGGTCATTTTCACATTCACTACGCTTTTCCTGTCTGTTAATCAAGTGCCATGTGAGAGTCAGCATCCCAACAGTAGGACAACAGGAAGTTTTTCCCACTGATTATGGAACTGACCATTCTACTCTTAAAATAAGTCCCAGATCTACAGTATGTCACTAAGTAGCCTGCTTGGTAACTGACTGCTTCTAAAAAAGGTACCAATGCACCGTACAGTTGCTAATACTATTCTAACAATGATATGCCGACTTGAAATGTTTTATGAGCAACCGTTCAAGGGGTTATTTTTTCTGAAACAGGAAGTCCAGCTTTCTAATAACAGATTTATGAGAACACTATGATACAGAAAGCTGCAGCTTCATTTAGCTGCAGCCTGCCAAGGTTCACGTGTTAGTGAGGAAGAAGAAGAAGATGTGCTGGATACACTGCATGGAAATAAAGCAGATGTCAAGTATGGAGCAGCAGAGGGTTGGAGCTAAAAGCCTGTGGTTGCAGCCTGTGAGCATCTCTACACACCCCAGTGCTCTGCTTCTTAATTCAGCACATCCATTTGCACTTCTGCTGCTCAAAGTCCAGGCCAACACCATTTCATACAAGCTGAGGTATTTTAGATTCACACTACATTTAAAATATACATTTCATTCGGAACAGTATGGTGCAATATGAGAGCTGACTACTTCTACTATATTACTCATTAGATGTGAATGGACTGTCTATACTCCACAGATGTCATTATGATGAAATTCTAAAATGAGCTTTAACTGTTTTTTTCTGCTCTTTTTCTCTTTTACTAGTTTTTCTATGTATAACTACAGGTCTGTAATTAAGTGAAATGACCTCATACATGCACTGCAGGGGAAGAACAGACATAATGTATTTATATATTGCAAATTGACAGAAATCACTTCCTCACTGGATCTCATTTGAAACTGCACACCTAACTCGACATGTTTTACTACACCAGAGAGCCTGTCAGGTGTCATGGAGAAAAAAAGATAATCATTTGTACACACGCATACTATTTAATGTTCTCAACTATACTTTTAGAGCACAAATTACTTATCTGTGCTGTAAAAGTACTGAACATTGAGCCCTTGAAATATGAATTTGTCAATTTCATCACAGCAATTCATTTACAACATCTGCATTTAAATGTTGGCAATACATTCAGAGGAAAAGGCTAAGTTCAACTATTCAGGTTCATTAATATAAGATATTCCTTGATTAATCCCACAACGGGGAAATGTACAATACAGCAGCAGCAGCAGCAGGTGGACAGTAAAAAAAAGCGTCAATAAAAGGAATAAAGAACAATAAATAATAAGTAAGTGAGGTGGGGGTCTACTAGAAGCAGTGCTGATTGAAGTGTAATAGCTGCAGGGAGGAAGGACCTGAGATATCGCTCCTTCACACACTTTGGGTGATATTCTGAGATACATAAATATTATATTAATACTTTATATTTTCCAACTAAACAAACTTGTGTTATCTTTGACATCCCTTATGTTCAAGATCATTTACCATAATGTTCTGTTTATTCATGAGCATAGATTAAATAATTTGAATGCACAAATTAGTTTCCCCCTGTATGACACCTGCCAGGCTCTCTATAAAATAATATATATATAGATGGATTTACATACATGTAGCCATCTGTTGGAAATATAATAGATGTGCTTAGCTTGCTGGCCCTGTGCAGATGAAAAGATGAAAGAGACAGGCTATGAATGATAATTAAGTGATAGACTGACAGTTTTGAGCAGCTCTATGTAGTCAGAGCTGCAGTGTGTGTTCCTCCCACCAGACCTTATGTCAGAGATGGAAAAATTGGGAGACAGCGGGGAGACTTGTTCATCTCATTGTCTTGTCTGTGTCTCCTCTCAAACAGCGCTGCCCAAGCCTCCCACCTCCCTCATTGTGACAGAGACCACGGCCACCAGTGTCACCCTGACCTGGGACTCTGGCAACCCAGAGCCAGTGTCCTACTATGTGATCCAGTACCGCGCCAAACTTTCAGATAATGGCTTCCAGGAAGTAGACGGGGTAGCAACCACCCGTTACAGCATCGGAGGCCTCAGCCCATATTCAGAATATGAGTTCCGTGTCATGGCCGTCAACAACGTTGGTCGCGGGCCGCCCAGCGGTATCGTGGACACCCGTACAAGCGAGCAGGCACCCTCATCGCCTCCTCTTCTCGTCCAGGCGCGCATGCTGAGCTCCAGCACCATGCTGGTCCAGTGGGAACCTCCGGAGGAGCCCAACGGGCAAATACGGGGCTACCGGGTCTACTACAGCTCTGACCACGACGCCCCACTCAGCGCCTGGCAGAAACACAACACAGACGACAGCCAGCTCACCACCATCTCAGGCCTGACCACAGACATCACCTACAGTATGAGGGTGCTGGGCTTCACCTCTGTTGGTGATGGACCTCCCTCTGATGTTCTCCAGATCAAGACCCAGCAAGGAGGTGAGATTATACTGACTGTTGCAAAGATATCCTCTGAGGGTGCCGCTGTCACATTTTAACATCTCGAAATTATAATCACGCTACTTTAGAAGTTTTCAGTATATAATTGGCCCACACAGAGGCACTGACAGCCCATGTATTTTATAGGCTTCCTCTGGGTCAGATTAATGCTGGATCACTTTGTGACATCCAACAGGAGTAGTGCTGCTTATTCAGTCCCTTCACTGAAGTCAAAGTAACAATCCCACATTGTAAAAATCCTCAATCATATGAACTCATGCATTCACAACGTTAGTGAATGCTGCCTTAAGTAACTCTTTTGAAACTTGGTGCAGTAGAAGCTAAACATAGACATATTATCACAGTTGTGACATATGTATTAGCGAGGCGTTACCTCTGTACATGACAGACGCACATTCAGAACATTATGAGTTATGTTTGTATCTCCTTTCAGCTATTTTTTGGTCTGCTTCAAAAGTCACTGACTTTAGCTTTATCCTCATTCTATACCAAACACTAATTCTAAGCAGGCTTTGTGTATAAAGTCTATCCTTGTGTATAAAGGTATCCTCAAAAGAAAAAAAAAGAAAGAATATATATATATATATATATATATATTTATCATTTATATGCTATCCATCCACACTGAAAAGCATGCATAAAGGACCTTCAGACTTAAAAATGATTTTAAAAAAATGGAGATGATGATAAGACAGCCACAGGAAGAAAACAACAGCAAAATAAAAGACACTTCTTCTTTTTCTTATATAATTACTGCAAAGGAGTATACTATGACAAACAGTACATACAGGACTGCATATTATATACAGTTTGCAATTTAGTATTGGAGCTCAGCACATGTCTGCTGTCTGGTGCTGGGCAGGTAGTGCACAGTGGGTTTACCAGTGAAAACAGCTGCTGAACATGATGAGAGTGGAGTTTACTTTATGTAAAACCAAAACATAGAGCTAAAAGAGGCTTAAAAGGGGAACTGCAGTATCATAGTTTTTTGTGGCTTTATCACTATGACTGACACCTTTCACATTATATAATGTCGTCGGAGCCATTATTAATATAAAATATCCATTAATGCAGCTGGAATTGAATTGACATAATAATTACATGCAGTCTATATCACATAAATATCCAAAAAAGAAATTTAGTAAATTATGTTTACTTCTTCTCCCTCATTGTAAAATCTATCATTTTTAAAACCACAATTATTTTTTAATTTCATAAGACACTACAATGAAAAGGTTGTGTGGTAGACGCGCACATCTGGAACAAGAAATAAAGCAGGTGCTGGACCAAAGAACCACATCTGGAAAAGGCAGAAAGTCTGCACACTGTAGCTCCCAGTGCAGATGTACTGCTCTTCTTCAGACTCTTGAACTACATCTGCATTGGGAGCTAAAGTGTTTGGACTTCCTTCTGCTTTTTAGAAGACACTATCACCACATCACAAGTTTGTTAGTTGCATACTGGACCACGATTGGCAACAAACTAGCCGCAATGTCACAAATCATGCTCGTAGATCTGCACATTTACTGAGATTTAAGGTGAGCACAGATAAACCTTCCTGCTTCAGCATCTGAATGACAAAACAAACTCTGCACAGGGTCGATGAAAAAACAAGGCATTTGTCATTTTTATTTGATTAAATGGACAGTATAAGTATAAAACAAGAGAAATGCATTGCACCGGGTTTTGGCAAGTTGCTATATTTTCGCCCGTAGTCCCTGGGCAGATATATGGAACATGCAATAAATTCAAATCAATAACAGAATTCACAAAGTTGTGCAAAATTGTAAACGACAAAATGATCAATACACACAGACATTCCCACATCCTAAAAGCAAATTGCCTCCCACTCCCCCAACTTTTTCAAGCAACAAGTAACAAGAAGAAAAACAGTTTTTTGTGTTGAGGTAGACATGTGTAAAAATGTTACAAGCATGTTTTCACTAACAGCACCAGCATGTGTGACATAACCAACAGTTTCCAGCTATAGTCATTCACAGCGCTCCGTGTGGCATCTCTAAATTACACCTCCATGAATTCCATAATTAGTGTGCAATTAGAGAGTTGTGCAATTTAGATTGATGCCTGGCTGTTTGCTTTGTGCTACACATGTACTTGTGCTTTTGTGTCTGTGTAATGGATTTGTGCAAGTACTCATTGATAGCAGCAGAACTGCCTGGTATAAATATTGTCACACTATATTACTCACATCATTTTAAAATGTAAAAAAAACAGCTATAATGTGAAACATGTTCATAGACAGCTGGTCATATTCACCAGCTGAGATGAACACGTTCCAATTAATCACACAATTTATGGTACAGATACACAGCAGCATATTTGTGTGGGTGTGTAAGGATGTGATATGAAGGTCTCGCACCTCAAGGACAAAGTGGCTGTCTGCCCATAGAGGAACAATAACAGTATTTCATTCACAGAAAGCCTGTTTTTCAATGTTCAGCTTAGTGCGCCTGGCTGGAAGAAACATGACATGACAGCAGGGCTGCTCTGGAAGAAAAAGCCACCAAAAATCAGCTGACCCACTTTATTTATTTGAGGAATAGAGTTCAACACCCTTCCAGGCTGACATGAATCATTTAGACTTTAATGTATAATACGAAGTCGAGTAACTGGTATCAAAGTGAGAAAGATAGGGTCTTTCTTTCTGCAGTTCTATCAGCACATCACTGAGATTAATGTAAAATTCTCATACGTCACACCAGCTATTATCAGGCCATCCAGTTCATCATATCACAGGGTAATGGACTGTTTGCTGGAGATATACACAACAGCTCTGAATCATTGTTTTATTTAAAGTAATATTTAAACTTACATCTGTTCAAGGAAACATTTGTTTGAAAAAAACAACTGTTGTCACACAGAACACAACAGAAAAACATCCCATCCCCACTGATCCTGAAGCTATAGATTCACCCTATACAATATATTACAGTGATGTTACCATCATACTTTTTCATCTTGGCTCTTTTTATACTGAAGTCAGACTAGCAACTAGAGCCCGACCGATACTGGATTTTAGGGGCCGATGCCAATACCAATATTAGAGAGCAAACAAATATATCCGATATCAACATATTGGCTGATAATGTTATATGTACAGAATATATAAAAAAGCATACATTTTTTAGACAAACACACTTGTGACAAAGATATGTAATAGATGTCATGATACTTTACAGTTTAACCATCACATTGTATTGTGTAAATCACATCAGTGCACTGAAACAGTAAACTTAACTGAGAAATAAAAACATTTCTGATTGAAGTTCAATCAACTGAAGTAATGACTGATTAGATGCAGGACTGATGTTTATTTTGCTATTTTATTTTTTATTCAGTATCTATTTTATTAGTGTCCATTTCTAGAAATGCTTAACAATGTTAAATATACTTCATTAGTTGCTTGTTTAATAAAGCAGCCTCATATCAGTGCAAAATCAGTCAATTTTCATTCCACTTAAAAACAATCCATTATATTGGCCACCATATCGGTTATCAGTGAATGTTTCCACTCTAAAATTGGTATTGGTTTCAAAAATCCCATATTGACAGGGCTCTACAAACTACTAACACTAGGGAATTACAAACTTCATGTACTACTAAAAATGATAAGGCGAGATGTCAGTCAATCACATCCTGACAGGAGCTCCAATCAGGCTCAAGTACAAACTTTATTAGTACATTTTTCTGTCTGTAAAACCAAACCCAACTGTAAACTTGATCATTATTCTCTGTGTGTTTCACTACTAATCATGTGACTCACTATTCATATTCCTTTGCAAACGTTTTAGGCACTAAAAGTAAAGTTCTCAAAAACAATACCATGAATAGTTTATGTTTTATATTAATTCACTTTATACAAAGTTGAGTAAACAGCAGGAACCTGAATGAAATCAACATTTGGTATGAGCAGCTTTGCTTTTGAAACAGCAGCAGTTCTCCTCCTACACCGTTTTTTAAGGTACTAGGCAGGTAGGTTGTTCAAAGCATGGTAGTAAATTACAGCACAGCACTGTATAAATATTGATATGTATAGATTTAAATATTACAAGCTTTTAATATGGTGAAAAGCTATTAGTGTGGTCACAAGGGATAATATTTCAAAACTACACTGCTGTATGAAATCTAAAAGCATTAACTTTACCTCCTCTGGCCACTGATGGAATCAGAGCTTTTGAAGGCTTCTAGTCATCTGCTGCAGAAAAAACACATTTCATGGATTTGCAATCAAGAATGAGATGACCTCCTCCAGTACAGACAAAATGAGAAGATGGCCACAAGTCTGCCTTGATTCATGTTGGTCCTTAATAAATGTTCATTTTTACCAAATATTAGTCACCACATTGAATGCTTACGTGTCTTAGGTTGCCGTTCCTTTTCAAATGTGAACTCCATAATATTTTACCACAATAATTAATTTCTCCGTTTTTAATATGTGCCGTGGAGGCATTAAAAATTAAAAAAAGAGGTACAGTGTCATTGTGAAATCACCACAGTCTCCATTCAGTAGCAGTCCTGAAACCTGAAGTTCAATCTTTGAACTAACATTAATTTTAACTTCTTAAAACCTTTTGACTCTTAGTTTTTGAGGCAACATGGATGAAAAGTCCTCTAAAAAACTTGAAAATATCCATTCCATGACAAACTCTGCCTGCTGGAAGATCATATGATATGATTGAAAGCCCCAGAATAGCTACTAAATGGATCTTGTGGTGAGGATGTTTTCTTAACTGCTGTTTCTAAGGTCAAGAATGAATTTATAGAAAGGAGTCTAAGCCATTCAAAGATCAGTTGTGTTACTGCTTTCTTGTATTTCTTGCCTATCCTTCTTTGTTTACGAAGATTGCAGCAAGTTGTTAACCCAGCTAACATCACAGTGTGGCTAAAATAATGCTAACTGTAGAAATTCAAACCTGCGGCATTAGTGTTATATAGATCAGTAAATCCCTGGCTTATAGTTAACTGACATCACCTTGCAGGATTGTAAGGTGAGGACATCCTTTAACTTTCTCAGTTTGGTTGCTGTTCTGAATACTGATGAGTATTTATTGCAGCATTTCACCTAATACCCTTTTCTCAATGCCTGGCCTCCCACTTCATCGTCTGACTCCCCCACTGTGTTTTTCCTTCTTCTTAACTGCCTCTATTCTTGTTTTTTACACTCTCCATATCCTTGTTTCTGTCTATTCCCTGCCTCTAGTTCCAGCCCAGCCGGCTGGTTTTGATGCTGAAGCTGAGCTGGACTCACGCATCATGCTGTCATGGCTTTGGCCTGTCCAAGACCCCATTGTCAGCTTCGAGCTGCTCTACTGGGAGGCCAATAATCCTGGGGACAAGGTAAATACTACCTTAACAACATTTTCCCTCCATTGTGGTAGCTTGTTGGAATTAATTTTAGTTCTAGTTACCTTTTTGTGTGTCAAAAGGATAGTTTAGAGGGGTTGTATGATGTAGTTCTCCATATTTACTGTATTTCCTGCTGATGATTTGGGTCGACTTACTTCAGCTTTACTGAAATACTTAATAATACATATGTTCAAAAGCAGTTTTGCACATTTTAGTGTGTAAAGTATTGTAATACTACCACATTTTGTATTCTTTGTTTGAAATTAAGAGTTGTTAGTTACAGTAGGTTTGGTTTCAAACTATCAATAATCTATTGACCTTTCCACTCCTGACCAAATATCTAAAATATGATTGTGTCTCAACATCCTGTGATTTCTCTCCACAGCATCGTGTCACTTTTAACCCAGCGCCCTCCTATGCAGTTGACGGTCTGAAGCCAGACACACTCTACATGTTTTCCCTGGCAGCACGATCTGAGATGGGTTTAGGAGTCTTTACTCAGCCTATTGAGGCCAGGACGGCCCAGTCCAGTAAGTTCTACACCTTCTAATGTCTCTTTAACTCCTCTATTTTGGTTCAGTTGATCCAGACCAAGATAAAAATATATATTGATGAGGTTGAACAATATCAATGTTCAGAAGAATTTTTTCACTGTTGTTCTTCAAATGTTATGTTTTTACTTTCTTTCTGTGTGTTATTTTTTGATTTGTTGTTGTTTTTGACAATGTTTGTCTATCTTTCGCATTCTGAAAATGTTTGTTTTTCCTACTTTCAAATTGTTGTTTTTTTCCCTCTCAAATTTTTGGCTCGTCTTTCTCAAATGTTTGGCTTTTTTCTTCTGTTTTTTTCAAGTTGCAAACTCATTATGTGTATACAGAGGCCAATGTTCTAAATTCTCATGGTGGGTGGTGGGAACCTGAGTCATGAACTAAGTGATATATTAGCATTTTAATCTTTCATAACACTGAAACTTAATTTAGCACTTGCAATTTTCTTGTTGTATTTGGTTCATTTAAGCAAACATGCTTCTAACCACGTGTGTTGTAGTTTGACTCACTTTGGATTTTTTGAATCAAACTAATATCAGGATGTTTATTATAAGAGAAGCTGGAAGTTTGTGGGGCTTCTGAAATCATTGGTTATCATCAGTTTTAAGCAGAAATGTGTTTTGTAACACTCCCACCTGAGCAAGAGAGCAGAACCTACTCTTTTAAACCAGTCATGTGTGTGTGTGATCAAACTATTACAACACAGTAATACCAGCAGCAAACAGACACTGTAGCTCACAGAACTGTGTAATTGCAAATCTGAAGTTTCAAGCTCACAAAATGTAATCACCATTCTAGCATTAATTAGAACTTTTGTCACATATCATGCTCGATTTTGCTGAACATGCAACTCAGTTACAAAGCTTAAGCACAAAGGAAACAACAAAAGGGAATGTTCTGTCAGCGATAAATCCATTGTTTCACAAAGCAATCACTTCTAAATGGATTCATATGCACAGAAGTATTGGTTGACGTTACATATTTTGCTTTCTGCTGCCCTTGCGTAACAAATCACCAGCCGCTGCACATTGCACATTTTGACAAATAGTCTAATAAAGGCACTGAGTCGATACATACAGCACATTATGATGTAAGACCAAGCAAACACAAACAGACTATAGCACAGAGAGACAGCTTTTATCGTGACTGTCCTGTTCCTTCAAAATAATAGTTTGTCATATGAATCATGGCATAGAGTGTGCTGATGTGCAGGACTTTTAATTTAGCTTGTTCGATCGCCGCTCCACACAGACACTAATGAAACTGAAAACCTTTCATTCAGAGTCTGATTGAATATCCAGCATCGGTTGCTTCTCTGACAAACTGCGAGATATGGACCTGAACCTTTATGACAGCTCCCAGAAGGAATCAAAGCTCACTCTCAGCCACTTGTTTTAACTGTCAGGAGTGAAATCCCTGAGCCAGCAGCCACACCGTGAACAAAAGAGTTTCAAAAACTAGTCGGCCTGATTTCCAGTCTCTCATCACTCCTCTGGCAGCTAAACACATTGACAGGAAACACGCTAACAGGACTAAACACCTTGACCACTGCTGTCACTTATACTGTTCATCCAAGTCCTTCCATCTTTTCATCTCTCTGCCAATTACTTCCTACTTTGTTTTGTTTATTTTTCAGTATAAATCACATTGTCGTTTTGAAATCTGACATTAGAGGGGAACCACTAAAAGAGAGCTGATCTCAGATCTCGTCGCCTGTTTGTTTTTAGCAATGGCAGGCAAGTGTCACAAGAAAACGTACTGTTGTTAAAGTTACAGGAAGCTTGATTTAGAATCAGGTTTCTTTCGATGTCATATGTAGGATAACATGTGATACACAGTATCAGAGAGAGAGAGAGATCTGATGAAGACTAAAAATTGCATTTTTTATGATTTTCTTGCAAAGGTACAGATACTAGGGATGTCAATGATGACAGCAGGTTTTTAAGCTTCTTTTTATTGAAATCTTTTTCAATATACACATACAAACACACAATACACCCCATGTCCAGGGCCAGACACACAATAGTAACAACCAAATGCATAAAAGATCAAATACAACAATGACAAATCTATAATAATTTCCACAAAACAAATAAATTATAACCCCCCCCCCCAAAAAAAACCCCAAAACAACCCCAGTAGTAACACTATACAAATACACAAACCAAGTCCACAGCCAGAACAATGTCCCAGCCAGGCACCACCACAGAGACCCAGTCAGCATCAACCAGCTACCCTGCATGCACCATTCACCTCAACAGTCCACAGGAAGTGAAAGGCCCAAAACATTGTCCAACAAATGGAGACCATGCTCAACATCAAATCCCTGACACAATCCACTCACAACAAATCCAACTCTCTCCAGTTTCAACACCGAAAGCCCCTCCCGAACCCACCGAGCAAAGGAAGGGGGTCCGCTAGACCCCCAATCCCCCAAAATATATTTCCATGTGTTTTAGGTTGCGATGGTAATCTCCATCCATGGACAGAGTGTAAAGGTAACATGAACAGCCATGAGCTGTATGCATGATGATAAAAAGACAATATTTGTACCTTTAAAGTGAGATGACACACACACTTTCAAATAAACAGATCTCAACCACCTTTTTGTTATCTTGTATAATATTTTATTAGTTTATTCATTATTCATACATCAAAGAAAACCTATAAATTATGAAAGCATTCAGCTTGGAGTTAAAGCATGAACCCTGCATTCCAATAGCCATAACATCACCAGCCAGTGCACTGAATTTATTACACAGCTGAGTGACTGGTCAATGTTCAACTGACATGTCATAAAATTAGCTAAAGACAAGTATTTTAATTAGCAGGTGAAATTAATACAAGGTTTTTAAACCCAGCTGGACTGATTGCCAGCCAAATACGTAAAGAAAAATCATTTATTGAATAGAATTCAGTTTCTCCCAGGTTTAAATGATTTCTAGAGTCGTATAACAGTGACAAACCTTTTTGCATGTAACAAAAGGCAGAAGCTCAATCGTCCAATTAAAGCTGCAAGCAGCAACAATCACGTTTCGGGCTTCACAAAGCAACATCACTTCAGCTAGTTTATTCATGTTTAAAGAAGGAGTGAGACCAATCAAATACTTATCATCACAAACACTTCAGCATTGTTTATATACATTTTCATTGTGCAAATATTTTGTGAAAACATCAATAGTTATTTCTACAATATTGTTGGAATATCGTTATCGAGGTATTTGGTCATAAATATTGTGATATTTGGTTTTGTCCATATCTCCCAGCCATAATCTCAGTCCCATAATTCTATATACATGAATTGGAGTTGATAAAGTCAAAATCCACTAAATTCTATTCATAAAACTGTTATTCAATGCATGCAAATTAGCAAAAAATCCATCAAGTCAATGGGACTTGCAGTGTGAGGGTTTTGAAAATGTAATTTTCAAACCTTTAGCACATCACCACCATCTGGTAGATTTGGCTCATATTTCTTCTGAAGCAAATGCACATCATTGCTAGTTATTGGGCCAAGTTTCATGGTTTTTACTCATTCCATCTCCATGGCAGTTTGAGCAAATGCAGCAGAAAAAATAAATCATAAACCAGCACCAACACAGAAGGGTTCTACCCCCTTTCAACATATCTTTGTATGCGGTAAAGAGGATGGCTTACAATGGAAAAGTGGAGTTTGGACAGAGAGCCTCCAAAATCAAACAATACTACAAATCTTGTACATGTTTGAGTTTAATTTCATTTTGGCAGTTGAAGGTATGGCTGGTTACTTTGATTAAGAGCTGGGTCAAGTAGTGTTTTGCTTACGGTCTCGCTTGACTGTACAAAGGTAATGAGTCCAGAGAAACAGAATACCTTGGAATATATCAGACAATAAACATACATTTAATTTTGTACCATTAAGGATGAATTTCCATTGAGATCAGGCTGCCGTATTACACCTCGACTGTTTAATAACTGGTCATCAACATGCGTCAGTTATCATCGGCCAGAGACGATACTGAACCCAGAACAAATGCTAATAGTTATTATTATATTTAATAATGATTTTATTATTAATAATTCTATTATTATGTCAGATTCCATGGATATAGCTTGTGGTCCATGAAAGGGGTCCTCACCCACAACTTGGAAATAACAGTTATGAACTAATGAAATAGTAGATAACCAAGGTCTTTGACAATAGTTACAGCCTCGATCATTATCAATCACTGTTGGCAAAAAGCACAAGTGTTTAAATCGTGTCCTCTGGAAAATCACAACCTTTTCTTTCTTATACTATGGATGCTAATATTTGGTCAAATAACAATGGAATTGCTCCACAGGGTTTTGGAGGACTTGGCTATGGTTATGCTATGTAAACATAGGAATTTCATGATTGGTTTTGGCAGACCAATGAATTGTGTAGGGATCACTGACTTTTTAACTATAGTTTTAGCCCAGCTTTGAATTTTTAGATGCTCAAAAATGGTACAGTCAGACATGAAAATATGGGTATACTTTCCTTTAATAAATCACAGATCATGAAAAGCAATCCTCGGCGATCTCAGAGATGATATAATTCTTCAATGAATACAATCTATTTTCTCTGCATGACACCACTTTGTTTTTATCGCTTTTTCCTTTTGTGTTGAGTTCCTTTTTTTTCTGTTCAAATCTTAATTCAGACACCTACCTCTATTCCAAATGTTAGTATTTTTCATAACCCTACTTCTATTTGCAACTTTAATCGGCTGCAGTGCATCTCCCACACATTGATCTCAGTCTCTTTGATCGATTGCACTCCTGCATGGATGCATCCAAAGGTTCTGGTATGTGTGATGGAATTACAACTGTTCTCACGCTTCTCTTTCAACTCGTCATGAGCACGTCTGCAGCAGGCGAGCACAAACCAGCCTCCACCACTGTTCAAACAGTAGCCTCGCTGGGCACACACACACTGTGGTGGGGCTTCTACAATCACAAGCATGATAACAGTCCTCTGTGTTATCTCTTCAAGCTGCTTCACACTCATCTCAACAGTTGGTTTTGCTGCTGTATTTCGTTGTATTCTGCTCTTGTGTATCATTGCGTATACAATACACTCATCTGTAGTGTTTCTGTTGGTGAAGCATCACACTGGGTTAGTTATGTTTCTATGGAATATCACAGTTGTTTTACAGAAAGCTAGCTACAGTGTGAAGTATCACCCTGGTTGTTTCTGCCCTCTGGACTGTGCAGATGATTTGATGAATCACAATATTGTGTTATGGTCATTGTGTTAATTTGTCATATGATCAAATACATAGTTGGATATGGACTCCTTAAAAAAATATTATTGGATAGTTTCAATACTGTCTTCTAAAATTCTGTTCATATACAACACATTATCATCAGCAAATACATTTTGTAGGCAGCAACTTAATGAAAGATATTATAGGTTAATCAGCAAAATGAAGACATTTCTTTTATGCATATCCTCATTTCTTTAAGTTTTCCTACATTATCCACGCATGTCCCAAATTCTAGTCCAGTGTTGAGTACTAGTTTAATCCCAGACTTCTGACGACAACCAACATCTGACAGCTAGTAAGAGAACATCTGAGCTGTGTTTTTTTTGTTTGTTTTTTACATTCACTGTACCCTTTGTCAAAACAATGGTTTACATGATTACTTTTTCTCCTCAGACATATTTTGCAAAGCATATAATCAGTGTATAAATGAATTTAGTAAGAGACACTGTTGCTAAATCACTCCACTCCACTTCACTCCACTTCACTTCACTTCACTTCACTTCACTCCACTTCACTTCACTTCACTTCACTGTCACTTTCATCCTGACGGTTTTGTTTGTTTCTGTGACACAGAATCATATTATCTCAGCAGTCCAGTGGGTGTGTTGTTTTGTCTTACATTATCATCACATCATGCTTGACCATTGCCTTCCATCCTCCCCTCCCATCAGCCCCTTCAGCCCCTCCTCAGGAGGTACATTTGCTCAGCCTGAGCTCCACCAGCATCAAGGTGAGTTGGGTGGCGCCACCCACAGACAGCCGCCACGGGGAGATAGTACGCTACTCCCTAGCCTACCAAGCAGTCACAGGAGAGGACATGGAGCGCCACGAGGTGTCAGGGATTGGTGCGGATGTCACCAGCTACGTGCTGGAGGACCTGGAGAAGTGGACTCAGTATTTGGTGTGGGTGAGGGCTCATACTGATGTTGGGCCTGGCCCTGAGAGCCCCGCAGCCAGCATCAGAACACAGGAAGATGGTATGTTGACAAAGTCACAGGAAGCAGCCTGGAAATACTAACCTCCTAGTACTCTCTCTGCTCCTGTCCTGCTGCTGCAGTTTAGTCTCACAAACTCTTACAACATGTGTGATACTGTATCTCATCAAGCAAATCAGGAGTGAAATATATTTTCATGAGATGATGCATGATGCATGAGCAAGGTTAAAAAGCAGCCTGCCCTGGGCTCCCAGACTGTCAAACCCTGGTTGGTTTGTGATCATTTTATTCATCACAAATTTGCTTGTGATGCAACAAAAACACACTATTATTGTCACTTATGTAATAGAGTTTTAAGAAGGGTCCTGTACTATTACCTGTCTTATACAATTGTATTTTAGAGGGACCCTGTATCAAATGTCACATGGCTAAATACATTAGTTTTACCTCAAACAGAAGGGCCCATAGCTCATTTTTGTCCAGGTGCTTACAAATTATTCCTTCCTATTAAGGACCAGTATCTAACCCGTGACCTTAACAATATTACTCAGTTTACTTAATCTTAATCCTTTTTTTTCTGGATATGAAACACTAATGTTAAAACTAAATTTACCAAACACTCTAATCAAAAAAGATACTGTAGCAGATAGCAATGCACACTAACGTCTCTTTGTTTAATCATCAATGAATGACAAAGAATTCCCATCTCATGTTCTAATTTTGACACATGTGGCAGTCATACTTCCAAAAAAGCTTAACTGCCTGCCGTTCACAGGCTGTATGAGTTTTGAGGACAGTCACTGGCTCCTCTTTTATCACTATTTCAACTAATTGATACTTAGCTTTCAGAAACTAAAACTCCTGTGGTTAGAATAACTCAGTTCCTCAGCTCACAATGTGCCAACAGACTGCACCAATTTTCACTGGAATTTCCCAAAATACAAAATTTAGTTTTAGCATTTTATAAACTAATCACGATTTTTGTCTAACCTCAATCATCTGTAGATGCCATGTGCACATATTGTCAGAATTTTAAAAAAAAAAAAGAAAAAAAAAGTTTAGGATGTAAAATAACATACTTGAATGTAATCTGGGGTTTTGTAGATTTGCCCAATAACAATGTTAGATCAAATATCATGTCCCATTTGTATTGTTGCTCCAGTATGTAATCACTTTATATTTTATAGTGCAGACATATGATTAGAAGTCATTGCATATGCTTGTGCTCAGTTCACAACATTTGGTGAGTCTGTTTTGTGAGACTTATGCTGCCATTGATCTCCTGCCTTCTTTCTTTGCCAGTCTGTCTGTTAGTCTTCTCCCCAGCATGATGATGGGGCTTCAGCTTGCTGGCTGCTGCTCTGCTAGTCTAAGATGTCTAGAGAATTGCCAGAGTGGCAACATGACATGCTCTCTCTCTCTCTCTCTCTCTCTCTCTCTCTCTCTCTCTCTCTCTCTCTCTCTCTCTCTCTCTCTCTCTCTCTCTCTCTCTCTCTCTCTCTCTCTCTCTCTCTCTCTCTCTCTCTCTCTCTCTCTCTCTCTGTCTGTCTGTGCTAGCTAAATGGTCACTACGATTCAGTCCGGAGGGAGGCTCTGCCAGTCATAGCATACATTCTTTATTACTGTCACAGTTGAAGACAAATCAGAAGCAGAACACAGCACAGCCGAATAACAGCTATAAGACAGACACTATTACAACAAATCCCTACAAGAGGATTCACCTTTTTTGTGAGGGAACAATTGTCCCTATCATGACCAATGAGAGCAAAGAGTAATGGGCTCTCTGGAGCCACTAGAGGAAATCAAAGTATCAAAGGATAAGTCCTGGACAATGTCAGTGAGGCTTAGAAAATATAGCAGCAGAGAGTGGAGCCTCTCTGTTAAAGCTCTCCATTCTGATCGGCTCAGCCCACTTTGACTGCTTACAAATTCACTCCAGCTCTGCCTTTGACATCTTCCTGACTCCGTCCTTTCATTTTCTTGTTAATCATATTAGTCTACCAATGTCTGGATTAATTTGATTGCCTCATGCTCTTATTGTATTTGAATTGTCTGTGTCTGTATGGTCAGCAAGAGAGAGTAGATGGTGGGTATATGTACGGTATGTGTGTATTATTATAGACCTATCTGCTCTCAGTTTATTGACACTTATGATTATGTGTCTTTTTCACTGTATTGTTGTAGACCCAGAATTCAGCGGTTTTAGAGACAAATGTAAGCAGTGTCCGGAGCACTGTTTTTTTCCTCCATCTAAGGAACTCACCTCACCACCTGCTCCTTCTTTCTCCATGTCCTTTCTCTCTCCCACTACTCTGCACACCAACTGAATTTTAATCTCATACTCTTTTCATCTCTCTGCACCCCATTTGACTTTGAGCTCTCAGCACTGACTGGATTTCTCCAGCATCTGTCCAGTCTGCACACATTGGGCAGCAGCTCTTCTCTGTGCTCGGCCCCCAAATCCGCCTTCCAGCTCACATCAGTGTCAGTCTGGTGCCCCAGTAACATTACACATCCTCATTTAGCTCCCTGTCACCTACAGTACCACCACAGCCCTCAAGGCAGCTGGCTAACTATTCATTTATTCTAATAAGGAGCAATGAAGCCAACACGTCACTTCATAATGATTAAGTTTCAACATTGTCTTGATAGTATTGTCACAGAGGGGTAGTCATTTTCTGTAGCAGACTTCTGTCAGACCTGTTTTTCTCCACTTTTGCACCATTTCACTGGAATGTGATTTGGACCCGCCTCTTCTGAGAAGTAAATCACGTTACCTCTCAATCATCTCCCCGCTGTACTCAGCCAACAAGCCCATTGTTTGAGCTTATTTACCATGATGTGTTGGATCTTAGAAATATAGTTTCTTCAGTCAAGTAGAACAGAGTCACAGATTCCTACGTGTACCTTCTTTGGTCTGGAAATAGAATGGGTGTGAGCGGGTGCTCGTACTATTCAGTTGCATGGATTTGTACATCCTGGATCAATTCATAACAATGGAAAAAAAATAATTACACTTGTGACAAAATGAATCTGTTCATTGATAAGACTGACCGCATAAAGACACAGTCTGAATACAACAATACAAAGACACAGTCTATTGTGTGGATTCATTTTAGGATAAATACATGAAAAACATAAACAGATATGTCAAGTAAAGCAATCGCTGACAACATGATCTGACTAAAGGTACTGGTTTCCATTAAAGGTTCTGGTTGTGATTGGACAAGGAGGAGTAACTAACTAAATCAATAAATCAGTAGAATCTTTTCTCTTTCTTTCTTTTTATGTTTTTTTAATGTTTTTTTTAGTTTTTTTGTTTTTTGTTTTATTTTTTGTTCTGTATTTCCTCTGACACATTTATGATTAAATGTATAATTGAAGATTACCTGAGAGGCACAGGTGGGCTGGGTACCCTTACATATGGTTTTGATTATTTTTGCGAAATTGTCACAAACTTTGTAAATGTTCAAGAAGAAAGTCATCAAAGCAGATGCTGCCTTTTCTTTAGGTGTTGCTTACATTCTGCATGTGCTTATTATCCCCCTCTTCAGCTTTGGAGTGGGTGGTGTTTAAATATTTGAGTAAATGCAAATGAATGACAGCAGCTTGCTGAGGTCATTCATGGTTTGGATTTTTCTAATGGGAGGTAGACAGAAGAAAAAGATGCACATACTGGACACAAGGAGAGTGATACCGAGGAGACAATTAGTGGCTGCAGTAGGCTTTGACAGCTGCTGCAAAGAATCCCCAGCAGCCACATACACATGATCCCCCTTCATGCTGTCAGTCAGGACAGCCCTACAAGTTGAGAACCAGCATGAACTATGTAAGCCTCATACAGTCTGCATCAGACACCACACAGCTCCACGTTACTATGAGAATTCATAACAAATCCAATTGTATCCACACCCAGCAGGCAACTGTGTTAGTGTGAAATTTTACAAACTGAAATTAAACTCATGCTGACAAGACCTTACTAAAAGTCAGGCATGCAGGCAGATACAGAAGTCAGAGTAGATAGAAGTAAAGTGAGTGCTAGTTCACAACCACAGCTGAAATGTAGATTATACATCGTGATATCATCATGATATCAATGATTCAATATTGAAATTATTGTGTAGTGATAGGGTTGCCCCACCTTTGTCTGCCTGTATGGGCTTCAAGTGGGTTCTGACTGGGTGTCAGGTGGGGCCAAACTGGGTGAGTTACAGATGTAGGTCCCATGTCTCTGAAACAATATGGGGCCCATACAATTTGCCCTGTTTATGCCCATGCCTGCTTAGCCCACTTACATCCCTTATGGGCTCATACCCATGTGGGCTGACTGTATGACTCCGGACTCCGGACCCCCAAAATTTGCCCAGTTCAAGCCCATGCCCAGTCAGTACCCACGTAGCCTGCATTAAACCCATGTGGGGCCCACATGGACATGCTGGCTGGGCTGGAGCTCATTTCAATCCATGGCTGTAGACTGACATCAAAGCTGTGTTTAGTTCACTGACGGATTCTGTTGACTCTTACATGCTTCTTTTGTTCTTCTTATGATCTACACAAGCGTTGGTTTTGTTGTTTTTGCTGTTAACACAGACGTTTTATTGACTTTTTTTTCCCTCAAGCTTGATTCTGGAAGTTTGCTGATACTCTGAGGTTAAACGATTCTAATTAGTCTGATGTGTATTGTGCTGACACCAGGTAATGGAGCCTTTCTTTCCCTGCTGTGCTGGCTGATACATGAGCTGCTTTAACACTTCTCTCTCCATGTCTTAATCTCTTAATGCAGACCATTTTCACCTTTAACGCTCACTTTCCCTCTCCTTGTCTGTCTTGAATTTTATTAATATTTGCACAACCTCGTCTCCTCATTTTTATTCATTTTAAGTCCCATTTGTATTCATCTGCACCTCCCTCAGATGCTGACCAAGCATTATAGAAAAATCCTCACAAGCTCACATTCCATAAAGCAAAAAATGTGAGCTCTAAACCTGACTCCCAGCATCCTCTTGGGGCTGTATGTGACGAGCTTTGATGTGTATAAACTGCAAAGATAGCCAGCAACCTTCACATTACCTTCTAACTTCTCCAGGCCTTTAACTATCTCATCAGGTCAGGAGAATGTTCTAACTTTGATGTCATTCATCAGATGCAGTTAGAGGAATCACTGGTTTGTGTCTGTGAGAACACACACTAGCTTTTATCACACTGACATGCCGGCTGTTCCAACTGCTTTAATATGAAGTGTAGTCCTACTTAGATACTACTCTTAATCATCCTCCTGTACCTTCTGTTGACCTTTTGAATTTTAATATGAATTTCACTCATCCAGGACATTTTATCAGCATTTACGTATCTATTGAGTGCTAACTAATTTCAGGTCCTACACTTCAGCTGACATTTCATTTATTTTCAGGGTTTCAATACCAGCAGACACAGCAAGTGCTCACAGTACACTTCAACAGCTTTTACTTCAACTGGAATTTCAAGGACAGGTTTAAAAATGTTCATGTGTGTCTTAAAACAACAGTCAGGTGTCCATATGAACAGTGAAAGAGGTTTTCCTCTCTGTAATCATTCCTCCTGTTCATACTGACTATTAATACATCTCCTTTAAATGTGCTTTCAATGGAAGTGATGGAGGACTAAATCCACAGTGTGTCCACACAGTCATTTAAAAGTAGATGATCAGCTTCTATTGAGCTTCATCAGTATGAGTTAGTCATATCAAGTGATATCTGACACATTTACAGTCTTTTTAGCATCAAATTCCCTCTTAGTGTTTCCCTGTTGAGCTGTGGTGGAAGTATAGTAACACAAAGAGGAACGTTGGTACTAAAAACACTGTAACATTGAAACATAGAAGATGAAGATTTGACTCATTTGGACGACTGAAGCTTCATATTAGCTTCACATCAACTTTTAAACACATTATTACACAGAAGGAGGACTGTGGATTTAGTCCTCCATCACTTCCATTGTAAGTGTATTATGAAGAGATCTTCTAATGGTCAGTATGAACAGGAGGAATGATTACAGCCACAAAAAAAAAGGTTTCTGTGTTCAGACAGACTTAACTTCAACTGAAACCCCAACTCCTTTAAGGACACTCTCCTCAGAAGAAAAATGACAGCATTACTAATTTCATTGCATGTCTGTCTGTACTGGAACAGGGAGTGGAGGTTTTTTATTTTTTTTTAATCAAGGGTCTAAGGATTATCTGGTATGTTTTATATAAATGAATACTGACTTGACTAATTACAGCAAATATCCAAAAATAACAGATGTTTATGTTCAAGTGACAAAGCCCTCTGACAGTTATGAAGAATTAAATAGTCTCACTTTGATTTTTTTTTAAATTTTGAACTGAAAATAAGCTGAAAACTGAAAGTGCTAATTATTTTCTTAAATTTGGCCATTTCCATGTATCTAGTGTTTTCCTATGATTGTTCCTAAAAACAAGAAGCAGACCATAATTGCATCATGTGACATTGGGTTAGGCATCCAATGCATAAACATTATAGATATGAACAGCATGTTATCATACAATCTGCATCATACACGTGGAATATATTTAGCAAAAATGACCAGCATCCATCACAATGTGAGTAGTGAGGATGTCCTGAACACATTTCCAAGTTAAAGGTTGATCATGTCATTTTTTAATGGATGCAGGTGTGTAAAGCTGATCTTTTGTTTACTGTGGCCCTTTAAATCAGTCGAACTATGTCCTAACACACAGCACTGCCAACAAGTGAACCAGGTGAAGGCACAAAGAAATATATAGCAGCCCGTAATTTCAGTGAATGGTATCTATATAGCAAGCAGTATGAAAAAACATATCCTTAGATTTATTTTTGAAAATCTCCTTGATCAACCTTAACCTTAATCAATACCTGCTGAACTGTAACTGAACACTCACCTTGCGGCAGTGTTAGAAAAATCATTCAATCACTCCTTAAAGTGTCTAATTTGATGTTGTGTGCTGTGTTATGTTATGCTGCAGTGCCTGGAGCTCCTCCCAGGAAGGTGGAGGCTGACGCCCTCAACTCCACTGCCCTCAGGGTGACCTGGAAGCCTCCACTGTCTGTGAAGCAGCATGGCCAGATCAGAGGCTACCAGCTGGTCTACTCCAGGCTAGAGAACGGGGAGCCTCACGGCCAGCCACTCATCATGGATGTTTCCCTCCCTGAAGCCCAGGTACTGTCACACTCCCTCAGCTGAGCCCAGTGACTCATTAGAATGTGAAAGTGCTTATTTAACCACATTAAGTGCTAACGAATGGAGAGTTTGATTAAAATCCCAGGAATCACTGGGAAGTTATATAAGTTGTGCTACTTTGTCTATTTAGTACTGAAATGTAGGTCTCAGGGAAACTATATGACTTTAGGAAGGGTTAGTTCATGAATAAATCAACCATTTACACTTCAACTGTTAACACCATTATTATTCACTTCAGTTCAATTCCATTTTATTTATATAGCGCCAGTTCACAACAGAAGTTATCTCAAGTCACTTTTCACATAGAGCAGGTTTAGACTGTACTCTTTATTAGAGAAAGAAGAAGAGGGAGACACAAAGAAGCACAATGACAATAACAATGATAATAATAATAGAAGCATGACCAATAATAATAATAATAGCAGGCGTGGGTGCCAAGCAGGACTTCTGGGGGTCCACGCAGCCGCTGTACATGAAAACATGTGGCCTGTGAGACAAGAAAGCAGCAAGTTAGTAACATGATATGCTAACATTAATGGTATATGAATATGTACAGATATCATGGGAAGTCCCTCTGCAGTCTAAGCATATAGCAGCATGACTAGAAGCTGGTCCAAGACAAGCCTGGCCGGCCCTAATTATAAGCTTTATCAAAAAGGAACGTTTTAAGCCTACTCTTAAATGTAGAGAGGGTGTCTGCCCCCCCTGACCGAACCATAAGTAAGCCGCATTCTGGTGGTGTAGTGTTCTAAGTGGGGTAAAGGGTACTATGTGCTCTTTAAAGTATGATGTAGCCTGACTGTTAGGAGTTTTGTAGGTGAGGAGAATAATTGTATATTATATTGTGGATTTTACAGGAAGCCAATGCAGTGAAGCTAAAATAGGAGTAATATGATCTCTCTTTCTAGTTTTTGTCAGCACACGTGCAGCTGCATTCTGGCCCAGCTGGAGAGTCTAAGAATCCCAAACAAGCTTAGGACATTATCAATGACTTCATTGTTATTTGCTTATTACTCATTTCATTACATTTACTAGATTAATATCAATATACAAATTCAGGAACTAGTTTTCACATGATTTCATTTTTTATTTGATCAACTTTCATGTGTGAGAGATTGAAATAAAAATCCCCAAAAATACAACATGAGGGCATCACAAATAATAAAAGCTATCTTTCAAATGAATGTCCTTATATGTCCATGAAACAAGGGTTTTAATGTACATCCAAATAATCAGATTAGGATGATTTTTAGATGCGTCCAAATATGACTTTCCTTGGGCTCTGTACAGCTTTGTGCCTTACAAACATAATGCTGTATCTGCAAATTATTCCTTATCTTTGCCTGAAATAGAAAAGGGATAAAACAGATCAAAATAACTATGTGTGGTCTGCTGTATCCTTATGAAAATGCATTGTGATTAGATCCAAATGCGGTGGCATTTTTATGATTAGAATGCACACACAATGCCTTGTTGTTCCATCAAAATAATTGCAGTTGCAGTTTTATTTTTATTCCAGCCTACAGTGGTGGAAAACAGCCACACACACACGTGAATGCGTGAATAATAGAAAAACCTAGATAATCCTTCTTAGGAATGCAAAAGCAAGTGTGTGCGTGTGTGTTTGTGTTTGAGATAGTTCATGTTGTGCAAGCGGTTCACCCCCAGCACCACAGATCTGCTTCTATGGGTTTTATTTCTTCCACCACCTAAAATAGAGGAAAACATTCACAGAGTTGGTCCACATTTAAAACATACTGCCGATTTTTTCCCTTTTTTATCCACCAACTAAACGCCTGGATGATTAGGAGGCACTGAGCGTCAGCAGCAAACAGACACTATACTTTACACTTATTATCTTCCTTAGTACTGTGAATGGTAACACTTTACATGAAGTAGTGCTCAGATAACGTGGCTAGTCATCATAAGTGACTTGTGACACATTAAGTGTATGATAACTATTATACTCATATACGTAGCACAACCGTCCAAATATAAGAGATGTTGACTAGTGGAAAATGAACTGGTTCACTTACAGGTCATGAGTACATGTCAACAGGCACTTCACATTAACAATAGAGTTAGTAGTTTTTGACTTAAGGTGGCATGAGTTAGTTAGAGGTATTAGAAATGCCACAGCACATTCACTATTATCATATTCGAGAAAAGTGGGGATAGTTTGCACATGAGTCATGTTATACATGTTCTCAGTCTGTTGTGATGTGAGAACCTGGATGAGAGCAGCAGGTCATCTCCAGAGCTCACCCAACAGACTGGGTCTGCTTGACATGAGCAGTCACAGGCAGTGTTGCAGAATTGGATAGTTTTCTTTCTTGTTGTTTGCCTGGATGGATAAAATGTACATTGCATGGCTTGTGATAATGTTTCATTCATTCAGCCACAGAAGAAAAATGTATATATATGGTCCAGCCTTTTCTCTTCTCAGAGGACCGAGGTGCAACTGAAAGCTTTATTTATTTATTTATTTATTTATTTATTTATTTTTTCACCTGGCATTTGTATTCAGCCACAGAACATAGCATGAGGATCTGAGGAGCTGACTACCATCCTAGCAGGTCCAATACTAACTACTAGGGGTTGGAATCTCTAGGCACCTCACAATTGAGGGTCCACGCCTGCATCATGATGCATCTAAGAATCTATTTTCCCACTATCCCTAACTAACACCTTGTCCTAAACAGAAATGTAAAAAAACTGGGCTACTTTATGAAGATCGGTCAAGTTCAAGGCTCTGATTGGGCATCACTTCACTCCACAATCTGGAAACCCTGACCATAAACAGCTTGGCTGAGAAGAACAAAGAAAAACACTTTTATCAGATAATATACAAGAAATTCAGTCATCACAATATTGGCCATGTTGTTCAATTTAAAGGACATTTCTTCACCAAAGATAAATATAAATGTAATTAGATTTTTTTTTAATTAACAGGTTAATAGCAGTAGGAGTAGGCACCTGTGGATGTATTAAAGCAGAAGTAAAGGGTGGATGTGAGTGCTCAGTGAGGTGGTGTTCAGCATTGTTCCTTTCAGCTTGTTTTGTTCTCCAGGAGGAGCGTCTCACCTGATTTCCTTTATAAGCAGCATTCCTGTCTTATCTGTGCAAGTCAGGAGGTCTGATAAAGGGCCCACATCTCACAACCCATCTACAACTTCTCTGTCTTTCTTAACACACACGCACACACATTCACACACACACTCACACACATTCTCTCTCCATGTGGCTGCTGAGAGGATTTTTTCTTAAAGGAACTGTCTTTAAGCCTCATCCGTGATAAGTTTAGTCTCTCCCCCTGGCGTCAGTGACGGTGATGAGAGTCAACACACGGTCACAGACAAGCTCCTCAGCACCACACACACACACACACACACACGCACACCTAGCATACACTCCAGGCATAACACACACTGACCCATCCTACTTACTGCCCTGACCACATACAGACAAGTTGGACAGTACCAGCTTTAAACATTACACGATTTATTTAGGATTGCATCTGGTTTTTGGTAGATTGATCAGGAGATTAAAGCCAGCAACCAATCATTCCACATTTTACTGTGTGGAGTTTTGGTGTAGCAGTAGTATTTTGCAATTAACAAGGCTCAAAAATAAACTCATAATTGATAAAGTAAAGTGGGATTGTGATGGTGAAATTTAAAATAAATAATTAAAGGCCTACCTACATACTAATATATACATGGACATGCAATGGGAACAAGTTGAAAATAATTAAATGACAAGTATTATAATTATACTGTAGGTATTTTTAACTAATGGTTACACATTCTATTATTATGGGGCACAGTGTGATCATTACTGAGCAACGAAACTGGAAGTTTTGATCTATTTTCAAAAGGGCCACTACTGCTTTACAGACACTGGTGGGGTACAGACAATAACAAAAAGAAGAAAGGAAAACTAAATAGTTCTCTCTTTTTTAGGTTTGTTGTACTTACTAAATAAATGTGGGGTACATTTGCATATTTTAAAGGAAAATATTATTGTCAGGAACATACTGTAGCCCTACAGTCTATATTTGACTGTGTATGTAACATATACTTGTGGGGTACAGGGGTCTTCAGAAGCCTGAGTTAGTGTAGGTATATGTTCATTGACACTGTTGTGACAGAGTTCTGTTCAAGCTGTTTTATGATAAGGTTTCTAGTATGTACAACTTGAACTGAAAACTACGGGTCAGGTGCAAAAACGATGTTAACACACAACAACTATGCACCATAAACAGAATATATTTTTCTAAAGCAATCTAAGGGTGATGTGATGAGATGGAGATGAAATATAAGGTAAGAGAAGGAATATTTCATTAAAACGTTGTTTGTTTAGGTAACATGCTGCATTGATTGTGTGTTTTTTTTTATGGCTAAACATAACAGTGATTAATTACCTTTGTGTTATTAATGCACTTAATGGCAGCTGTTGTGGCCGTTGCATCGCCTCTCCGGTGCAACACAATCAATGAAACTGCACTTCTTCTTTCATGTTAGTTTCACTGACAGGAGTAAAGACTGCAGGCTGCATACTAATATCCATTTATGGCTAATTGTGGGAGAGGAAGTGAGACTCGTGCCTTTGTGCCCAGATCCACAATGACTGAGATTTATAAAACAGAACCATGCATGCACACAGCTTGATAAATCTGTCGAAAAGAATGCATGTGCACATTTCTGACTTTTAGTTTTAGTCATGAGTGTGTTGTAGAAGTTGTAGAAGATGATGAATATTATGTCCTGTTACAGTGGAACTGTCATGAACTTCCAGTTTTGGACATACTGTACCCTGTAGAATAGGTACCCGGTAGTTAACATACTTAGAGTATAATTATTTTAAAATATTCCTCCCAAACACCATATTGTAACTCAGGAGGTCATATTTTACCTTTCAATAATAGAATAAATACTGTACCCGCTAACCTTTTTTTTAAGTCCCCAGATTATTTCATCCATATTCCTTAAATTGGTATCTTGTTATACCTACATGTGTGTATCTGTACATACTATAATGGTACACCAACAAATAAAAAACAAAACAAAAAAACAAAACATCAGCTCTTCTTGCTTACTAATAGTGCATGCAGACAGAGGACAGAGACATTTCCTAATATATTACTTTTGAAAATAACTAAACCTGATCTGAGCCAGAAGCATTATGCAACAAAACAATCCATTGGAAATCAGAACTTTGCTCCAAATTCATTGCTACAAAATATGAAAAACCAACAGAGGATGACTATCCAATCAACTTGTCTTTGGACAGACAGATTAATGTGCAGTTGCTTACATGTAAGAACCATGCATCTTCCCTTGTACCAATGTTCACTGTGTTCCAAGTCTTTGCAGTTTTTTTCTACAAAGCAATGATGGGAGTTCCAACCTGGCAATGTGACTTCCTCAGATTTGACAGTGACCTCCATCATTGACTCCAGTAACACAAGAAGTGTCGTCTGTTAGTAGAGGAGGAGTAGGAGGAGAGTATGGCCGAGAGAAATGGGGGCTAAATCTGGAGAAGCAGAGTTTGTGGATTAGGCTGCATGATGGGCTTTTTGTGTTGAAATCACACATTCTCTGTGATGTATGCATCCAGTCTTTGGTGTTGTGATGAGTCATTTCAGAAGGAGGCTCAGATCTGTGTGCCAGTAGAACCAGTTGTACCATGGCTTCTTTGTGTCCAACAGTGTTAAAGTCTATGTGTCCTTGTCAGAGTGAGCCTCCCGCTCTGCTGATGAGCTTCTGCAGCAGAATCAGTTTGAAGGAGTCTGTCACCAGCTCTTCAGCTTCTGTGTGACGTGACGTCACTAAAGCAAAGACCAAAATGCTGTATTTTTTTGAGAGTCACTGAGCCAGGCTGTGAGTGCACAGCTCCAGTGAAGCTGCCTGTAAATCCTTCAGTTTTTTTTACTGATGCTTGGCTTGCCTACAGTCAGTACAGTTTACTGCTTTTTTGTCACAAAAAAGACCTTGATGACTAAATAAATTCAGTCATGCCAAATTATCGGCGCTTACAGGCAGGGAGCAAGGCTCTAATTGGCTGCTCATTCCCAGCCTTGGCTCTTTGATTCCTTCACTCTTTGCTTTAGACTTGATTCCCTCCATCTCTACTGCTTTTCAGGTGGCAAACTCTCAGTGAGGCGTATTTTTGGATGGCTTGAATGCTTGAAGGAGCCTCTTTATCCCTCTCAGCACTGATGGCTGTGAAGCGTGAGCATTGCCTGATCTGATAAGATACGGCAACGTCTCTGTGGCTCATCTATGTTTGTAGTAGCCCAGAAAAAACAAATACAGCCCATGGCAGGGCACTGAGGGAGGTGTCAGAGACAGTGTCTTCATTGTCTGCCTTTTTTGGTCACCAAAGGTAGCAGCAGGGTCTTTCATCATGGGAGTCTTCATAAGCCATCAAGATTTAGATTTAAAGTGTAAGCATTTTAATAGGGTGCCAGATCTGTGTAGCGACCTAATGAGGAAAGGCAGTGTCAGTACCAACACCCAGCTTTTACCAGTGCACAACAAAGTAAATGATAAATGGACTTATATAACACTTTTCTAGTGTTTTTGACCACTCACAGCACTTGTACACTACATGTCCCATTCACCCATTCACACACATTCATACACTGATGACAGGAGCTACCACACAGTATACCAACCTGCTCATCAGGAGGAAAAATAACCATCCACACACCATTGGCGCAGCCCTCGGGAGTAATTTTGGGTTAAGTATCTTGCCCGAGGACACATGGACATGCGGACTGGAGGAGCCCACAATCGCCAATCTTCCGATTGGTGGACGACCGCTCTACCTCCCTAGCAACATCACAATCATAATTGACATTGTTTAAAAAACGTACCATTAGTTAGTTATTACTTTTACTTTTCACTAACCCACTTCTAAAGGACCAATGTATGACCTTGGGTTTATGAGATTAGGGCCATTAACTCTTCACTAACTGTACTGTGCCAAAACTTCACATACTGTACTTAAGCAGTTTTAATGTTTACATTTTTTCAATTTTAACATTTACTCTCTGGACAATGAATGAGAAACAAATATTCAATCACACTAATTCCTTAAATACAGGAATTGCCAAAAGGCACAAGCCAACTGTACATAAATCAAAATCACCTTCAGCCAATTCTAAACATAGGATTGGAACCTTATATCACTTTTAAATGTATTTACAGAGCATAAAATTTGTAAATGTTTATGTAGAATATTTCACGTTTCAATTGACAGTGCAGATTTTTTTAATACACATTTACAAAACACCATAGCAAAAGAGCAAAATAAACAAACAAACAGAAATTAAAGCTGCAAGCAGCGATAAACGGGCCCTCTCCCCCCCAATCATTTCGGGCTGTGGCGCAGTCGGAGGGCGCGCAGGTAGACGTCTTCATTCGCAGGCTTTTATTTGACGTTGCATGATGTGGTGAAATATCATTACCTGTGTCCACTCTGTGGTGCTAGAGAGCACCCATCAATTATATGTCATGTTGTAGTATATGAGGTGGAGAACACATCCTGTAAATTTCATATAAATCGGATAATGTTTGTCATATGAGGCTGACTACCTGTGTCCAGTAGGTGGCGCTAGAGAGCACCCATCAATTATATGTCATGTTGTAGTATGTGATGTGGAGAACACATCCTGTAAATTTCATATAAATCGGATAATGTTTGTCATATGAGGCTGACTTCCTGTGTCCAGTAGGTGGCGCTGTGTATATGACACAGTATTGATGCATAGACGTGTTCAGGGCGGGACTCTCTACATGCGTGATCCATTTGGTGTAGATCGGACGATGTCTGTAGGAGTTATAAGGATTTCCTGCTTTTTGGCGAAGGATGGAATGGCGAAGGAAATTGTCGGCACCGCCACGCCCAAACCGAATCCCTAATCAGAACGTTTTTTTGAGCTTCTCATCTCCAATGTGTCAAGATGTTTCTGAGTGAATTTGAAGTCGGTCGGATGAAAGTTTGTTCGCCAAAATCGTACATATTTTTCAAAATGGCCGACTTCCTGTTGGAGTGACGTCATGGGTCCAAGAGACATTTTAGTGCGTATTTACATGATTCATGTGTTTACCGAATTTCGTTTGTCTACGTCAATCTGAGTCGAGGGGCTCGATTTTAAAAAATGTTTCTAGGGGGCGCTTTTTTGCGTCGCCCATTTCTGCAATCCTTAAGTTTGGTGAGTTTTGGGGCACGTTTAGGCTGTCAAAAAGGAGTTAACGATAATGAACGATAATAAGAAGAATCAGGACAGATACAATAGGGCCTCGCACTGTTAGTGCTCGGGCCCTAATAATAATTCTGTATAGTACAGTCTGTAGTGTTTTAGTGGCATCTAGCTGTGAGGTTACAGATTGCAACACTCCTCTCTCTCCCCATTCAAGCATGTACAGTAGGAGAACCTACAGTGGCTGTTAAACTCACAAAAGATCCTGGAACCAGTGTTTGTTTTGTCCATTCTGGGTTATTGTAGGAACATGGCTGGTTTGCTGGAAGAGGACCTGCTCCCTATGTAGATATAAAGGACTCATTCTAATGATGAGTATACAGTACACTAATTAAAACATACTTGTGAACGTTACATTCACTTTCTGCCAAGTCTGTTCTGCTAGATGCTACTAAATTCTACACACTGCACCTTTAAGTACTTGTGAATATACCTCAAATGTTGACTTTTTTAAGTTCACAGGGTATGAAAAACCTACTCACTGTGCTCATTATTTTACTGTACAGCTGAAAACATGAACTACAATATGAAACAGGCTTAATATTACTGTATTCTCTATAGAAGATGAAGGCAGCTCATTAACTGCTGAGCTAGAAAGGAGAGATGACAAAACTACATATTATTAACACTCATATCAACGTATATGTAAATGCTCTACAATTCATTAACACAAGTATAACAATGAGTCATTCAATTTGTAGTTGTTCCTGCAGAGGACTTCATTGCATCACAAGCTGTTTTCCGTTCTCGTCAGCCACCTGCGATTTTCTTCTCTCATCTATCTGATCTCTGTGTCAGTCTGTTGGCCATCATCAGTGAAAATTGGAGGAGTAGAGAGTATAAGCAAGAGGAGAGTTACGTAATAATGCAAGATAAGATGGAATTTTAATGACCCCCCTTTTGGAAATTGGCTGGGAGAATATAACTATCACCAATAACTCTGTTTTAAAATGGCAGATTTTTTTTTATTCACAACAGTAGAGTGTGGTTGAATGGCTCTTCATCTTCTCCAGTCACCATTCAACAGCTTAATGGCTGTTTTATTTATCCAGCCAGACAGAGAGGGCCACCATTGTATTGCCACAAGGAGACTCAGAACAGTTTAATGAGAATGATAGCCTTTGGTTAGATGGAAATGGCGCAATTTAAACTGACAGGTGACACCAAACCTGGTAGACTTGTTTTATTCATGTAATATTGTGACAGAGACCAGTCATTAAAAAATAAAAAATTGCAATTTTCTTTGACTTGTCGACATGTGCATTTTGACAGCTTTTACCATAGGAAAGAAAGCCCAGTGTCAGAGAGAGGAGCATGGCCTAAGCAGTATATCAGAAAAGAGAGGAGACAAGTGATGATTAGAAATTCAAGCATTTTTAGTAGCCATTGCTTGTTACACTCTGGTATATTTCCAAATGTCATATAACAAACTGAAACATTTAGGCTGTTAGATCCAAGAGGTTTTGGACATCAGTTACAATGCAGAGCAGCCATGACACTCTGGACATCACTTGTGAGATCGACAAGATACAACTTTATTCACCCCATAGGAATTTTTGTGTCTCATAAAACATTTGTATAGGTCTAACAAAGAAGATCTTGTTCTTGTAAATAAAAGCTCAAGTCATTTTCCTTTCACATTGAGGCTGCAACATTCTCAGTGGGTATTGGGTTGTGCCTTGTCTCCCACTGTGTTTGGGATTTTTACAGATTAAAGTCTCAAAGTGTAAAATGTGTTGATAATGGTAGCCTCAGGATTGCATCTCTACTTTTTGCAGATGATGTCTTTCTGTTTGCATCATCAGATCGGGATGTCCATTGGGGCATTTTGCAGCAGACTGTCAAGCTACAGGGATGATAATCACACCTCCAGATCTGATGTATGCACTGTTAGTAGCAAATGGATTTCGCACTCTATAATTGGAAATCATTTGCAGCCCCAAATCTTGGGGTCCTGCCCACAAGTGAGAGTAATCAAGCATTAGATAAATCTCAGAACCCATTGGCTATCTGCCTTATGATGATTTATGCCTTTGAGGGGCAATGGCGAATATTTTGGGGGTTCAGGTGTAGCAAGCAGATCAAGATAACATATATCCAGCCCAAGACGGGGTCAGCTCTATGTTCCCACAGCTCTATGTTCCCACATTACTTAGACTTTTTTTTTTCTCCCAAAATTAGGCCCTTATGTTCCCACAGCTCTATGTTCCCACATCTTTTAATAGAATCACGGATTCTGTGTTTGTCGTCCTGTCTGTCCCCTCTTGTTATCTTTAAACCCCAGAAGTCCACCGCTATTTTCCGTCATTTTTTGTACACAGGAGTTAATGGGACTGTCAAAACTCTGAGAATATCAAGGGCTCTAGCATTGGTTCAAATAAAAATAACAACCACCAACTCTGGCTTGAGGGAACTCAGTTTCTAGTGAAGCTGAGTGCGCCAATTGTGGTGGGTTACCCATCGGATGGCCACTTTGAGAGCTTGGAGTACTTGCCTCTAGTGTCCAATGGTGCGCTGCTCCTTAAGTGTACGTGTACAAGAGGTAGTGCAAAAATGATGATGGTATCACATTATGATCTAGGGCCATTTTTATTATTTTTCTTTTTTAAGATGTGTTTTTTGGGCATTTTTGTGCCCTTATTTGAATTTTGGGAGAGGAATGCAGCATTAAACCTTGGGTGTTGATTGAACCTTCTTAGAAACGTGGGAACATAGAGCTGTGGGAACACAGAACTGTTGGATCATAGGGCTGTGGGCCAAGACTTTGTCTTGCGTACACTGGTCATTGTAAGATTAGCAACTTGAGAAGGTCCAGACAATTTAGCTAATCTCTATAAACAGATATGTGTATGAAGGCAGATACTTTTTTAAAAAAGTTAATGAAAAGCTAAATCTTCACTGGAAGATAGCTGATGGGTTCCAAGATTGCATTTTGGCTAATGCAGTCTACTTTTTTTGCTCTCGAAATGGACTGTACGTGCATACGACCAAAGCTAGCTCATAAGTGATTGGTCAATAGCCTACTACTCAGACTACAAGTGGAATACAAGCAGAAATCAGAAGACTTCCAGAACCAAAATTTTGTCCTATTGCCATCTGTTTAGAGATTAGCATGAGATTGACAGGCGCTCTGGCAGTAATGCAGGCATTGTGCTGTAGAGTTGTGATGGAGTTGGAGCTGTTAACTGTTAACAGTTGATCTACATTCCAACTCTCACCTACAGTCAAAAGCATTTAATTCAAACATCCAGCTCCAATTTTTTCCTGTTAGTTTATTGAAAGTTTAAAGTCTGTGTAAAGTAAGAATAAATATGTGTTCTGAGTTTGACATACCACAGAAAAGTGTGTTGTTAACCAGCCTGCCAAATTTGAATGATTAAAAAAATCGCAAAATATATGAAATTAAGCTTCAAAGTTGTGTAAAAATCAGCCTCTGTCTCTGCTCCCGCCGAGTTCGCTGAAACCCCGCCCCTAACAAGTGTCACCTGTCAATCAAAGTCACCACCTCTGCCAGAAACATGGACGCTACATCTGAGAGCTTTCTGCCGCTAGCTCAGCTGCTAACTCAGCAGCTAACTCGGTGGCTAGCTTGGCGGCTAGCTCAGCTGCTAACTCGCCGGCTAAAGCAGCTAACTGGCTAACTGTAGACTGTAGTAATAGTATGTGCGCTAAATGTATTTATACCTACAGCAGCAGGGGCGGGTTTATACCAATCACCGCCGCCTTATGTAACGCCCACTAAATTCTCAACATAGAAATCTTGAAACACAGTTTGTGAAGCCTAGCTCCACAATTCAAATCTAAATGGTTGAAATGCTTTTTACACATTTTTTAGAAATACATTTATGACCTATTTAATGTGTTTAGAAGAAAATGTCTGAATTCACTTTACACGGTCTTTAACCATGGAGACTTCATGTGAGAGAAGATGATGTGTGAGAATTTCATGTGGTATAGCACAACTGTGCTTCTGTTTCCAGAATGATTCAACAGGAGTGTGATTGGTTGTGCCTATGTTGATGCTCCCTAGCATAATTTGTGAGAATATTTGCATGAAGTCGAACCTTTTTCCATTCCGGTTGCTGGCTTTTGATTGAGTGTTGGTGTGCACCAGGAAGAAATTAGTGATTACCTTTAATAAAAAAAACAATAGAAAAGGCTTTCCGTTGAGCGTTGTCAGATAGGTTTTGTGTTGTTCTCTACCTGGGCTGCCTCAGCCGCCTCCCATAACTGACAGATATTTCCATACACAGCATCATAACGGACTCTCAACAGTTGGCAAACATATTCCCTTAATCAGTAGACAAACAGAAGTTCAAAAAGTGACTCCTCCATCACACATAGAGTTGAACTCTCTTTCTGCCAGTCTCAGCAAACCATTGAGACAGAAAGTATTAAAACAGTTATGTAAAAATAGGAACACACACATACACACATTGTATGAATTAAAACATCTGAATTACAGTGTAATCCTATTTTTTATAACACAGCATCTGTTCACAATAGACATCATCCTGTCACACCACCAGTCTGTGTTTGTGAACATGGGGTTGACCTGTGACAGTGTGTGTGTATGCATGTATGGATGGATGGATGGACACTGCACAGTGAAAAATCCATAATTCATTTATAGGCAGCGGGTTTGTAATAAAATAGTATTGCATCAGTGTAAATGATGTTCCCTCTGCTGTATTATAGTCAGACAAATTAGATTCTAGCGCTATGATAATTTAATAAGGTACGGTACAACAAATTACCAGGTACACCAGGCACCAATATATCTAATATATCCCTAGTTATCCATAGAAAGCAATGGCTCTTTTATTGTGAATTGCCTGTCAAATACTGTCTTTGTTACACATCATTAAATGAAACAGACAGTCACTCAAGAAAAAAGATTTTCATTGATCCTGGAAGACTTTTGGATCTTTTGTCTTCTTCAGCTAAAACTTTTTGTTATTGCTGTTGAATGATTTGCTCAAAATGTGACACCTGCCAGAATGAGTGATCATCCTATAAACTGTTTATTAGTGGGTTGCTGCACACACTGCACAGCTGGTCCATTTAGGAATTCTGTGAGAAAATTACACCAAAGAAAACAGCCCCATACTTAACAAGCAGCTCCCTAATGTGCTGGTGTGTGTCACCAAACTTTGTCCCTTATGTTATAATGGTGCCACTTTTGATGATTATAGAATTCTTACAGCAAGAATTGATTACTGTGCAGTGAAATAACACCAGACAGGATGACATTTAGAATGACAATAGGTTAGCTCAGTCTGCGGCTTCAGAGAGTTTCACACTGCCACAAGATCTGTTAGAGGGTGTAGTTAGATACCTGCAATCAGCCTGCAGCTCGATCATAACATACAAGGCCAACTTACATCATGCATAAATACTGCAAATACATGATAAATCAATATGACCCAGTAACTAGGTTTCATGTGACTATTTACTTGGCACTGTGACCAAGTTATGTTAGGTGAAGCAGAGCAGGTGGGCTCCTATTAATGGGTGAGTGTTCTGCAGACAGAACAAAAAACCTCCACCGAGGCCAGGCCATTCTGCAGGTCGAGGAATAAGACTGGGCAGCTCCGGAGGTCGGCGATAAAGCCGGGGGGCCAGGAAGGGCATTCAACACCAGAAGATTTGCCTGCAGGTCGGGGCAGGATATAGGAGAGGCAGACCACTTCAGTGCAGAGCAGGAAGCTGACAGCTGGAGCTGTAGTTTGGTGCAGGCGAAGATGGTTGACTGACTATCTAGGAGGTCTGGCTGTGGGTTGATTGAGATGGTTGGTAGGTGGAGTCTGTTGACTGGTTGTCTCGTAGACACAGCCAACTGCTGAAGCTCTGGGAGGAGGTCAACACACTAGTAAAAAAATATTCCCCCAAATCAACTATGCTTAGATAAGAAATGTGTGTTATGTGTACAGCTACGGATTTCTTCTGTTTACGCAAACATTCACCAGACTATCTACCCAGGCGTTTCTCAGCATTTCTACATCTCCATGTTTCTCGACCATTGTTTATCTACCTATCTACTATCTTCCACTGGATTTGTAGACTTGTTGTAGCTTTAATGTCTACCATGTGGGGGTTTGATGGACAGCTGTGATTGACAGATGGCTCACCTGTGGGACTTTCACTGAGTCAGACTATTATTGCAATGTTGATAACCATACCTGCCTTGTAAGCAAAATTTAAATAAAGTAGATAATGTTAGCCCGACTATTGCTGAGGTTGTAGGCCGTGTTTCCAGAGCATGGAACACTGCACATTGCTTATTTGGAAGGTCCAAACTCTGAGTGTAAACTGCAAATCTGGCCTTCAAACCACCTCCAATGCAAACCAATGGGTGACATCACACTTCACTACATCCATCTTTAGATGATATATCTATGTCTTGGACACAAGTTGGCTTTGTGCACAGTGGGGTTTGTATCCAGGAGACCTAACTACTGTTCATGCCTCAATCTGCTATTTGCTATCTCCACAAAATCATTCACAATGATAAGAGAAATAACAAGGACCTCTGACCAGTCTGGTAGAGAAAATGTACCTGTACATACATTGGTTACTAGCTAGAGCAGTCCTGAATCAGAATTTTTCCTTTTGTTGTTTGTTAAAAGTCTAAATTTAGTCAAGGTATGCTCATGTTTCAACCGCTGGGAAATTTGACAGGCAGTGTAGCGGTGAGGCCAGGCTTCAGGAGTTCAGAGGTATTCATCCTCATAATGTACAAGTTCAGTGACAGAGCCAGTGATACATCAAGGCGTAGAGCCCAGGAATGCATCAGTTACTGTATGAAAGAATGATGGTTACTCAACACTGACGCCACTTTCAGTCTCCCTGCTGCTTTGTGTAATGGATCCTCCTTTGATTTAGTGTGTGAGCTGCACTTTGGCCAGGGAATGTAGCTGATTTTCACCTCACCGTTAGCGACTTACATTGTTTATGATAATAGCTTTTATTTATTTCTTTTAAGAAGCTGAGGAAGCAAAGCTCTTTGTCTTTTATTTCTGGTTAGTCAGCAAGGCCATGGAACAGAATACAAATGCACTGGGTATCTGAATCATTGCTGTTGAAGCAGCCACTCATATATTGAGAGTAAAATAGGCTTTCTTTTGGCCTTCATCAGTAAAGGAAACATTGTATATACAATTACAGTTACTTATAGTGATTGCTATTTAAGCTTATCACAGTGCATAACCCTCTGTGGTGCTGTAATGCTCCATGCTCAAACAGTTCCATAGAGCTCTCTGGATAGTAGTGCTGTAAAGCTTTTTATGAAGAACATGGTTCCGTATAGCTTCATTCTGAAATAGTACACAGTACATAAACCTTTTCAATAAGTCATAGGGGTCCACTAACCAAATATTAAAGGTGTCACAGGTTCAAAAGATTGAGTGATATTTAAGTTTTAAGAACTCCAGAACTGTACACAAAAAGCATAATGGCAAAGGGACAGCAAGTACTCACACTTGTGTACAAAAGGTTTGCTGGTCCAGTAAAAACACTGATGTTATATTGCCTGCTCTTGCTGTGTCATTGATTTGACTATTATTTTGCTGTTAGATTGATTTGAATATTTCACGGTGAAGTTTTGTGGTCCCTGAGAGGTTTTGTACTGTATTACCATTCTTCAAGCACAGTGGTCTTGTGGGCGATGAACACATCCAAGTAGACCTTTGTAAAAGAATTAAAAAGCACTCTTTCTAACGCTCACAGTTTCTTTGATGTCCATTAAGGCAATGCAAAAGCCTAATGTTCACATTATGTCAAACTTTATTACATAAAAGTGTGATAAGAAATTAACACCTAAAACGTAAATAAACAGTTGTAATGAATCACTCTCCAACCATTAGATACATTTATACTGGCTAAAAAAATACATTTTAAAGTTGGAGTGCAGGGCTTTTAAATATAAATGAACATCTGTTATATTCAAACCCTTACCAAATTAATTCACACAATGTTTATCACCGCCAGATAAATCTCTCTGTAGGGATTTTTATCTGGTGTCTGGTGTGACATTCCTCTGCAGGTGCATGAAGCCAAAAAAGCCACTTCTAGCTGTAAATAAGAGTGTGCCCTAGAGACTTCCACCGGCAGCTAACTTCTGGTTTAACTTTCAGGTTGGCATTTTGGAACACAAAAGTAGCAACTGAGTTGGCTGCAGCGTGTGTGTGTGTGTGTGTGTGTGTGTTGTTGTTGTTTTTGAGCTTTAATGACCATCAGTGAGTGTATCCTTATAGCTGCTATATTTTCCATGTATTAATTTAAAGTTTAGTTTATTAGTTTGAGTGTGGATTTTCTTTTCAATGGTGTTCATGTTAATGGTTACATGTGTGAATTGTTGGGTTTATGAACACCATAAACCAATATTACATTTAAGTGTTCATAATTACTATAATGGTTTATTGAAGAACACCTAATTTAACACTTTAACATCCTGAAATTAGATGTGTGTTTAAAACAAAAACAGGTCAGTTATGCCTAGTTCTTCTTTTATTTAAATACAAATACAAATAGGTTTACTGCCTAAACAAATATAGAGACAAATACAAATACCGGGGTCTCTGCACCAGTAAGTAAGCATATTTTAACAGTGTTTATGTAATTACTCTCACTGCCAGAAAAGGGAGACAAAAGTTCCGCACTGCAGATTGAATGTTATTAAGGTAAGCATGTCAGTAAATCAGTCTTCTCAGAGCAGACCAGTGATGTGGCTGAAAGTGCATTTAAGTGCATTCCTTATGCGCTTTGCACTGCTACACATACATGGACCAAAAAAGCAGGTGGAGACACCCACACAGACACCCATGTGCCCAAGACCTACCACACTGCACTGGTCGTTTTTTTTTTAAAACTCACTAATGATTCTATAGTACACCTTTACTTATAGAGCAGCTTAGAGTTGAACAATTTTCCAAATCAAAATTTTTCCATTACTTTTGACCCTGATAGTCCATATTTTCTTTCAGAGTTGGTCATTTTACCTCATAACTCAAGATGCTCTGTATTTCTGGGTTAGTGACAGACTAATTTAGAGTATAGCAAGGATACTGTCTGGCTGCTTCATGTAAATGATAAATGAACAATGGAAGAATGAGAGATACAGTTGTACCCACAGACCACCTGCGCACACCTAACCCCCAAATCATTCCTGGAGAAGCAAAAGGAGAAATGTAATCTGACTTTACAGCAGTACAAACTTTCAGCACTCTGTCTGGGTTCATATTTCTCTCCACCTATCTGGTTCTCTTTCTTTATTTCTTTATTTCTTTCTCTCTGTCTGTCTCTGTCTATTTTTCTCTTCCTCAGGGAAGAGCTATGACATGTAAAGAATAGATGAGAAACTGAAAATATGACTCCTTTCATATTCATATATGAATGGACAATTTTGGGCAGTAGTGGCTTGACTAGTTTAACTACATTTCTCAGTAGCATGGTGTTAGTGTCGGTAGGGTGTCCAGACATCCTAAAAAATTTGGGACAGTACTGAATTATGAGCACTTATCCCAAGTCCTGAAAATGTGAGTGACTGATGTAAAATGGACCTGCACTACATATAAACATTGTGAGTCAACTGAACTCAGGAATACTAGATTTTAATGCTGCAGACAGATGTAATTGGCACCATACTGATGAAATGAATAAAATAAAATGAATTTTATGTAACAGATAATGATTTACACATTGTTACAAACAACACAGTCATTGTGTTACTGACAGTTGACTTCATGAACAAAAATAACACATTTTCAGGTTTTACTTTCTATTGACACTGAATTTAACCGACTGAAGGCCATGCTGACCCAACCTTCCCTGTCCTGAATTTCACCCATTCTCATATGGTCACCCTTAGCATCCTGTTTTTTGAATCGCATAGCTTTTCAGTAGTCAGTCTCTTTTAATGATAAAATAGTGGCATCCACAAAACCTGCATTTTCCCATCAAGCATTTTCAAGCACACTGAAATATACACAAACTTGTATGTGTAGCCAACAGTGGCACTTCTATATGACGGTGACGTCACTTACCAGTTCTTGGGCTGATGCCAGCAATGTCTCTGCAGCAGGGAATACGGAGTCCCTCCCAACACCCACACCTGCAGCACTTCAGTCTTGAGCACTTCAGTGCGTGCTCAGGTACTGCCAGGCAGTGTTTCCCACATCTGAAATAACACACTAACCCACACTGATGCACACCTCTACTAGCATCACTTCAAAGCAATATTCAGAGTCAAGTGTGCCTCAAAATTCACCATGGTGTATTGTGCAACATCAGTCCAGTTGTTGGTAGTGTGCCTATAGGCTGGTTTAAGGATGGACAATAATCAACAGACAAGAAGAAGATGAAGTTTATAAGTTAGAGTTTTGGCAGAAGCTTTCATCTATCGATGGTTATCATCAAATATTAACAATGAATCTATTCTTCTTGATGGGACTGAGAACAGTCAGGGGTGGGATGGGGGAATGAGGGATCAGAGGAAAGCTTTAGATTCTTTTGAAATATTACTTTTCTAGTTTTTAACATTGACCAACAGAGGCTACAACAATAATGCTCTCTACAAAGCAAAATAATGGTTAGTCCAAATTGTTTGCTTGACATTTATGTATATACATAGCTACTTGTACAAAGTGTATTATTATTAAAATGCCACTTTTTAAACTGCCAATTATATAAAATACAAAGATAATAGTAATAATTATAATTATAGAATAAAAATGTAAAGCCTCATTGTAGCAAACTATTTTGACTATGTTGCTCTCTACGTTTCTCTGGGCGATGGCTTAAATGTGGTGGAGCTTCATTTCATGTGGAAATACTGGCAGCTTAGCTCACATTTTCCAAGTAGCTTGGCCAACACTGTGAATACATCCCAGTGACACATACAGGACAAATAACAGTGCAGGACATTTCTTTTTCTCTCTCTTTATTCTCTATCATAGTTTCAGTTTTCACTCATTAGATTCACTCTGCTTTTCAGCTGGAATAACAACACAAGTTAATAAAAGTGAATTTTAAAAGTTTAACATTCAAATCAAATCACACATATCTTTAGCAGTAAAGTAATGACTATATTACATTTGGATATGTATATGGATATAACAAAACAGCATAACCTCATAGCCCCATACGTATTAATATACTAATGAAAAACATCAATCTTTTAGTGGAACGTTTTTGATTCAGATTGATTGGAAATTTGGTTCATGCAGCAGTAGATAACAGTACATTCAGCATTTTTTTTTTTTTTTTTTTTTTGGAAGAGCAGGTGGGAAGATATTCCAACTTGTTTCATTCCAGATTGATAGTTAATTCCATTAATCATTGTGAGATTTATTGTAAAAATACAAAACTAAAATAACCAACATTTTAAGCTACATGAAAAGATTCATTGTGTGCTTTGGCCAAATGCAGAGGACAACAATCCAGCCAAAACACTTTTACATTGTCTTTGTCATATGGAAACCCCAATGGACTTTATCAAATACTACAGAAGTCATAAAAATATATTCAACTCAGGTATTTGGTTCTCTGTAGAGAATCCCACATTTTACACAGTCACTGAACCAGTCTGGGAAAAATAGCTATATGCAGTATCACGAAAAAGGAATAGAATTGTATTTTGTAGCGCCACCACACCAGCTTGAATTACAAAGACTCTGTGAATGATGGAGGAACGTCAAAGCATGCTCTGGTGCTTGGTCCATGCTCCAACAATGAGGGAAGGTGGGTTCATGTTGCAAGTTGGGTCTCCGGATCTTCTGGATGTGCTCAGTCAAGGCACAGAGTCCCCTGGCAGGCTCATACTATCTTTGTTGCCTCTCTTTTTTGGATTTCTCATGCTGAGTCACCCAGCAGGGAATCCTCATAAGCCTGGAACAAACTTGTCTCACCAGGTGGCATTATGGAGGAGAGCCCTCATTACACACTCTCTCTCTCTCTCACACACACACACACACACACACACACACACACACATAAACACACACGTTACCTCCATTATTACATGCAATTTAACGCAACTCCAGTCCCAGCAGCTCCATCTCCCCTCCAGTCACTACTTTCTGTAGTCACCCAGCATGCTGATCAGCTCGTAGAATTCCCTACATACAGTAAACTATACAGAGAAAAGGTTTCATTCTGTTTTTCTGACTCCTCTTCTCCATCTGTCCTTTTCATCAGTGGACTGATGAGGACTCAGCGGACTACGTGAGTAGCTACAGTGTGTGTTGGGCGGACGGGGGTTTTGGCGGAGTGTGTTTTCTGTCATAACATCTTCTGATCTCTGTGTGGATTCTAACACAATCCTTTTCAATCTATCTTTCTGTCCTAACATCACTCTGAAATGAGAAACCTGTAGAGTGTGTAACAACTATCCAAACAAAGTGACTGAACTGTACAGATGTAAATGACACCTTGCTGTGTATTAACATCCAGAGAAGGTATCCAGATACAGATGACTTGTTAATGTCAGGTGAAAAGGGGGCTTTTTAGCTTATTACATTCCCAATAGATAATAACCCAGCCTGCATGTCCATGTGGGGTTAAATTTGAGCTGCAATGGGTCCCACATGGGTCAAGTGTGTTATGACTGGGTTTTAGGTGGGGCCCAAATGGGTGAGTTACACATGTGGGGCCCATGTTTCTGAAACAATATGGGATCCATACAGTATGCCCTCTTTATGCCCATGCCCACGTAGCCCACTTACATCCCTTATGGGGGTCATACAGTCAGCCCACATGGGATTCACATGTGGGGCCCATGTTACTGAAACCATGTGGGACCCGCAACATTTTCCCAGTTCAAGCCCATACCCACTCACCCCATTAGCTCACATTTAATTCATCCTTCCATCCCCAAGGCAGTTTTTACTTTCTTAACCCTTACATACTGTTCAGTGTCAAATTTGACTCATGTTTACATTTGAGAGCTGAGAAAACACTCCATACACATTTCTTTTAACTAGACTTTTCTTAATGTGACCCACACGACACAAAAACGGAAATAAAATTCTTCTTTTTTTCTTTTTTTTGTGCAGCTGATACACATTTTTATATATGCAAATGTGTGTGTGTTTTTTGAAAACTTCCAAAATCAGCATTCAAACATGTTGTATTCATCATATTCTATACAATGTTCTCCTGGAACATAACATAGTGATTGTGAATGCATTTTTTCTATAAGATTAAAAAAAACATTTATTAATGACTGGAGGGGAATTTATGAATGTAAATTGATGTAGAGACTAATTATGAGTCAGAATATGAAGAGTATGTTAAGGTTAAGACAGGCAGGATGATTTCACTTTATTCTGGCTTCATATCAGAACAGTAACTCCAAACAACTCCAAACAGTATGTTCAGATTTTAAAAGAGCTGACATCTCTTCATAAAACAAGGGAAAAGTCCCTGTGTGTGTGTGTGTGTGTGTGTGTGTGTGTGTGTGTGTGTGTGTGTGTGTGTGTGTGTGTGTGTGTGTGTGTGTGTGTGTGTGTGTGTGTGTGTGTGTGTGTGTGTGTTTCTGTATTGCCTTTGACGGTGAGGGTGTCATGGTGTCATGCATTGAGCTTTGATATGAATACAGACAGTGACACAAGACTTTAGACTTTATGGCCCAACACTCGATGCTGAAGACCAGGATGACAATTGTGACAACTGATTGTGTATGTGCATGCATGCTTGTGTGTGTGTGTGTGTGCGTGCATGCGTGTGTGTTTTGACAGCCACCTCGGATCACAGCCTCCCAGTCTCTGAGGAGCGGCAGCTATAAATGCTCTTTTGATTTTGTTTTGAAAGTAAAGTTGTGGTTGTGGTTTTGCTGTCTGTTTGTCAGAGCCCCGGGGTGAGTATCTATATATCTAACATGGTATTGTTGATCACACACACATTCACACAGAGACATAGCCCAGCTGTAATTGTCAAACAAGTGCTTCACATTGTTATTCTGTCAAAGTTGAATCTCAGCAGATGCAGAGGTTTGTTTTTGGTAACTTCTATCCAATTAAGCCTAGGACTGCTTATTAGTTCTACTTGAGTCCAGCTCCTGTTGGTTAATTCTGCAATAAAAATCAACACAGACCACCAGTGCATGCAGCTTTTGTTTGCAAGCTTACTTCTATGTTAGACATGGGCAGTCCAGTAACTTTATTTGTACTCCCGTATCTTCCTTCTCTGTAGTGATGCTCTTCACTGTTTTATAACTCCATATACCATCTTAATGTTATCTCACAGTCACAGACCTGACTAGAGGTCAGATCAGGGCTTATCTGTGGTTCAAGGTGACAGTTTATTGATGAGGATTCATGACAGTCATCAACTAAAAAAGGTATTTGAGTCATCAGTGATATGCTTGTTATTTAAAAAAAATATTTTTGGGGGGGTCAGTTTGCATTCATGCGATTTGGGTTTCAAAGATTTTAAATGTTGTGCTTTAAGTTTTGGTCTGCCTCGTTTTATCATTTTGGGACTGTGATAGCAGTATGTTTTTAAACCTGGTATTAACGTGATGTTGTATATGTTATCTACATAAGGCAAAGTGCCTGTAAATGCATGCAGAACACGTTGCAATAGTCTACCACATGAAAAGGGCCATATGATGGATAGGGGTGTTTGGGCAAGCATAGAACTAGCAAGCTTCTCCACTGGCTCTGATTACCTTCTTACAGTATAGGTAACATTTGCTTGGTTAGTAAGGCTGCCCATATAAGCCTACAGATGCTTTCAGCTTCCATCAAACTTACATGCACCATGTGTGTTGACAACTGATGAAGCTTAATAGTACCAGGTGTAAATGTAAAGGCCCTGTGATGAGATGTCATTATCCAGATAACATATCCAGATAGATAGATAGTACATACACATATTCCCCGTCATGGTCAAGATGACGAAAACAACACACAATATGAATCAAGGGATATTTCTAGTTGATGACTGAGGTAATCTCTGGTCAGCATTGTACCATAGCCAAGATGTGACCAATGTAAGTTTTCTTGTGTATGGCAACTTAATATTTAATGAAAGGTATGTGTGATAAAAAAGAGCTTCTGGCTACAAAAGTAAACATGAGTGCACAGTGGTCCTGGTGTTATAGCCATGCTGGGTATGGACCATATGTTTCTGGGTGTGAGAATATTTGAGTAACATGCCCGCTGATGATGCAGCTTCTGTTTTTCTACCGTGAGTGGTTGCACATTTCTTAAACAGTACACATGAGACATCCTTCAAAACCCCATAACTCTGAACATGGTATAGTCACTGCTGTATACAGTATGGCAGTTTGAGGTAATTCAACTTTCAAGGGATTAAGGGGCGGTTCTTTCGTATGTCCCTGAACATAGACTTACAGTTGTTCCAATCGGTTCACCCAAATTACAATAAAACATATGTTATCACTTCACTGTAGTAGTATTTATAAAGATTCAGATATTTGCTGTAGCACAGGAGAAGAACGGATCATATAGTAATCGGAAGATCAGCGGTTCGACTCCCGGCTCCTTCAGTCCGTATGTTAACATGTCTTTAGGCAACATACTGAACCCCAAATTCCTCCCGATGGCCGCGTCAAATGTGTGTGTGAATGGTTAGCCTCTCCTGAGGAGCAGGTCGGCACCTTGCCTGTTAGCTCCTGCCATCGGGGATATGAATGCGTGCGTGTGAATGGATGAATGTGACTTGTAGTGTAAAAGCACTTTGAGGACTAGAAAAGTGCTATATAAGTGCAGACCATTTACACATAATTTGATCTGCCTAGACTTTGAGATGCTTTTCTACCTGCATAGCATTGAATATTACAAGTCAAAAGTTTGGGCACACCTTCCCCTTCAAATCAATGAGACAGTGTGTCCAAACCTAGAGAAAAAAAAATCTAGTATAACTCACAATGACTATTGCATAATGGTCTCTTGCAGCTATATTTTAAATAAGTGCCTCATTTATTTTTCACGGCTTTGATATTGCCTTTCATAATGTTACATCATTTTGATGAGTTAACAGTTTGCTGGCATGTAGCTAATTAGAAAGAAGTAATTGGAAATAAACAGACAGATATTCTTTAAAAGTAGGATGGGTGCAATCCATGTTTAAGTAATATCTCTGAAACAGTCTTTCACATAGAGTTTGGACAGAATTGGAAAGCTTTAAATGGCTGTAATCAATTTCTTACCCAGAAGCCATTGAAAATTTAGCTAGTGACTATGAAATCCTCAAGTCTCCAGATCCCACTAGCATTAGTACAAGTATATTGCTTTTAGCAGACCACTGGGGCAACTATTGCCAGGCAGTCCTTGTTCTTTCTTGATGGATACAGGTTTGTAAAGATCACTAAGCCGTTTTAAGATTCATCATAGAGTAGTTTATTTAGCTCTGTTGTTCTGTCAGCACCTTTTAGAACTGACTACTGCACGTGTTCTCCATATTAAAAGACCACATATTGTAGGTTGTTTGTACCTGCACTCCAGAACAACCCATTGGAGTACAATATGAGCGCTTCCCAAAACAGGAGTGTAGGTTTAGGCACAAAAAACAAACATCATGGTTTTAAAATATTCACTTAAAACATAATTACTACTTTTTTAAAGTTAGGCAATATTTGTCATCATGGTAACAATACCATGTTGTGTTTCTTTAAAAAATGTCCAGAGACGCAAACAGCAAGCAAACAGTAACCTCCTGCTGCTAAGTGCACTTTCTGCCATCTAACTCCCTATCCAGTCATCCACCAGACCCGTCTCCTCCCAATAAGAAAGTCACCTTATCTAGACGTCGTATGAACTGCATCACTTCTCCATGTCATAATTACTACGGCCACCAGATGGCACATGTCATTCAAACGTAACTATAGGTCATTTATGGCAACTGAATTTATGACCTTCAGGATCATTTTTCTTGGGAGGACAGGCTTGCATAATGTCATGCCAAAGAGGTCTGTGATTGGTTACTTTTAACCATAATCAAAAAACATTTTCATACCAAGTAGTTTGCTTTCGAGAACATCAGTTCACACAAATCAAACATTGATCACTTTCCTTTAGTGATATAAGTTAAGTTTTTAGGATAAACAGTATGTGTCTATGAGATGTCTGCCTCCAACCCAATTTAATGCAATTGAATGGAATATGATTAGTTCATCTCAGCACTGGAAGAAATCGACAGCACCATCTCTTTCTAGAAAAAGTGTCCAAATTACTCTGGATTGTCCAGAAAAAGTCTCAGGTTACTATATTTCTTAAATCCCATGGTCACAGTGTTCTCAATGGTGGCTAAGACCCTGCATGAGGAGTTTAGAAATATTGAGGTCTTGAGACAACATCTTTAAAATAAGAATTTCAATATGTTTGTCAAGATTCCCTGGCTGCCATTTAAAATGCTAAACTGACTGACTGTGGCTGTGGATGAAACTTTATAGAACAACCTGTCAGCAGTGTCCTTTCTTAATTTTGGTCTCAGTGGGAATGAATCAGCACAGTTTGGTAACCGCTAATAAGCTTTTGTAGTGGAGTTGTTCATAACATTAGTGGAACACCCCTGTTGGCAATGAGGGCAGAAAATGCAGGGAGGTTGAAAACAGCAGCATTTGATGTTTGACACACAGGAAGTCACTGCTGATTGATTGGCTCCTGTTAAACCAGACTTTCCCCTCACAGGAGAGATGTCTCCTATCTTAATGTAAAAGGTTTCATCTGTTCAGTCCTTGGGAATTCATCCCCACAGACGCCTGCTTGCTCTGCATTTGAAAAAAGACAGATGAAAGCCCAATTAGATTTTTTTTCTTGTCTTTGCAAATACAAGAAAGTCTCTGGCAACAATTGGAAAGGAATACCACTAGATTAAAATAATGAGGCTTTTAGAGGACTTCAATAGCTTCACATGAGTCAAACTTCTCTCTTATCTTTCACCTTCTTTGCCCTGTGGAGAAGACAGGAAGGAGGGAAACATCTTAACTCTTAAGGTCCCAGCTGAATTATGCTCTATGTCTGCTCTTAAAATAACAGAAGAAGGACCTTTTAAACATACTGTGATGGATATGAAATTGTCAGCCATAAAATAATAATTAGAACTTTGGTTTTTTTCTCGAACCACTGGCTGCTTTAGCAATAATATAATTTCTATCAGAATACATTTCCATACACACTAGCTTTTCAGAATGTGTACCCTTGTTCTCCTTAATGAACCACAATACAAGCAGGTGGCTATGTTTTCATTGCATAAATATTTATTATTTCCATGCAGGTATTGTGTCATTTCCCGTGTCATATCTTGCATGTGTTTTCGTGAAAAGAACATTGTTTGGAAACCAAACAGACTTGAAGATGATGGTGAAGATCTTATAATGTGTGACCCCCCCACAATAACTTCAAGATTCCTGATTACAACACAAGACAGTTGTGCATTGTGAACAGTGCAGCAATATGATGACTTTGAATGTCATGTAGTGTATCCATGGCATGACTTGCACTGCAGTCTATATGGTGCAACAAGCCCTGGGCTGTACAGGGAGGCGGCAGTCTGATGGGGGGGGGGGGAAACCTATTTTCCACTGGAACTATCAACCCCCTCCCACACATACACACATACACAGACACACACCTCCACCACCTTCCATTTTTCTCTCATCACAAGCTGCTTCATCTCTGCTTCTTCTCTCCACTCATCCCTCATGTGCAGCACTAGAAAGTATTCCTCTGCTATCTGAGAGCAGAAGGGCCTTTTCTGAACCGTTTAATGGACTCCTGGCAGCTGACAGACTGATGTTTCTGTATGAACCAGGCTTTTTGAACAGTGGAGGAGCATGTATGAACGTGTGCTCTCACTCTCTGTGTGGGCAGAAATATTACTTATTGCTGTTTTTGCTCGTGTTTTTTTTTAATGTTTCGGGGAGTGTGTGTTCACTAGTGTGTGTTCACTAGTGTGTGTGTGTGTGTGTGTGTGTGTGTGTGTGTGTGTGTGTGTGTGTGTGTGTGTGTGTGTGTACTTACCAGTTTATTAGCTGATCAGAAGAAATTCTGTTTTTTTACAACATGAATATTTTTTCATTATTTGTTAAAGTTGTGCTGTCACATGATGCTAATAGTGGTCTAATGTCTGCAGTCTTTTGTTATGCACATGTATACTTGTACAAAGCTGACTGGAAACCTGGTTAACTGCACACATGGCAAAGAAATCTACTTGGAGAAACCAGAAAATCAATTGCTGTAACCCTGTTATTTACTGCACATTGTCCACTCTCATAATAATTCATTGGACATGAAATGGCTGATTCAAGTCAACCATGAGCAGTCAGATGATCAGATAAAAATAGTAAGTATAATGATTCTGTACAATGAGAGATTATTACCAACATAGGATTAGGGTTAGGATTTGATCACCTTCATTTTCTAGACAATAGAGTGAATAATAATTGAACTGCACTTCTAAAACACATTTGACATTGACAGACAAAGCACTTTACAATTGCCCTGTCATTCACCCATTATTTTCATTTCTTTATTGATTATTTATGCCGGATCAGAGCTGGTCCTGCCTATACACAGACTAGGAAGGCTGCGTAGGGCCCCACGCGTCTGAGAAGGCCCCGCCCACCGCCAAGTCCGCACCTGAGTTAAAAAGCGTGCTCATATTTACTGATAACAGCAGGCAAGATGAAGTGCAGCTATCCCTCAGGCCACGAAAAAAGGAAAAGAAAACAACACGAGAGTGAATTGCGGGAACAACAAGAAGCAGGCATTTGTTTTCTCAATCCCTGTCCAAGTAGACTGAGTTGCCACTTATGATTGAATGATTGGTGAAGAGAGGGAAAATGTAAATAGTTTGTATTACATTGTAACAAAGTAGAGATTCCTGTTGTTGTTGTTGTTTTTTAAATTCTGACCAAGAAATTCAGCTTCTGTTTTTTTATGATTTATTACATTATAACAGTGTTATACTGCACAATAAGACATCCTGGGTTCTTCCTACTGTACTGCTCGCTAGAGGTGCAGGACACGCATGTGCAGTGAAAAATGAACCCACAGTGAGTAAAAATGTGAGGAGAGCAAAAAATGGCCAAAACTTCTTGGGGATACACTGTATTTATTTGATGAACGCGAACAAGCAACTGTGTTTGTTCCTGAATTGCAGCTTGGAAAGAAAGGTGCATTTGTGTGCATCCACCAGCAAGCTTGCACCTTGAGTAGAAGTAAAACTCAGGCTGCATCAAGCAGCATCTGTGCTCTGGAGAATAGGCTTATTAGATATGAAGTGCAGAAAAATAAGTTGCACATAATCTTAAAACAAGACAATGATCTATTCTCAGTCCAGGTTAACTTAAGTTAGATACAACTTTGGACTAAAGGAGGATGTTGGTTAAATATTGATTTTAAAATATGAATTAGTTAATAGTTAGGCAATATGGATGCACATCTTTCACAGTAAATAAGAACAGAATATGTTACATGTTATCAGATTTCTTATTTGAATATTAGTTTACATTTTATATTTCTTATATTCAATAAATATTGTTTATACTTCATTCTGTTGTGTATAGGTCTACTTATTCTTAGAATGACAGATGGTGTAAACTGTTTTAAAAGAGGGAGGATTGTAGCGGGAACACTGGTGTATCAGGTGTGATTGTGTGGCAAATGAAATAAATGGTTTACATGGCAGCTGGCTCATGGGTCAGGGCCCCTTAGCAGAATTGTGCTTAGGGCCCCAGGGAGGCCAAGACCGGCAATGTGCTGGATAATGTTGATCTGATTATGAAGGAAGCTTCCATTACCTTATTTAGTTCTTTAATCATGTTGGTTTTTGTTGTTGTTACTTGAAAAGGCATGCACTGTACTTTAACCCTGGCATGTATGAACTTGTGGTGTCTTATAAGCCTGTGTGGGCTAGACATATTCATATGCATGACATAATAATAAATATGTCAATCAATCAATCAATCAATGATGTACTCATACTGTCACACTACCACACAAAGCTTTGGTCAGCCCATTGTGAGCAAAGTGGGGTTCAGTATGTTGCTCAAGGACCCTTGTAGACATGTAGATAGGGTCAGGAGGTATGGGGAGGATCAAACCACCAACCCTGCGATTAATGGACAGCTCGCTCTACTTCCTGAACCACAAGCATCTGCTGTTCATTTGGTTGTAAAATGTTATTATAACCACAATTTGCTTTTGTCTACAATCTCTTGCTTTACTCACAGAAAACAGAATTTTAACTCCCCTTTTTTTTGGAAGTGCTGAGGTCAGGAGGATTCATAAAGCACATCTGTTCACAACTGATAACCAAAAGTACAATCTGTTCATTTTGTGATCATGGTCAAAATTCCATTGAGCTTACACGCTATCTTACAGTACATTGAGGAACCATGAACTTCTGAACTCTGAATACACTTCTGGTTTACACTCATGACATTACTTAACTTTTTTCTTAAAAAGAGCAATTTAACCGTTTAGAGAGTGTTGGAAATGTGAAGCTGATGCATGTTGTGTACACCTGATTTGTCTAATGTTCCTGATTGCCTGGAACAGTAAACTACAGTAAACACCAATTAAGATGATGGTGTTTTAACCTCAATACTGTTGCCCTTTCCTCTCTTATCTTTGCCTCTCTCTTCCCCTCTTTCTCCTTTGTCTTTTTGTCTTTCTCTTTCCTTCCCTCCCTGCTTCTTCTTATCTGTCTCTCTACCTTTGCAGGAGGCCATCATAACAGGTCTGCTCCCAGAGACCAGCTACTCTGTAACTGTGGCAGCTTATACCACCAAGGGAGATGGAGCTCGGAGCAAGGCCAAGGTGGTCACCACCTCAGGAGCAGGTGTGTGCAGGGTGTAGTATTGTGTGTTGCATTGACTGTACCTGTTGGGCACCATACACATTCCCCTTGATTAATTGTTAACAATTAATAACTGTCACTTTCTTTGACAATAGCAAAGTCACACATTCTGTGATCAGCAAACACTAATCTATAGACACTGACATCTATAGACGCCTGGAAACAAGGGAGAAAAAGATAAAACAAAGGTCTAGGCAGGAACTGAATTGGGGTTGCAACAGTTCACGGTTGGCATCTTAATCCTGTATGTAATGTAACATTTTGAAAAAAGAAATACACAGTCACTGTTTAAAAAAATTAACATATGAATTCATTTGCATGGTATGGTGGCTAATGTTAGCAGACTTAATGAGAACATTGTACTCATCAAAGTAATTGCTGACATCTCAGAATGCTCATCACTAAGAACAGGTCCAACAGGGCAACAAGCAGCAGCAGCTATGATCAAACAAGCTGGAAACAAAATGACAAGTCAAACTGATGTTGAGCAGAAAAACAAAAGCGAGCATTATGATAACAACTCATAGTATCTGTTGTAATGTACTGTCTGTTGTTGTCTGTTCACTTTCACAGACTGACTTCCTGCTTTAGCTTCAACCTACCGTACCACTCCTAATTATGCTCACAGTTTTCCTGTTGAATTAAGAAATGTTATTATTAATAGATAATCTGATATGTCGCTCAGATTGTTTACAACCTGTCTGCTTGTGCTTATTTCTAAAGATACACTGATCTGATACTGACATCAGATATTTGGTTTGATACCGACTCAAATCTCTAGGAAGAAAAACATGCACCATTAGATGTTTTTCTCCCGCTGGAGCTAAGTTGCTGCTGTTGATTCAGTGTATAAAGCACAAGGCTTTATAGACAGTACAAAGTGTACACTAACTTATAACACCATATGAAGTTATTTTGGACGCTATCTTTAGTAAATACTAGCTTCCCAAAGGACACGTATAGTTTCAATAAAAGCAACTAATGTAGCTGATCTTGCTAAGAGAAAACCAGTTAGTGTCCTTTTTTGTGTGTGTGTGTGTGTGTGTGTGTGTGTGTGTGTGTCTGCACTGTGTGCAGTAATGTTAAATGTTAGCCTGTGCATATAATATCAATCTACGAAATGTCATATATCTGGATTGTAGTCCAACCCCAATGTTGTTGAATGATTGCAGCTAAAAGTTAGCATCTGGAATCGTTGTCTTGAACACACAAGTAAACACTGGTATCGAATCGGTACTTGGTATTGGCCAATACCCAAAGCCCAGGTATCAATATTTGTACAGACTCTGAAAAAGTCAGACTACTGCATTCCTACTTATTTCCCCATCTGTCCTCTTTTTAGTAATGTCACCACGCTTGAAGTTTCTAGCAATTACTAAAAAAGTTATCATAAACATTATCATAACCTTGTAACTATGAGATCTTTTAGAATAGTTATTTTTATTTTAGTTAGTTTTGCTCACACCCAAATAAGACCTCATAATCACATGATTAGAAAGTCAGTCTAAATATGCTAGATCTTTGAGTTTGAAAGAGAGCTTAAAAAACCCACAAAACAGCTGATCCAGATAACAGCAGTTGCATACAGCCTTCAGTGTGTTTGGATTTTTCTGTGTTTCATGGTCTTTCTGGTCTTTCAGTCCCTGGCAGACCCACCATGATGATCAGCACCACAATAGGGAACACTGCTCTGATCCAGTGGCAGCCCCCAAAAGAGATGGTGGGGGAGCATGTGGGATACCAGCTACAGTACAAGAGAGCAGAGGAGGAAGCTTTTACTGTCAAAGACTTCAGAAAGATAGATGATCATTTCACTGTCACCGGTCTTCACAAAGGAGCCACCTACATCTTCAAACTCTGTGCCAAAAACCGAGCTGGCAACGGGGAGGAATACGTGAAGGAGATCATCACCCCTGAAGACATTCCTACCAGCTATCCACAGAATCTGAGCGTGGTAGGCCTGACCGCCACTTCTACCAAGCTGGCCTGGGACCCGCCTCCTCTGGCTGAGAGGAACGGGAGGATTGTCAAGTATGCGGTGGTGTATCGAGATATCAACAGCCAGCACAACATCACCAACACTACCACAGAAACACAAATGACTGTCCAGGGTTTGCAACCTGACACCACCTATGACATCAGAGTTCAAGCCTTTACCAGTAAGGGGGCAGGACCCATCAGCCCCAGCATCCAGAGTAGGACAATGTCCACCACCATGCCAGGTGAGGACCACAGGCTACTGATCAGCATTGTATTGGTCTTGTGAGCAGGGTACTATGACCTCAGCACTGTATATTACTCCATGATTTGGACATTTTGTTTTGCAAACTTAAACATATTTTACTTGTCATCCAGCAGGCTACATCTTTATTTGGTGTTTTTGTGATCTCAACAATGTCCATAGATTGCAAAACCAGTATTTAAATTCTATATTTCCACAGACTGTATTAGCAAAGAGACTACAATTATATCTCCACTCTTGTCCTCTTTAATAATGCGAGGTTGCATTTATAATTGGAGTCCTGTGTAATCCAAGTACACCCAACATTTCATAGAAAGTAATGACCCTCCCCCAAATTTACATGTACTACACAACCGATTTCTATTTTTGTTCTTTGATTTAAATTAATTAGATGGTTTTATTACAAACTTGGAATGTTTCAGCACTCTTACTTTCTTGTGTAAATTAATTCAGATACCAAAGGCAATTTTTATAAACACAAGAAGTGTTTCCTAACAGGACCAACCAGATCAAATAGAAATCCAAATCAATTTTTAGAATCAGATAACATTCAAAATCAGACCACTACAATTTCCACCACAGTTTTTTTTATGTTACTCCATGCAATTATATGGTATCCTTAGTTAGTTTCTCCCATCATGTTGCTGTCTTTTCCTCTGATCTCACACAAACTCTGCGGTCGTGCACTCAAAAGTAGTATTTGCGGCAATTATGACCTATGAAAACAGAACACATAACTACTGACGTACCCTTCAATGTTAATTGGCTTCAGAAACCAGATAAGTCTGGAGTATGCTTGATAAATAAAGCAAGTTTCCAACAGAACCGTAGAATAAGCAATGATACAATGTATAAACATGAAAATGAAAACCAAAACGGGAATGTTTAAGGCTTTAAAATCAATCATTTGTGGAGCTGAGGAAGCTGCAGAGTGGTTGATAATTCTCTTTTGGGGTAATAACTTTTGATCCAGTGTTAATATGAAAATACTGATTGGACTTGGTCAGCAAATGATCACAGAAAATAAGAAAGTGACTCCACTGAGATTGATACTGTCCTAATAATACAGACTTGGTGCTCGCATACACACTGTACATGTTCTCTCATTTTGATTCATTTTCTTTCAACTTTGAATCATCTCAGTCATATCCACAATTAAATTAACTACCTATTAATCATCCAGATCTTCCCTCAGTGTTCACCAAGAACTTTGGTGTGAAGGCTGTTATGAAAACCTCTGTCCTGCTGACCTGGGATGTGCCAGAAACCTATAAATCCCAAGTGCCTCTCAAGGTAAGATCAGCCCACAATTCCACCACACAGCAGCTGAATTTAACAAGTAATAGATACTGATTTCATATTCTAGTACTAAATTGTCAATATTTGTGAATATAGGGTGGATGGTATAGATCAGGGAAGCAAAACATTGATATTTTCGCTCATGCAGGTCCCACCCCACATTACTGTAGACTTTAATATGGATCTCTGTTAGATTGACGTATCATAGTAGCAAGTGAAGAAGAACACGTCCATGGGTTGCAGTTTCATGGTGGATATACAACTATTGTAATGTAGAAGCTGTATATGCAAACACAACATTGTCATTAAATATATAATGTACTAATTAAAATACTATTTTTTTTTTTACATGTATTCTATATATATTAAGATAGACAAACACAAAATACAGACTTTATCAACTTGAGAAAACTTTTTTGGTTCTTTTGGCCTCCTTAACAGAAAAGCTGAATCATGAATCATCCAGAAAGTCAGTTCCCGCCGTCATAAATTCTACCTGTAACTGTAGTTCATGGCTGGCTATTTGTTAAAGGCCTGTCTGCCACTCAGCCTTTGGCACTGTACAGCTCTAATAATGAGCTAAAGTGCAAAAAACAAAAGTTTATGGCCATGGATCAGCAACTAAATACCTTGTAGCACAAAACCATGAATTATTGAGGGCCTTAACAAAATCAAAAGCACGCAACATAGGAGACAGCAAGATCAAAAAGTGTCACAGCAGTGGAAACAAATTAAACTCTAAAACTAGGTGTGCCCTCATAGCATACTGGTTTGTTGCATTCTTCCTTCTCTCAACCCATTAACTGTCTTCACTATCAAATAAATACCAAAACACAAATGGGAAAATAACTATTTGTTGTTATTCTGTACATTCTGCACATGCATTCTTCATGCTGCACATGAGCTGGGTGGATCGATAAACTGTCACATAGTCAGTCAATTCTGTATGAATGAGATGGAACATCCTAATTGAACTTTGGATGTGTTTGTAGATGCATATTTTCACTTTATGCAGACCCAAGCTAGTTAATTTAGTGAGAGTGATATCAACCTGAACTTTTCTCAACAAGAAAGCTAATAAGCATTGTTGCCATGACACTCCTTTAAAGTGAGAGGACAATTAAACGGGACAAGGATTTAGTACAAGAATTTACAGGAATCATTATTAAGGTTTTGTGTAGACCAGATGATGTAATCAATCAAACTTTATGAGTGCTTACCAGTAAGAAACTGCTTCCTGGCTTCAGATCCTATACAACCAGCAGAGTGTGGAGGTTCAAGGCGACCTGAAGAGGAAGCTGATCACACAGCTGCAGCCGGATACTGATTACTCCTTCGTGCTGATGAGCCGGGGGAACAGTGCCGGAGGACTACAGCAGCAGGTTTCCATCCGAACCGCTCCAGACCTGCTGAAGATTAAACCTGCCCAATACCAACATGATGTGGAGGAGGGTGGTAAAGTGACCATCAGTCTGCCCAGGGTCCCTGCTGGAGCCCCCGTCAGGTCTGTGCTGTCTGTTTGACTAAAGGACCACCATACTGAAGATTATATGATCAATTCAGGATTTCAGTAAATATCTTTGTCCTCCTTTGTTCAGTTGATTGTAAAGCTTTTCTCAGTCGCTGACGTTTACTATATAGAGGCAAATAGGTGCTGTAATAACTACAATCTTAAAAGCATAGGAATATGTAAGTATTCAGCATTCTGAATGTTGACATTTAAAAAGTACTTATGTGGTATTCAATCTATTGAAATATTTTTATGTAGTGTGAATCCCTCCTTCAAAGATCAATATCAAGTGGTGCAATCACAACAACTTGATATCTATATGTATTGTTAAGGGTTTGCAGATAGAAAATTGAATTGTTCAGTATTCAAAATATCAGACCCAAGTTCAAGATGAAAAATTCAACAATGAGTTGAAAGAGTCTAAATCACTGTGTAGAGCTGAGAGGAACTACAGTCACATGATAATTCTCTGTGTGGCTGACACTGAGCGACAGCTTCAACATCACACATCATTTGATCCATTGTTAATATAACAAGACTAACAGTCTAAAGCCATGCTAGCAGCTCAGTGAGGCAATACTTAGTCACAGTGGAGGCACAATGATAATGCTAACATGCTGATGATTAGCAGGTAGAATATTTACCATGTTCACCATCTTACCATCGCCTTAGCAACGTAACATTTGCTGTTTAGCAGTAAACACAACTGAGGCTGATAAGAATGTCATTCATTTTTCAACTGTGCAATACACACACACACACACACACATATATATGTATATGTGTGTGTATATGTATATGTTTATATACAGTAACAGTCAAAAGTGAATGGGAACGTGTGTCCAAACTTTTGACTGTGTGTATATATTTATATATATATATTTATGCTTACTCACTTTAAATTTGTGCAATAACAATATCAACTCAGGTATCTTATCATTCAACACCAATTATAACATGCTTTTGGACTTATTATTTATTGTTCTTTATTCTTTTTTCTTGATGCTATTCTATTTTACTGTCAACTTTACTGCTGTAATAATGCAACTTTCCCCATTGTGGGACTAATAAAGGAATAGAATAGAATAGAATAGAATAGAATTGAGTTGAATTGAATTGAATTGAATTGAATTGAATTGAATTGAATTGAATTGAATTGAACTTTATTGTCCACAATGGTGGAAAATTGTCTTTGGTTTACCAATAACAGACATACAGGAGACAGACATTACATAAAAACCAAAGAATCCATAAACTCAATAAAATCATTCTTAAAATACATAAAACACATTAATAAAATATGTAAAGTATAAAAATACAAGTGCATATCAGTTCCTATATGCATATTGATAATTTGGAGGTTTTAATAATATGAATTGCATTTGGGATGAAAGACTTCTTATAAACTTTGGTTGCCAAAGGAAGTATGTGGCACCTCCCAGAGCTCAAAAGCTGGTCAGAGAGAGGATGAGAGCTGTCTGCAACAATGCTCCTCACTTTCTTCCTCGTCCTCTCAGTGAACAGCTGGTTCAAAGAGGTTTGAGGTGAACCAAATATTTTATTGTCCAAGACTATTTTCTTAGACAGTTTGTTCTTGGAGTGGCAGCTCAGATGACCATACCAGTCTTATCTTAAATAAAAAGAGATTACAATTCATCCTATGGGGGACATGAATGTACCAAATGTTATGCAAACCATTCAATAGTTCTTAAGACAGAAATGTGAACCTCATGGTTGGGCTAGAGAGACAGTCAGGGCATCAATCTTTAGGATTTCATCCTCTGGGGACCACAGCTACCTGCACACAATTTCATGACAATGCATGTAATAGTTGTTAGACCATACCACACTGGACCAAAGTGGTGGACTGACCAACTGACACATTGCCATCCTTAACTGATGTTGCCAAAAATATTGATGAGTAGATCTTTAAGTGGAGTTGAGTTCAATCGGTATATTGTGCCATCATTTTTCAGTTTAGTGCATGGGCTGTCACCTCAAACAGCTGACCTGAAAAAAGTCAGCTGCTATATTGTGTGTATGATGCTATTCTCCAGCCAACATTAGTATGAACAGTTTGAAGAGCACAAAAAGCCTCAGCACTCAGCAGCCCTGTGAGGTCGACTTAAGTGAAGACACACAGAGATGCACACAGATGATTGTTTTCCTGTTAAATCAATAGCTCAGACACCAGCTTGTCTGCAGGGGGCATTTCAACAGCCATTAACAGCCTGCTTTATGTACTTCTCATCCTGTTCTAGCCAGTTTGTAACCAGCCAGTTATCTGCTGCAGCCCAATCCTTTTAGGTCAGAGTAGTTTTTTTTAAAACAAAAAACATTCAGTCCCACCAAAAACACAGCACCATGATTACACCCTATGAGCACATGGTCATATTAACAAGAAACCCAGTGCAGCTCCAGAGCTCTCTCCTGATACCAGAATGCAATTTATTTAAGAGTTTAGCTTTAAAACCACAATTAATCAGCAAAGAGAATCCCAATGCAAAGGCCGCAATTCATTAGACGGTTATTTTTTATCATTACCCAGCTCCATCAAGAAGACAGGCACTGCGAATTACTTGGACTTAATTGTGTTTCAAGTGTTTGTTTCTCTAAAGAAATAGCCCACAAGTAAGAAGCCTTAATAAGTTGGGCTGGTGAAATAAAAAAAAACAACAAAAAAGAAAAACTAATGTGTATATGAATGCCCAGCATAGAGCTTTTATCATACAGTGAATTAAAGTCTGTGAGTAACAGAGCCAAACTTATCCCATTGGTATCTAGGTGAGACACAGAAGGGATGTGAATGTAAAACATGTAGGACTAATATTAAGCAAAGACCTTTGAGATACTGCTTTCATATACCAGCAGCGGGTGATTAAATTAAAACAGCATTAATATCATAGTTCCATTGGTTTGGCGTTTATGCATACACAGTATATGGGTGGGTAATGTAGTCATGTCTCTGTGTTTGATACAGGTGGTACTACATAGTGGTTGTCCCTGTCACCCCAGCTTCTCTGAGGAGATGGGAGAACCCTGAAGACATGGACATACATGAGGTGGGTGGATGTGTACTTAATTTATCATGTCAAGGATACTTATGCCTGTTGACACCGTCTCTTTGGAGGGACATTTTGAGGGGCATTTTCTGGTTTGGTTAGGGCTGAGAACTCATGCAAGAAACAATTGCTTTTTTCTCTTTCTTGTAATGTAATGTCCTTTTTTTCCTTGTAGGTGACATTTAATAATGATTAAAAAATTTTTTTTTATTAATCCTTATGAACACACACCTATTCATCAACAGGTGCGATTTATCAGTTTTATACAAGCGATTTACAACAAGTTTGTGTAGTTAAGAGGATTAACTGTATCTGATTTCTTGCACAAGTAAAACTGATGAAGAAGAGAAGTAGATAC